>NW_024506994.1:1951524-2523630 GCF_017590055.1 Onychostruthus taczanowskii | reverse complement strand
CCCCCCCCCCCCCGCCCCGTTTCCATTTATATAAAACATTTTTTTTGTCATACTCACATTTTAAAGATTTATTTTGGCTTGAGAAGATTTCCTAGTGAAGCGATGAGAAAAATCAGAATAACATTTAATACACTTGACTGCACAGCCCAGTATTTAGGCAGCAAAATGGAAGATGTTTTTGATGTGTTTAAATGTTTTTATTCTTCAATGCTCTATGTGCAATGGCCCTTGGACCACTGCATGCCTTTGCATGTAATATTTAACCACTCCTTCACTATGTTTTTATTTGAGCTTTAGCAATTAAAATATTTTTTTTTAAAAAATCACTTGTAATTTGCCTAACTTCCCTCTGACTCCACAGGATTTCTTTGCTCTCCTTGTGAAGGTTGATTTCAGCTTTCCATATTGTCTGCGAGGTTTTATTGGCATAAAACACAGGAGAAATAACCTGTATTTCATCCTGCCCTTTGTACAATCCGGCTCCAAAGGCCACAGTACCTCCAGTCATCACTTAACACTGATTTATTCCAGTAATTTGGTCAGTTCCCTCTGAACTCCCCACACCTCCTTATTCCCAGAAGTCACAGGAGAGCAATTTTAAACCTGTGCAGTCCCATAAAACACCTTTTGTTTTGCTTTGCTCTGTGTCACCAGGGATCCCATCCTTCAGGCTCTGCTGGTGTCCTCTGTGGGTTGTTCAGGAGGGAGCAGCCACCTGCAAATATTTGGTGTCTTTTTCAAGAAACGAAAGTATGAACTAAAACTCTGCACAGACTGCTGACTTTCTGCACTCTTTGGGGAAGTGCCAAAGTTGCTGCCCCTATTGCAGTTGGTTTGGACTGAAAACATGTCAGTTTTTAGATAAGGTGATAATTTTTGAGATAAGTTTTTTATTTTTGAGATAAAATGCTGCAAGGGCTGGACCCCCTCTGCTCTGGAGCTAGCCTGGGAGAGCTGGGGGCGTACAGGTGGAGAAGAGAAGGATCCAGGGAGAGCTCAGAGCCCCTTCCAGGGCCTAAAGGAGCTCTAGGAGAGCTGGAGAGGGACTGGGGACAAGGGATGGAGGGACAGGACAAGGGGCAATGGGTATGATGGGATATTGGGAAGGAATTTTCCCTGTGAGGGTGGTGAGACCCTGGCACAGGGTGCCCAGAGAAGCTGTTGCTTCTTCCCTGGAAGTGTCCAAGGCCAGGTTGGATGTGGCTTGGAGGAACCTGGGATGGTGGAAGGAGTCCCTGCCTATGGCAGGGGGTGGAATAGGATGAATTTTAAGGTCATTCCAACCCAAACCATTCCGTGGTTGAATGATAAGTTGATTTTATATATGACGCTGAATGCAGCCAGGAAAGTTTCCCCATTTGAGACTTCTCAGAGAGTTCAAAAATCCCTTGTGTGCTCAAACCAGGCATGAAAGAAATTCCCTTTTTTCTCATTGTATTTTTTTAGCATATCAGAAAAAAATGAATAGTGTTTGCTGAGGCTTTGGCCTTTGGAGCAAAATCCAACACTACAGGAACGAGATAAGGAAATGGGTCAGGAGGCCTTGGGCAAACCTCTCTTATCACTTGTTAAATCAGTGTTGATTGAATCATGGTGTGCCTGCTTCAGCACTGAACAGCAAATAGCTCTTAAGGAGGCTGCTGCAGGGCCAACACCTATAGGTTTTAGAAGAAAAAAAAACAAGTTTCTATGTAAATTCATCTCCTACCATTAAGACCATTTTTTAATGGTCCTAATTGATGCAGGAGTGGCTTTTTTCATCTTCAGGGTTTAAAACCATCATTGCTTGCAACAAGTGTGTGAAATGCAGGTTTATTTAATAACCAAATAGGTCTGCTTTGCTTGGGGTAGTAGTGAATTGTGCTCCTCCCTGAACCCAAAGCCTGTCCAGCTGGGCTGCCAGATCCCCTTTGGGGAATATCCACCCTGATTTTTCCTGATTCATCCCTTTGAGACTCTTTTAAACACTATAATTTTACTGCTGAAGCCGCATTACAATATTTGCCTCTAAAGTTCTTTTATTCCTGGCTTTTTATCCCTCTTTGAGCATCATCCCTGGCAGTGTCCAAGGCCAGGTTGGCCAGGGCTTGGAGTAGCCTGGAATAATGGAAGGTGTCCCTACCCATGGCAGGAGTTGGAATGAGATGAGCTTTAAAGTTCCTTCCAACCCAAGTATTTCTATGACTCTAAGATTACTGTGACACGATTTTGCAGCTGACTCGCTCTCCCTGGCAGCAGCAGAGCATCTGTGAGGCCTTGATGACAATGATGATGGTTATTACACTGCTGCATCAGCTGCCAAGGTAAAATACTCACCCAGGGCAACTAAAACAGGATTTTGTAAAGCCATAACGCTGCCTGAGAAATCCTTGCTGGGAGGGTTGGGCCCCGATGTAATCCTCACCTCTCCATGGGAGCTGGGACGTCCTGAGCTCCAATCCTCACCCCCCCAAGCATTCAGAGTCTGCCAGAGTCACTGCTGGAGCACGTGGCTTTAAAAACCTCACTGGAACATGCCTTGGGTGGGTTGTTGGCTAATTCTGAGGGATTTAGGCTTGTCTGGTGGAAGTTTGTTGACCAGGTTCTTTTCTGTCCAGACAGAAAATGAACTTTGCTGCCTCCTTGAGCAAGAGAGGCTGCCCTGGAGGATGGGGGCTGTGTGTTCCTGGATGAGAGATAATTAATTTAAGGCATCAGGGGGTGTCCTACACCCCCTGAACACCCATCAGCAGCACCTTTACCCCTGTGCTGCTGATGCTGCTAAAGAGGCTGAAAGCCTCTTCGAGATCTGCAGGATCCTGCAAAATCCTCCCCCCTGCTTTCGGCAAATCCTCGCAAGCAGGGAGCTCTGATTCCCCGAAAATTCGGTGCAAACAGGGAACTCCGGTTACACAATCCCGCGGCCGCGATGACTCACGAGGAGCCCTGTGACCGCAGGGAGCTCTGATTCCCCGAAAATTCGGTGCAAACAGGGAACTCCGGTTACACAACCCCCGCGGCCGCGGTGACTCACGAGGAGCCCTGTGACAGCCGGGAGGTGACACTGGAACAGATGGCATCAGCAAAAAGCTTCTTCCCACCATGGCAGGGACACATCGAGCCCAGAGCTGGGCGAGCAGTGAGACTTCCAGGGCTGAACTTGCTGGCCTGGGATGGATGTAGGGAGGCAGGAACAGATGGCATCAGCAAAAAGCTTCTTCCCACCATGGCAGGGACACATCGCCAGAGCTGGGCGAGCAGTGAGATTTCCAGGGCTGAACTTGCTGACCCTGGATGGATGTAGGAGGACAGGGATATTATTAGTTCCTGCCAAGTTTATGTCCCTTTGCCGGGTGACAAAACTGATTCTCAGCACCAGCGTAAGGCAGAGTCCTTGTCTAGATTAAACATTAATAGTTTGATGTATTTTTATGGAGAATCTCTCCTTGGTTCCCGTGCTCCACACATCCTGTCTTCCTGGGGTGTCTCCCCCGCTAACTCTTCAAGCAAACATCACCAGCTGTGCCCAAGGACATGCCCAGCTGCTCTCATCCTAAGGTGGAAAAGCTTTTCTTCATATGTGGAACATCAGAGAGGAGAGAACAGACTTGTCCTGTGTCTTTCTTGAGGCAGAGCTGTGTAGACCTGTGTGAATGTCACTGCTCAGCATGGCCAGACCTCTCTCCCAGGGATTTTTGGCTGCAGCACTCCTGGAGTCAAAGGTGGAACTTTATCAGATCTGAATTTTCCTCCATGAATCTGACAGATTTTTGAATCTATGGAAACTTGTTCCATATTCTCTCTCTGCCCTGGCAAGGGATTGTGTTTTTCAGCTTTTGGGGCTGGGGCAGCTCCCCAGAGCTGTGTCCCCAGCTGGCTGGGGCAGCTGCTCCAGCCCCAGATAGTCCAGGAGGTTCCTTTTGGAAACGCCTTAACTCCAGGGCACCTTTGCCATGTGCTTTCCATACAAGGTGTTGTAGAATAATTTAGTTTGGAAAAGCTCTTTGAGATCATCGAGTCCAACCATCCCCCAGCACTTCCAAGGCCACCGCTGACCCATGTCCCCAGGTGCCACATGCACACAGCTTTTAAATCCATCCAGGTGTGGGGACTCCATCACTGCCCTGGACAGCTGTGCCAGGGTTGGAGAACACTTCTGATGAAGAAATGATTCCTAATATCCAATCTAAACCTCTCCAGGTACAACTTGATGTAATTTTCTCTTGTCTTGTCCCTGTTCCCTGGGAGCAGAGCCCGATCTCCCCTGGCTGTCCCCTCCTGTCAGGGAGTTGTGCAGAGCCACAAGGTCCCCCCTTGAGCCTCCTTTTCTCCAGGCTGAGCCCCTTCCCAGCTCCCTCAGCCTCTCCTGGGGCTCCATTCCCTTCCCAGCTCCGTTCGCTTCCCTGGACACTGTCTCCAGCACTGGAGGTGCACCAGCAGTGCCAGCACAGGGGACAGCACTGCCATGGTCCTGCTGCCACCCCAGAGCTGGGACAGCCCAGGTTCCTTTGTCCTCTTGCCCACCTGGACACACCTGGCTCATGTCCAGCTGTGTTCAGACACTTTGGAGCAGCCACTGTGATCTCTGTTCCCTTTGTGGTACATGTCTGACTTTGCCCTTGCTCCTGCCATACCCCAACCTCAGGGAATTCAGGAGTGCTGGGAAGTGCTCAGGAGTCAGCTGCTCTGCCTGGTCACCTGATCCTGACCTCATCCTTCCACTTCTTGCTGAGGTTGTGCTTTTTAGCCAGTCGGCTGCAATCTGTGTCCATCCATCCTGGCTTGTGACAGCAACTGGGACCTGACTTCCCCTCTGTGCCCCTCTGGGTCACCCACTGCCCAGATGACACATGTAGGACGGGAACATCTAAGGATGAGGACCTTATGCTTCAAAAAGAAACTCCCAGCTGGCTCCAGAGGAGAAAATCCACTGAAAAGAAGAAGTGAGAGAGAAGTGGGGACAGTGGCATGTGAGAATTTGCATCCAAAGCACTTTTCTGTGGGTGTTGTACAGAGGGAAAGCAAAACCCCTGTTCTGTGTCCTTTGCTCTTCTGCATGACCAGTGTGTCAGTCCCTTCCAACCACAGCAACTTTGCCATCCTGGCTTTACTGGGAGAGCTCTGGGCACAGGTTTTTGAGGGAGTGTTTCACAATTTGGCCTTTCTGTGCAAGCTTAGGCATTGGCCATGGCCCAGATCAGAGCCTGAGCAAGGGATCACCTGAGCTCTTGGCTCCTCCTTCACTCACCTGAGTCTTCCTTCTCAACACAGAGCTGGGAAGGTGTTTTCCCAATGTGTCTGGCCAAGGAATGGGGCTGTGATTGCCCTTGTCTGTTCCAGGAGATCCCCAGATTCTCATTTGTGTCTGTGACTTCATCTCTTCATGTCTCCTGCTCACACTATGAAACACCCATAGTGGGTGGGGGTGTTCCTTAGGTCCAAGCATTTGTTCTGTGTTGTTTTTGGAAAGGTGATACAGGGATGGAGACTGTGTCTACTACAGGCAGAATCTGGCTTTGGGAGAGACCAATTTCTCTGCAGAGCGATTTTTGGTTTCCTCTTGGTAGAAGGGAAACTGAGGCAGGAAGGCTCCATCCCACGACGAGTCCAGCTGGAGAAAGGCACAGTGCTGGCCCATGGAGAGCCTTGCTGCAGTGTTTTCATTGTGCTGCTGGCACCCTCTGAGTGCCTGCAGAGCCAGAAGAGCTGCTGGCTCCTAGCAGGAAGGGAAACCTCCCAAGATACTCCAGAAAAGGGTGGTTTTGGTGCTCCAGTGGAAGGTTATCTCATCAGGCACCGTGCCAGGCTCCGGTGACGTGGGAGGGTCTGTCACATGCCACCAGCCACTCGGGACCCATTTTCTCCTGGTAACCCTGTTTTTCCCTGTCCTCTGCTTTGTTTATACATGAGCCTCAGGAGGGAAATGGAAATAGGAGGAGAACTGGTGGGACTGGAATTCGGGGTCATTCCTAAGGAGCTGGGGCAGGAAGGGCAAAGTGCCAGGAGGGTTTTCTGATGTCAGCAGCAAGGGACCCATGAGATGGGTACCTGGACCTGTTTGGGTTGTGGAAGAAACTGGAAGTAATTTGATTTAATTTTAATTTAAATTTAATTTATTTAGAAAAAAAAAAAGTGCAGAACAAGGGAGCCAGCAGGGCGTTTCCTGGGGCAGAAGTGACATTCCTGTAAGAAGAGACATGCTGTGCCATTCATCCCAGCAGGATGAACCTTAGAAAGTCAGGATTTGCTGGAGGAGGCCAGATCAGAGGGAAAAGCTAACTGGTTCAGGCTGCCGTGGCTTTTGATGCCATCTCGTGGTCCGGGAAGGTTTTACAGAGGGATGTGTGGAACATATTTCCTTGGCTGAGCAGAAAACTGTGGGCTGGGGCAGCTCCTGCTGTCACTTCCTTTCCAGAATCATGAAATCTGCCCCTGCCCCTGCCATTTAGAACAGATCTCATTCCTGGAGGATGATTTCCATCACCTTATCCCATGTCTGTTTGGGAATTGCCATCCTGAATTCCTCAAGGGAGCTGGGCTGTCCCATCCTATCTCATTTTAAGCTCTGAGGGCTGGAGCCCCTCTGCTCTGGAGCCAGGCTGGGAGAGCTGGGGATGCTCACCTGGAGTAGAGAAGGATACAAGGAGAGCTCAGAGCCCCTTCCAGAGCCTAAAGGGGCTCCAGAAGAGCTGGAGAGGGACTGGGGACAAGGGATGGAAGGACAGGACACAGGGAATGGCTCCCACTGCCACAGGGTGGGGTGGGATGGGATACTGGGAGGGAATTGTTCCCTGTGAGGGTGGTGAGGCCCTGGCACCGGGTGCCCAGAGAGAGATCCCAGCACAGAAAGCCAAAACACATTCAGAGCCCAAAATTCCAGGAGTGTGTGCTTCAGGACTGAAGAGGAAGCTGAGCACCATAAAACCTCCACGTCCAAGAGGTTTGGTCCCGTGTTGCTGCAAGCCTGGTTGCCCAAGAGCAGCCCACATGCTGTGGTGTACAGCAGGAATCTCTGCACAGCTTGCTCAACATCTGCAGCTGCAGGGATTTGAGGGAGTTCCTCCAGGCTGGCACGGGCAAGGCTTCCAGCTATGAACAGATCTTCCCAGGGGATGAAGAAAAGTGAGGAGCAAACTCTGTCCTGTGTGACTGTGGAGGTTTGGGAGAGGTTTTGTGCGCTGTTCTCCTCTGGTCTCGCTGCTACAGGAGAGTGGGGTGACAAAGCTTTTTTAGGTACTCAAATGAACCAATCTCACTGGTATCCATAGGAATTCCCAGTTTGGGGTGACAGTCCTGTGGGTTCAGAGAATCAAGGTGACAAAAATATTGATCTGAACATCTCCTGAGTAGAAAAAAGGTGGCAGCATCTCTCCCTGGAAATCTGTTTGGAGATGAGGATTGTGAAGGTTTGATAGGGGAGCAGGTCCCAAGGACAAGCACAAAGGTGCTAAAGACTTATAAATTATCTGTAAAGCGTGAAGAATTCACCAAATGAAGAGCCTCCTTCCAGGTTTACACTGGAATTACCCCGAGGGGGGATGTGAGACCATCTCAAAACAGCCCCATGGGGCTGGAGCCGGCTCCAGGTTTTCTCCCATGGCTGATCTCCAAGGTGGCTCCACCCCTGCTGCCTCCCCAAGCACTTTCCAACCAGCCAAATCCTTCTGATAAATATAGCAGGAGGAAGGCAGCAGGTTTGGCTGGGGACAGGCGCAGGGAACTGGCTCTGGGACAGCTTTGTGGTCATTGCAACAGAGTCACGTGTAAGTGATTAAAGCAAGACCTAAGTCTAAAGTTATGCTGTCCTGGGACTTTGGAGACGTCCTGGGTTTTGGAGGGGAAGTTGGCAGCTGGGTGTTTTTCTCAGCTGATGGGGCAACAAGTCAGCTGGACTGGAATGGGCTTTTTTTAGTTTTGAGGTGATTTTTTTCTCCAGGGAACAGGGTGGCAGATGTCCCAACACACAGCCATGGTCACGGCACAGTCATGGAGCCATGAATAATTTGAATGAATAGAATAGAATAGAATAGAATAGAATAGAATAGAATAGAATAGAATAGAATAGAATAGAATGTCACTATCTCCAGCTATGCCTGTGCTGAAGGAGTAGCTGTGATCTTCATTTCACTCCTACCCCCTATTATTCCTCAATATTCCTCTTCCAGGGTCTTTTATTTATCTGCCAAGGCATCACTTGGCTGCAGGAAACTCCTGGCATGGGGAAAGAGGTGGTGACTTCTGGCTGCAGCCTCCACTGTGCCAAGTCCCCTGGTCACCTGCCTTTAGATGGACCTCAGGGTCTGAGGGCTGACTAAACACCATGGGGTCTTCCAAGAGGGGCCGTGCTGCATTTTCCAAGCATCTGCAGCCTCTCCAAGGACTTGGACCTGGCAACTCTATTTGCTGGTGCTTGCAAGGGCCACGAGCTCCTGGGACTGCCCCACTAAGGGTGGATATCACCCATGGAAGTTCCCACACAGCAGGCAGCTGTCCCAGGGGATGGGCTGTGGCACCAAGTGCCTCTTGTGCCATCTGGGAGGTAATGGATAGCCCTGAGTCTGCCCAGCACCAGGCACAGTGAGGTCCTAACCCTAAACTGGCACCCACCCAAGGCAACAAACACCACAAAAAGAGGGGATCCTCCCCTGGGAATTGCTGTGACAGGGCTTGGCTCTCCCAGCATTGTCTCCCCATGGCCTTGAGCATCTTCCTGGCCGCCGTGGTGCTGAACTGAACGTTCCAAGGTGAGCAAGGCTGAAAAAAACAATTGCCCCCCAAAATGACACTGGCGCCTGCTGGGGAAGCCCAGACTGGTGTTTGTGCCAGAAGACACACAAACATCTCGGCTGAACAGCCCTGACCTCCTCCTCCTTCCCCCTTTTTCTGCTTATCTCTGCATCCCTGGGGTAACCCAGAGCAGAGATATTCTGGGAGCCCAGCGCTGCCGTTTCCTCCCGGCGCCATTTCCTTCGGCGCGGGGTCAGCACCGCCACCCTCTCCTGACAGGACCCCACGGGATGCCCACGGTCCCCTGGGATGCTGGGGGCTATCTCTGGGAGGACATCAGCCAGAGGAGGAGGAAGCCCTTCGACAGGAGCTGATGGTCCAGGAGCCGGGCAGGCTGGAGGGTGCTGAGCAAGGAAGAAAAACAGGAAAGTGGCTGCAGATAAGGAAAAGGACCTGGAAGAGGAATATTGAGGAATAATGGAGGGTAAGAGGGAAATGAAGATCACAGCAGACGTCGTGCCGTGAGAGGAAGCTGCTGAAAGAAAAGCAGCCCAGAAATATCCTTTTCATTGTACTGGGAAAAGGGTCTGAGCCTCACAGCACAGGGGTGCTCAGCAGGTCTGTGTGCAGGGGTTGTCACACACCCACGGGCCATACCTGGTTGGGAAACTCCAAAACCAGCAAAAATGGTAATTAGCCTGTTGTGAAGACTGCTAATTAATCTGTTAGTGGCCTGATTCCCATTGTTGTAAGGCTGAGCCTCGTGGGTGCTGTCCCTAAAGAGAGACAGTCCTGGGGACAGGGACAGTCCTGGAGGCTGGATGGGGCTCTGAGCAGTCTGGTCTAGTGGAAAGTGTCCCTGCCCATGGCAGGGGTTTGGAACCAGATAATCTTTAAGGTCCCTCCCAACCCAACCCATTCCACGAGTCCACGATTCTATGATTCCATGATTCTATGACTCGGTGTGAACCAGTCCCTTGGATCCTGCTGGGCTGGAACAAACCAGAGGGAGGGGCTTGTGTCCATATCCCAGGTGTGTCCTGCCTCAGGTTCCCTGTGCAGGTGTCCTGCTGTTTAATCTCAATGTGGCAGAACACAACAACTGTGTTTCCTGGCTGGTCTCTGCCGTCACCACCACTTTTTGCTGATCTCTCGGGCATTGATCACTTCCACGTTCTCACCTTGGAACAAGTCACACTTGTGGCACATGGAAATCTCATCATTACTCCAGGACACTGCCTTTCTTCTCCATTTACATGGATAAAACCCCAATCCAAATCCATCCTGATCACAGCCATAACCTGTGGAGGAGCCCTTTCCAAAACACAGATGGGTGCAATGGAGGCACACCTAACCTGGTGTTCCCTCAGAATCATTTCCCTGGGACCTCTTCCCTACAGGAGCCTCCTGGGAATGTCCTGATGGCCAAACTGTGCTGAGGGCTTGTTTAACTCTGTGCTCACTGGTCAGCGTTAAAAGCAACGAGTGGCTAATTTAAAAGTGCAGACAAATTTAATTCCCTCCTGGATGGGAAGGATTATCCCTGTCTTGCCAAGGTAACGTGGTAGCAGTGAGGGGCTGGTAGATGATAACCCCAGAAGGGAAGAGGTCAATCCTCCAGACACAGCAGAAGTTGAGGAGACCTCCATGGTGCCAGTGTCCCCTGGGATGAGATGGGTTGCAGTACACCGACTCTGCTGGCAGACAAGAGGTGTGAGCAGAGGAGCCTGAGCAGAATCATCCCAGTGACCTGATCCAGGAGCCATCACTGACAGTGCTGGGGATGGAAACTGAAATTCCAGCCTCAGAGTCACAAGCACACAAGGAACTTGTCCAGGATGTGGTTGGTGACACATCCTGGATATGAGAAAGTGGTGCCTAGGACAACC
Organism: Onychostruthus taczanowskii; assembly: GCF_017590055.1. Lineage (NCBI taxonomy): Eukaryota > Metazoa > Chordata > Aves > Passeriformes > Passeridae > Onychostruthus > Onychostruthus taczanowskii. Next base: position 2,513,035 of record NW_024506994.1, on the reverse strand, counting down.
GTGATACAAAACTGCCACTAATTAGGGAAAAAAAGAAGGGGACAGTGAGTTGTTTGTGCATGGGCTGCAGAGAGAAGCAGCCCCTCTTTCCCTCTCCAGCATAAAATAATTAAGTGAGATATATGTTGAATCCAGCTCTGGGGTCATCAGCACAGGAGAGACATGGACCTGTTGGAGTGAATCCAGAGGAGGCCACAAAGATGCCCCAAGGGCTGGAGCCCCTCTGCTCTGGAGCCAGGCTGGGAGAGCTGGGGGTGTTCACCAGAGAAGAGAAGGATCCAGGGAGAGCTCAGAGCCCTTCCAGAGCCTAAAGGGGCTCTAGGAGAGCTGGAAAGGGACTTGGAACAAGGCATGGAGGGACAGGACACAGGGAATGGCTTCCCACTGCCAGAGGGCACGGTCAGATGGGATATTGGGAAGGAAATTCTTCCCTGTGAGGGTGGTGAGGCCTTGGCACAGGTGCCCAGAGAAGCTGTGGCTGCCCCTGGATCCCTGGAAGTGTCCAAGGCCAGGTTGGATGAGCTTGGAGCAGCCTGGGATAGTGGAAGGTGTCCTTGCCCATGGCAGGGGGTGGAACTGGATGAGCTTTTAGGTCCCTTCCCACCCAAACCATTCATCCCTGATAAAACTGATTTGAACAGAACCTGACCTTGAACACTCCCAAAGATGGGGCAGCCACAGCAACCTGTTCCAGGGCCTCACCACCTGCATTGCAAAATCTTCTTCTCATATCTAATCCTAATTGACTCCCCTTTAGTTTAAAATCATCACTCCTTGTCCTTTCACAGCAGGGTCTGCTAAAAAGCTTGTCCCCATCTTTTATTGCACTACCTTCATCCACAAACCTCATTTCTTAGTATAAGGCTGACAAGAGAGTCACTGCTGCAGATCATCCATGAGAAACCCACTCATGTCTGCCCCATGCCCAAGTTACAGAAGGTCTCTGCACGTATTTTGGGATCCTCTTTTACCTCAGGATTGTCCAGCTGGTGACTGACCATGTCTGGTGGGATGACTTCCCATCTCTGAAGGCATTTTTGCTGTGTTTCACCATGTGACTCTGGTGAGTGACAGGGCTGTTGTGGGGGCTGATAACTGGATTAGCTAGAGCCAGAATTGCTTCTGCCTACAGTCAGCAGGACCTCGGATCATCCCCCACCGTGTCAGCTCACAAAATCCAAAAGCCCCTTTTGCAGCCTGTGCTGAACCCACCGCAGTCTGTCACCCCCCAGGGGACCCTGCTAACGAGCTGTGCTTGAGGAGCAGCCTCTCCCGGCAGATAGCAGCTCCCAGAGTAGCATCTCCCAGCAGATAGCAGCTCCTGAGGGAACAGGCAGCCTGGGAGCGACCGTGCTGATGGTGAAACTCCCATTAATCACAGGAGCACAGCTGCCACCTCCCCATCCCAGCTACCAGAACCAGTCACAGCCCCGAGCAGACAAAACAACCACATTTTTCCCCTCCCATGTGTTCTCCCTCCATGTGCTCTGTGTCAGGAGTTGTCTGGTGCTCAGATAGGGCTGCCCCTGGGCCGTGGATCATACATTGAAGGATTGTGTTGTCATCCAGCCTCACCCTTGGAAACATCAGCCTGGAAGGTCTGCAATGCAAATCCTTAACTGTTCATTGTGCAGATCCTAACAGGAGAATCCATGACTGTCCTCCTTGGGGAGGTGAAGCTGTTCCCATGCCAGCAAGGGGGACCTCAGCTTCACCTTTGCTTCCAGAGCTGGTTCCTTTGGGCAATCACCTGCCCATGGTCTCAAGACAGCACTGCCAGACTCCTCACCTTGAAGTAAAACCAGGGCAGCATGTTCTTGGGCTTTCCTTGAAAGCAGCAGCCTGGAGGGAGGGATTATATAATTTCTGTGTTTTTCACCCCAACACAAATGAAATGTGTTTCATTTGAAGTGGCTGCTATGGGCCAAGCAGATCTTTGGGAGAAAAGGGGCTAATGGCAAACTTGGGATATGCGTGAACTTGGAATAAATGTAGTGATTTCCAGAGCAAATGTACAGAGCTTTTGAAATTAAGAAGAAATTCTTTACTATAGGGGTGATGAGGTAGCCCAGGGGAGTTGTGGACTCCCTGTCCCTGGAAGTGTTCAAGTCTGGATGGGGCTTGGAGCAACCTGGGATAGTGGAAGGTATCCCTGCTCATGGAAGGGAATGAGATGGTTTTTCAGGTCCCTTCCAACCCAAAACAATCTATGATTCTGTGAAATCACATCTGTATTTTTGGTTTGTCCTGCAGACCTCACTGGGACTTGTTGCCCTGGCAAGTGCTGCCAGCTCCACATCTCTATCACCAAGGTTTGTAGTTCCCTAAAATCTTCCCATCACCCAGCTGCAGGTTTGGTTTTGTCCCCACAGCCCCTGCAGCACAAACTTTGCTGTTTCTTACTGCCTCAGGACCATGGCATCAGGTCCTCCAGGCTGGGGATGAACTTCCAGTCTTAAAGAATCATTCCCTACTTCTGCTCCCTCCACCTCCTCCAGATGAAGACAGGGAAGGACAGGCTTCAGGTTCTACCCTACAAACCTGGGTTGTAGGCCCAGAGCTTGAGAAAAGTGGCAACAGCAGAAACCCAACGAGATGCAGCACACAGTTCTCAACCACAGATGCAGTGCTGGGGTCCCAGTAGCTCTGTTGTGATCTGATACAGCTGAGATATTTTCCACATTAATGTCTTTCCTGCTGGCTGGAGCTTCCCCCTGCCCTGGGAAGGATCTGCCTGACACCAAGGAGGGATCAGACCCCTTGGGGTTCTGCTAGCCCAGCCAACATCCTTGCAGAACCTCTCCTCATTTGTACATACACCCATATGTATTAAGAGATGCTTTTGCAGGAAGGGTGTTTTTGGATCTTACCCAAGGAATTTAGGACTGGCTCTGCTGGGTCAAGAGGCCTTGGGTCTGACACAACTGCTTTGACAACAAATTGCTCCAAAACCCTCTCTTTCCTCTCCTTCTTCCATAGATGTGGGATCATGGGGCGGATGGAGGATGGGCTGGGTGGGCGTTCATGCCCATGCACCTCCCCTCCTTCCCTCCTCCTCCTCCCCCTCCCCTTCCCCATCACCCTCCCAAACCCCTTCTACTCTTCTCAGCCATGATAAGCTCGCTGATGGAAAAAATGTTGTCACACATATCTCACTTCCAGTGTGTGGGAGTCGCTGATAACGGTGCAAAGATCTGGACAATAAAGACTCCTGACAGCTTTCGTGTCCATCCCAGGCACGGGGGGATAGTCCTGGAAGGAGACCTGAATGACTGTGGGATTTGGGGAAGGGTCCTGCAAGCTGTGGTGCTGGGGAGGATGCTGGAGAGGGGAAAAGGCTCATCCACCCTCCCCATTTGGGGTGCAAAGCCATTCCCCTGCACATTCCCCAAATTCCACCCTGCCCTGGGGCATCTCCAAACTGAGAGCCAGGAGATTTTGGCTTCATGTGGCTTTGCTGTTGTGCTGGGGAGCAGCCCAGCAGCTGCTCAGCACGGTGTTTGTTTTGGAGCCTCCCCATCAGCCAGTGCTCCCTCTGTGGGGAGAGGGGGCTCTGCTGCTCCAGCGCTGCCGTTCTTCCACGTGGAGCTGCTGAAAGAGCCCAGAGCAGCTTGTCAGAAGGGTGAAGTCATTTATTTATGCCTAGAAAAAGTGTGTATTTTATTACACAGCCTCTGAGATGCTGGGGCTGAGCCACTGCCAGGTTTTTGTGCTGGTGTGGAGAGCCGAGGTCAGCACAGGGCAGTGCCAGTGGCTGCGTTTCTTCCCAGTCCCCTTTTCGGGATGTACGAACAGGGCACCATTTATTAATGGAAAAAAAGGAGCCAGGGTTTGGCTGGCAGAGGTTCATTTGACACGGAATCACACAATCATTTAGGTTGGAAAGGACTTCCAAGACCATTGAGTCCAGCCTGTGACTGATCCCTACTTTGTCACCAGCCTAGAGGACTGAGGGCAACTTCCAGTCATTTCTTAGATACCTCCAGGCATGGGGACTCCAAACCTCCATGGGGCAGCCCCTTCCAAAGCTTGACCACCCTTTCCATTGAGAAATTCCTCCTGGTGTCGAACCTGAACATTCCCTGGCACAGCTTGAGGCCATTCCTTCTGATTTTATAGCACTCCTAGTTTTTTAGTATATCTATTTTCTCACTCTAGTTATAATAACTGAGAATGACTTTTGCAGAAAACCTTATTTATTCCAAGCAAAAGAAAATCAATTTTATAAATTTTCCAGTTGGAAGGAGACCTACCAGTTGTTTAGATTTCTGTCCCAGTCCTCAGGGGCTGTAGATGCTCTCCCCAAAATTTCCCTTTCCCTCCAGAGCACTGGTCTCCAAAGTGAGCATGATGATCCATCAGAACGGAGGGAAAAATGTTCTTTCTAACATTAATAAATTATGCAAAATTGAATTTATTTTAAGACCATTGCTGTAGGGGACTGTCTCTCTCCTTGGGCTCCCATGTCCCACAAGGCTTTTGCTTTCTGAAAGCTGTGTTGTAGGAGATAGGAAGCCCAGTTTTCCCTGGATTTAGCCAAAAATACTTCACTGTTTTCTGATCAAACCGCCTTTCTGGGGGAGAGAAGAAAAGAGGGGGTGGTGTTAGCATTTTACAAAGAATGAAGATTTTGCATTCCACCTTGGAGAAAGGTGCCAAAACAAGAGGAGGAGACAATGGTCCATCCCAAAACCATTTCCATGGTAAATTTGTACCCAGCTCTGCTTGAGAGCACTCCAGACCCTGAGCTTTGGGTATGTGACAAATTAATTTATCTCCCTCCATCTGCCCTGACCTTCTCCTTTGATGGCAAGGAGCATCTTCTAACCTTTTTCAGATGGATTTTCCAGATTGTCTGCCTGGGATATGAGAGGTTAAACCCCCCCCCAGGAGCAGACCTGGGTGACAGCATCACCCTTGACTCGGCTTTGGCACAGAGGCGCTTTCCCCTTGTCCGGCGGCTGATAGCCGGCTCCATCCTGCTGGGAGCGACTTCCCTGCTGCCAGCGAGCTCAGACACACACACAGACACATCCCTGTGCACACCTCTCACAGGGCTCACATTCAGGGGCTCCCCACCTCCTTTCCCTTGCAGCTCCGGCATCCCGGCCCCGGGATGTCATCCTGCCCCTGATAAGGCGCAGGGGCGGCTGCCAGAGGAAGGTTCCCAGTTGCTCCCGGCGCCAGGCTGGGTAGAGGCAGACGTGTCTAACCCTCGCTCCTCTGAAGGGCCAAAAACAGATGACATCACCCCCTCATCGGGTCCATCCTCCCCCCAGAATCCCTATCACGGAGAGGCTGCTCTTGGAGGAGAGAGGAGGAAGAGGGAAGGCAAGGGGGAGGAGGCCGGGGAAAAGGAGGGAAGGCAAAGGCTGGAGCTGGAAGTTGGTTACTTTGGCAAAAAGACAAAGTTCTGCAAAGCTTCACCGGCCAGACTTCAAAAAGGTGGAAAAACTGGAGGCTCAGTTCTGGCAGGTCCTGTTATCAAGGGGAGCCTTATCTCTGGATGGGGCTGATGGCTCATGCGAGCCACAGTGGCTGCTAACCTCTGGCTGAGCTTTCCGAGGCCCCTGAGGAGCCAGACTGTCACTCAACAGAGAGGAGAAGCATCCAGGAGAGGGGACTGCACGGAGGCATGGCCACCGTGTTTGCAGCCTGCGGAGCCACATGAGCAAGGACGGGGCATCCCAGCATGGAGCCCAGCAGTCCCTCACTGCCTCAGTTCATGGTGGGGAGGAGTGAGGGGATCTTTCCCTGCTTACAGTCCAGCCAGAGATGGGGCAGATCTCCACTGGGTGTCAGCAGACACAGCTGGGTCACTGGTTTTAGTGGTTTCCTCCAGGGCAAGACTGGTGCTTCTGGGATGGACAGCAGAGTGGATTTAGGTTGAAGCCAGATGTGTAGTTGGGGGTTTTAGGGTGGGAATTTTGCACACCTCATTTCTTCCATTCCTAAGTACCACACTGGGTGTTTTCCAGAGATAAATCTGCCAGCTTTTCTCTTGAAGAGATTTTCATACTCTTTCAAGCCAACTCTCTACTTACAGCTCATTCATCTCGATTCCTGCTCTTCCTACACCACCTCCTTTCCACCTCACCACTTCCTTTCCACCTCACCACCTCACCACCAATTCCTCAAAGGTGAGGAATTGCTTTGGGGGTCCTGCTCCAGAGCACACCATGGTGGGCAATTCCCCTTCCTTCAGTGAACAACAGTCCACAGCCAACAACTCTCACTCCCTGGTGAGGAGCTGCTGGAAGTGAACTTGGCCTTGGCTCATTCCCACTCTTAATTCTACTCAATAAATCAGCCTATGCAGGACAAGAAGCAGTGATACCCCTCGGGTGATATTGAGATAGAGTTTGGAATCACTTGCACTATGGAAGTAAGATTTCACCTAACAATGCCTCTGCAGGACAAGAAGCAGTGATACCCCTCGGGTGATATTTGGGATAGAGTTTGGAATCACTTGCACTGTGGAAGTAAGATTGCACCTAGCAATGGTTTCATCCAGGAGCAGGGCAGATGCAGAACCCACCACGCTCCCTGTGAGACTGGGTGAATTGTTTGAATTGTTTCCCCACAGGGATTTCTCAGCTTTACCCACCTTTACCTCCACACAGAGGTGGATCACAGAATCATGGAATGGTTTGGGTTGGAAGGAAGCTTTAAGGATGACCTAGTCCAGCACTCCTGCAATGAGCAGGGACCCCTTCCAGGAGATCAGGTTGGATAATCTGAGTTACCCACCCAGGTTCACCTTGTTGCTATAGGAGAGGAAGAGTGGAAGAGGTTTTACAGAAACTTCTGGTTACCCACCCAGGTTCACCTTGTTGCTATAGGAGAGGAAGAGTGGAAGAGGTTTCACAGAGACTTCTGTGAGAAGTTTGATGAGAGAATCCATGTTTACCCCTGGAAGAATTTTCTACTAAGGTCATTGACATAGAAACCAAGAAAGAAATAAGGATAAATAAGAGAAACCTGCAACTGCCTATTCCAATGAGCACTTTGTTTGTCTTTCATGACCAATGAGTAAAGTGTAAACTTATGAGTTTTGTAAGAATGTATAAAAAGCATGCATGCTATAATAAAATCAGTTTGAAGCCTTCTGAAAATGGAGTGTGCTGCTTTGTATTGTCTCTGTCTCAACTGCAACAAGGAAGAGGAACTTCTGGAGGGAAAATCATACCTCTGTCTTGGATCCATCCCCTTGAAGAGGATGAATCCTGCCATGGTCTCTTTCGAACAGAGCTAGAAATTGAAGTTGTTAAAGGCAGTGACTGAGACAGAGGTGAAGGAATGTGTCCAAAGAGAGGTTTCATAACTGCTAGACCAGCCCAGCAGATCCCTCTCTTGCTGCCACTCTGCAAGGACACCCTTTGCTCCTACACCACATCTGCCACCTTTGTGCAGACGGTTTGGATCCCCCAGTGCACCTCCAGCACCACCAACCCCCGAGTGTCAGGCAGGGTTGTCCGTGTGAGGGGGAAGCACGGCTTCACTCCGGACCCAGCAGGACACAGAAAACCCAGAGGTTTATTGGTGGCGGACAAACCGAGCTGCACGTGGAGGCACGGAGGTGTCTGAGGGCAGGTTCTGTGTACAGTTCTGGCTGCAGGATCACTGGGCTGGCTCTCCTGGGGCTGTCCCACCACCCTGGTGTGGCTGCTGTCACCGGCAGCAGCGCAGGCGGCCGTTGCTGCAGCTCCCTTCCCAGCGCTCCATGTGGAAGCAGAGCCTCCGGCAGTGGCCACGGTTGCTTCTGCACTGCTGGGTGTCTGAACGGCCTCTGGCTGCTGGGGAAAGAGGACAGGAGACCTGGTTAGGAGAGCTGGAACCTTCTCAGAGCCCCAAAACCTACTGGAAACTCCACTGGTGTTGGTGGCTGAGCAATGGGATGCTGTCAGTCGGCAGCAGGGAAATTCAGCTGGTTCCATGGTGAGGATCAGATGTGCTTGGGAGGAGCTTCTCCATCCAGTGTCACATTCATATTTTTTAAAAAATCCCTTTGCTCGGGATTTTTCTCCTGGGAAGCTGCGAAGCCTCAGAGAAAAAGGAAAACAATATTATCTCACTTGCTTCTCCTGTGTTTTGCTGCTTTGGAATGTGTTGGAGATTTTTTATCCAACAGGTGATTGTTTCATTGGTTTCATGTGAATTGTTTTGACTTATTGGCCAGTTGGGGCCAGGCTGTGCGAGACTCTGGAGAGAGAGTCATGAGTTTCATTATTATCTTTTTAGCCTTCTGTAAGTATCTTTTCTGTATTCTTTAGTACAGTACAGTATTCTTTAATATAATATAGTATCTTAATAAATTAACCTTCTGAGAACATGGAGTCAGATTAATCATTCCTTCCTTTGTCTGGGCACCCTGCAAATACAATAGTCCAGCAAGCACTGGGAGTCTCCTAACGACTGGCCTGGGTGAGACAGCCAGGTCTGTGTTGGCTGTGTTAGGTTGGATGAGTTAGGTGAAGCTGGACAGCATCAAAAGACAGAGAAGTGCCTTTTGGAACAGGTCTTTTACCTGTTGCTTTATTTGGAGATTTTTTTTTTTTTTTTTTTTTTTTTTTTTTTTTTTTTTTTTGCTTCTTGGTGTTTTGGGGTTTTTGTTTGCTTGGGTTTTTCAAATCTTTTGCTGTTTTGGTTAAAAGGGCATGTGCTGCTTCTCTTTAGGCAAAGCAGAAACTCCAAGTTTGGGGGTTCTGGAGGGTCCACCACCAGTGGAATGTGCAAACCCTTCTCCCTCTCTTTGTTGTCTTCAGTTAAATAAATGAGAGCATAAACAGGCTAAGCAAGTAATTCTCCTCTTTTTGATTGTCAGGTTTGCCTTCTGCAAACCTGGTATCACCAAAGTCCTGCTAACATCATAGTGACCTTACACCTGAATGGAACCCAAATCTCTGACGTGTGTATACAAGCAGACAGCAAAAATGCCAAGCCAAGGAATAAATTTCTGTCAAACCAGAATCCCAGAAGAAAACAAACAAAAAAAGATAAACTATGTGCCTTTCCCTCTTCTTTTCCCCCAGAAAGATAGTTTTGATTTTATAGAATCAAAGATGCACAGAACGATTTGAGTTGGAATGGACATTAAAGACCATCTACTTCCAACTTCCTGCCATGGGCAGGGACACATTCCACAATCCCAGGCTGATCCAAGCCCCATCCAAGCTTGCCCTGAACATTTCCAGGGATGGAGAGTCCACAGTCTTTTTGGGCAACCTGTGCCAGGGCCTCACAGGGAACAATTCCTTCCCAATATCTAATTTACACCTACCCTCCTTCAGCTTAAGACCATTCCCCCTTGTCCTCTCCCTCCACCCCTCAACCCAAGGCCCTCTCCAGCTTTCCTGGAGCCCCTTTAGGCCCTGGAAGGGGCTCTGAGCTCTCCCTGGATCCTTCTCCAGGTGAACACACCCAGCTCTCCCAGCCTGGCTCCAGAGCAGAGGGGCTCCAGCCCTTGGAGCATCTCCGTGGCCTCCTCTGGACTTGCTCCATCAGATTCTGATGCTGGGGATCCCAAAGCTGAAGGCAGCTTTGCAGGTGGGATCTTACCACAGCAGATCAGAGGGTGAAAATCACCTCCCTCAACCTTCTGGTCACACTTGCGTCTTCCTGCATTTGTCACATCTGTATTCCACTCATGGAGAATTTAATGGGATTCTCCTTGTTTTGTGGCTTTTATCCTGGTCAGGAGCAAAGCTCAGGCTCCTGGCTTTGGCCCAGCGTTCCTGGGTGAATTTTGAGGGTGCAGAGAGGAAGGGATGCACAAACTATGAACTCAGGACAGCTGCATGCAGGAACTTAATGGAGACCATCCCAGGAGAAATTTCTTTCCTTGGAAGCACGAGTTAGGTCAGCCTTGACTTGAGGGCCCTGTCTTGTCCTCTTCTACCTCAGAAGAGTAGGAACCTGCCTTTTCTCTCTCCACAGTCCTGCAGGAACCCCTGTGAGAATTTTGTCCTTACCCGGAGCGCCCTGGAGGAGGAGAATGACAAGGACTGTAAAGAGCAGCTGCAGAACCCGCATGGCTCGGTGTGGGTGGAGGTTCCACCCCGAGGAGGAGTGAAGGGCCCTAAAGAGAGGAATAAGAGGGAAATTCTGGATTTATAGAGGCCAGGGGGGTTGTGTAATTTTCCTGGAGTGGAGGGAACTTTGTCAATCTCAGGTGCATTTCAACATGACGGCAAACAGTTGCACAGGGTATGCCTGCTCTCAGTCACATCGTGTTACAGACAGAAAGTATAAAGGGGAAATAAAGGAAAATAATAGAAGGAAAAAGACCAAAAAGTGAAGGGAAAATCAGGGTTTTGTTGACAATTACACCGAGCACTGGGGAGTCTGCTACTGCTTGCTGCTGGAGACAGGATGTTGGGACTGACCCAGTCTGGCTCTGTGTTTGTAGGCTCGAGCATGTGATGTTAAAATCCAGTCCAAGTGTTTGCAGTATCAAAGTGTTGGGTTTTGGTTTTTTTTTTTTTTTTTTTTTTTTAAATTTATTTTATTTCCAGCTCTCAGTCTCTGTATTTAGCACTGACACGGTCAAGCGTGAAAAAATCCAGAGTCTCCTCCTCAGCACTCCCCAACACACAAAGCTGGCTTGAAAATAACAGGATCCTTAAAAAAATCATGGGTCTGCTTCAATTTCCCAACTTCCAGGCTGCAGAGAGGATGCTTGCCAAGGTTTTGTTTACAACTGTCATGAAAAAATGGAAATTTAATACTTTATTCATTTATGTACTCATTCAATGGGAAAGCTGTGACACCTCCCTGCAGTACTCAGTGGCATCAGCAAAGCAGGTGGATTACAGCTCTCCCAGGGATACTGGCAGGCTCTCGGATTTGTACCAGTTCTCCAGGTCAGTTCCAGGAAATCAGCAGAGGTGAGACCTGCATTTCAACTTGGGAAAACAACACAAAGCAAACAATGAGCAGGAATGTTCCCTAGCCAACAACAAATGGAGGAAGAGGAAACAGAAACTTTATAAAGGTTTTTCTTACAGTGGTGATGCAGTGGAGGCCATCACTGAGTCTTCCCTTTTCCCTTCAGAAGTCACCTCGATGGATTTTTCTTTGCAGGCTGGATGCCAGGGAGTGCTGGAAAATGCAAACCACATGTCCTTCAGGCTGCTTGAACAGAACAAGGATCACCTTCATCAAACAGTGCAGATAAAGGGGCCTTCACCAGTTGGACTTTGGAGTAGGAAACACCGAGCTCTTAACCAGGCTGTCCTGCAAACTGGCCACGCACAGCCTGGGAAGGGAGGTGGACCTGGAAACCCACCTGGGGGAGAGCTGGGTGCAAGGATGTGTGTTGGTGCCCTGCTTGGGTGGAAGGCAATAACCTACTCTGTACCTCTGAGGATTGGCATCTCCAATGTCAGAGATAGTGCAGCGGGATTTCCTGGAATTGTGGAATCATGGAATGGTTTGGGTGGGAAGATAATGATAAAAAAATCATCTCGTTCCAATCCCTCCCATGGGCAGGGACACCTTCCACTATCCCAGGTTGCTCCAAGCCCTGTCCAGGAGGCCCTGGGCACTTCCAGGGATGGAGCAGCCACATTTCCTCTGTGAAACCTGTGCCAGGGCCTCACTGTCCTCACAGGAAAGAACGTCCAAAGCAAAGAATTTGGGCAGAGCTTATCCAACAGAAAGGAGACAGCAGTCCTTGAGCTACAGTCCAAGCAGGAAGGAGTGTGTGGATGCTCCTGTGAGCGTCCTGCTCTGAGTGTGTGACCTGAAGTGTCTGAACATGTGTGTGCAGATGGCTTGGTGTTCTGCAGAGAGGATGTGGAGCGTGGAGCCAGGGTGCCACGTGGCCACGGTGTTCCCAATGACAGACGGCAAAACCCCAGGTGTTTGTCTCGGGCTCAGCTGCTCTCCTGTGGTGGAAGCAGCACCACTGCAGAGGGTGATTTGTGCCTGGAGCTGTTTGGATGCTGCAGGCTCCATGGGGACCAGGCTGTGTCCACCACACCGCAACAAACCCCAGCTCTGCAGCTGTGGTACATGGGTTGAGTTGCAGAACGTGTCTTGGGAAAGAAATCCAGGATTATACAGTACCAACAAAAAACAGATTTCCTCCAGAAATCAGGGGCAGGAAATCTGTGTCCCTTGGGCAACTGCTTGTACAGCAGCTGGTCTGGCTCCCCTTGGCGTGGTCCCGCTGCCGTGTTGGCCTCAGGCTCTGGTGAGCCCACTGGGGCTAGCTCAGCAGCCTCCCACCCTCCCCTGCTTCCCAACCTGCCAGCAGATGTCTTTTTTCAGAGCTCACCATGCACAAAGGCTGATCTGTGCTCAGACACGTGGCACAGGAATTGGCTGCTGGGTGCTTGAGAGGTTTTGGGGCTGGGAGGAGTTGAATTAGTCTATATCTGCTCTCTGTCCCCAAATGGGAGGGATGTTTCCACTGACTTCATTGCCTTCAGGCCAGGACCTGAGCAGGCTGATTTTTAAATGCATCCTAGGATAAGTTTTTGCCAGCAAGAGCAATTCCTTGGGAGAATGAACCCTTTTGCCAGCTTGTGATGCCACCTCCTACTCACAATCCCATTGACAGCATTTTGCCAAACAAGCAAGCACTGATAGAGCCCTGCAATTCAACCTGTGAAGAAATGATTGTGGGCTCAGCTCTGGGGCCAGCCCTAGTCCAGAAACCCCCCATGGCTTTCATTCCAGACCACTCTTCATGGTCTTCTCAGAACTCTCTTCAACAGGTCCATGTTTGTCTAAAGTAGAGGCCCCCAGAGCCAGACACAGTAAGAAATTATGGGTTTTGCCCCACAGAAAATATTCAGAGCACACCTTGTGAAATTTACTTCTCCTTTCCAGTGCAGGGCCACATCCAGGTGCCATTTATTGATCATTCCTGGCATGTGCCCACCTCCAAACCATGCCAAAGAACAATGTGGAAAACAGTTCATTTTCTGGCAGCACATTTGAGCAGCCACTAACTTCTGAGCCCCACAGGATTTGATTTACTCCTGTAGGTACAGCCTCTGAATCCTGACCTGTTTTATCTCCCCAGCAGGCCCTGGAGCTGGGCTGTGCTGAGGTGATTCCTTTCACCCCACAGGATTTGGAAGAGCTCCATGTGAGCGGATGGAATGTTGGAATGTGACCCCTTTTCTCCTGCATGAAGGAAGATCCAGGCACTGGTTTGCATGGGATTGCCAGGGGTGTCAGAAACAGCCTGGATCCAAGGGGCTGCCCCTGGCTATGGCACCACAGTTTCCCCAATCAGGAGCCCAGCACCGTCCTGCTCCTGACTGCACATCACAATGACGTTTTTAGGGCAGAAGAGGAGGATTTGGCTCTCTTTGCCAAACAAACACTGGCCTGTTGCCTGGGAACAGCAAACAAATCCCGCTGAGGGAATCCATGCCATGCTTTGATGGACTGAAATCCCCAGTTATCCAGGAGGCTTGTGGTGGCTGACAGAGCTGGCATGAAGGTAGAGCTCTGTCCTGGCTGTCTGCGTGGCTGCAGAGACCCCAAATATGCATCCCAAGATGTCTGGATGATTTTTGCACCTCCTTGAGGTATTTATTTCCTAAGGTAGTACTAAAGAACCATTATCTGTAGCCTTCTGAGCTCTATCAGGTGCAGACAGCTGGAGTTCAAAGCTCAATGAAGAATTTCCCACCAAAATCCTCTTCTTCATTTGGCTTTCACCTGCCCATGGGATGGTATTGGAACTGGGTGATCTTTAAGGTCCCTTCCAACCCAAACCATTCTGGAATTCTGTGATGATTTTATGATTCTTCCTCCTCCTCAGGGTTACAGGGTACTCCAGCTAGGGTTTAATTAATTTGAGCAGCATTTCCTGACATACACTTACGCCAAAGGAGATCATGTTGCTGTTCAAGCAACTCCCCATGAGCTGAGCTGGCTGCTTTGCCCCAGATGAGTTCAGGGGTAAAGAAACCACATCAAAAAACAGTTTTATAAGGTCTGAAAGTGCCATTCTCCACCATCCACCCTATCCTTGGTGCTTTCTCTCTCCTCCCTCTCTGTGAGACTGGAAGGGAATTCAGTTCATCTTATTCATTGGGTAGAAATAATGACGGATTTTTGTTTCTTTTTTTTTGGTTGTTGGGCTGTGGTTTGGGGTTTTTTTAAGGTTATTTCCATCCAAATTAGCAAACAAGGGAACACGCAGCAGTGGGACAGTGGGACCATGCCTGTGAGCATGCCCATTAGTGTCAGAGGGACAATATTCCTTATAAACTGAGCTTTTCCACCTTTCCTGGTGGACTGGCCACTAGGTCTGAAGCATATCAGGGTCAGAAGGCCCAGTGATTATGAGGGAAAAGTGCAAGGTGAGCTGTAAGAGCCCACTCTTCACTTTCCTGGGAAACCAGGCTGTAACCACGATGGCTGAGCAGTCCCAGATGAGGGGCAGGAACAATGAACCCTGTGGATGAATGTGAGAAATAAACTGTTTGATTTGGAGAGGTGCCTTGACTCAAAGCCCTCCCCGTGCTGTCCTCGTACATCAGCATGCGTCAGAGGGATGGGCTGGAAATGGGCAGGAATTTGGCTCTGGATTCAGCCCTCTCCCCATTTTCACAATCAGTTCCCAAACCAACAGCCAGCTCTGGGTTATCTGGCTGTCCTGAGGGTTCATCCAGCTGCAGGGGATCTCCAGGGGAGCACTGGCATCACTGGAGTCCCAGTGATGACTCGAGGAGAGTAACTGGGCTGCTCATCAGTGAATGGAGACTCTTGGATGAATGACTTGTCATCCCTCTGGCAGTGGGGCCTGACCTGGTGAGGTCAGTGGGAATTTTCCTGTTTGATTCATCAGAACAAGAATTTAATCTCCCAGAGAGGACTTTTCCCTGGCTCAGTCTGACCAGTGCCCCAGCTGGTTGGCATAGCTCTCTCATTACATCATTGTTTCCTTGCTTTCACAGAAATCATTGACCCAGAGAGAAATATTTTACCTGGAAAGGGAGACCAGGAGCTGACAAAGGCAGAGAAGTGTCAAAATTTTGTGTTGAAAAGACACAGAAGGGCTGAGAGGGGATTTGGACAGAAAATTAATTTAGGCTGAGGGTGCTCGTAGGAAGAAAGCTGTGAGGGACAAAGAGACTGATTCCCTTGGGGCTGGGTGACCAAAAGGGAAAGGAGTTGCACCAGAAATGCAGTCCATGGGTAGAGAGGGCAGCCTGTCAGGACAATGGGACACAGCTTTCAGATCCCCTCCCCATCATGTTTAAAACACGTAAATCTGGGATCTTAGGGAAAAAAATTGTTCCTTCTGAGGGTGGTGAGGCCCTGGCACAGGTTGCCCAGGGAAGCTGTGACTGCCCCATCCCTGGAAGATCCAAGGCCAGGATGGGGCTTGGAGCAAGTTGGGATAGTGGAAGGTGTCCCTGCCCATGGCAATGAGATGATCTTTAATGTCCCTTCCAACCCAAACCACTCTGAGATTCCATGACTGCTTTGAGACCCTGGCACAGCCTGGAAAGGAGACGTGGATGTGGGTGGATCTTGCCTGAGAAGCACAGGCCGCACTCACCTTCATGTCAAACCAGGTGTCTTTTGAATCAAAAGTGATGCCAAAATTATTTTCCCCATTGCAGCTGTTTTCTCTGGGAAGGGAAATAAAGGCACAGAGTCCCCGTGGTGTTCTGGGGAGGTGAGGAATGCTGGGGTAACTCCTGCTCAGTGCCATCCCACCACTGGCAGCATTGCTGACTCACAGGTGGATTTAACCTCAGGTTTATTGGTTTCGGGTAAGCAGAAAAGCAATTTTTCACCTGGTCATGTCAGATAATCAGAGTCCCAAAAGGGCCACAGACATGGGTGGCCCCAGTTTCTTCTTGTCACAGTGCTTCCTAAAAAAGTTACAGCAAAACCAAATTATTCAGGATTCATGAGTGAACACACAGCCATATTCTCCCAGGGGAGCAATGCCACAGAAACCACAAAATCTCCTTCCCAACAGCCGCTCATGCCTTGCCAGTGGAGCCTGCAGCTCTCCATGTGCTGCAGTGGCTCCTCTGGAAGCCTTCAGCTCTCTGTGGTGGCGGGTGACAGATTTTTGCAGCAGAGAATGACGGGTTCAAAGCAGTACTGAGCCGGGTATTCACCAGAAACACAGCTTCCCACTCGGCACAAGCCCCCTCCGTGGCTGCAGCTGTCTGGTCCTTGAGCCTCTCCTGGACAAGGGAGCAGCAAATTCATGGATAAAATTAGTGGGGTTCCTTCTGGCACCATGGTCCCAGCCAGCCAAGCCAGCACTGGGAGCACACAGAGATCCTGGGCACCTCGAGCACACCCAGAATCCCCATCCCACAGACAGGTTCAGATATCCATGTTGGAAATCCCAAGCTGCTGAGCCAACCTTCCTCAAGGAATGTTTTATCATGGAGTTGTTTTTTCAGGATGTTGGCAAAGACTGTGCATGGGAGGTCAGAGGGGTTGTCCTCTCCCTGCCAAGGAGGCAACTGCAGCCTGAGAAAAGGCAGGAACATTTTCCCAGAGCACAGGGTTTCTTCTTTAGGGCTTCTCCCAACTCAGTGATGTGCTCCATTTCCACAGCTTCCTCCCCGATCATTTTTTGTATTCCCCCAAGAGATTAAATAATGAAATTTCCCAAAGTGCCTCACCCACTCTCTCACCCAGAAAACCTCTTTCCTCAGTACCTATCACACAGTGAAGAAAGATTATCCCTGTTCCCAGATATCCTATTCACCACCCAGGCCTTCCTGGTCTTACCGTGCTGGGTCAGGGAGATGAATATGAGAACAAACACGAGGATCCCCATTCCTTTGGCTCTGCTGGAAAATCGCAGGGCTGGGAGTGAGATTTCACAGAAGCCTCTGTATGCTGCTGGCATGCTGGATGGCATCCGGAAGAGGGGAGGAGTAGGCAGGAGTTAATTATGTTCCAGTCCCCAGAGTAACATTTGCTGCTGAGAAATCCTTTCGTGTCGTTCTGACCCTGCGCTGCTGCTCCAAACAATGTTGACTTTTTTCCACGTTCACTGGTTACTGGCTTTCCTGACTCCTCTCCTTGGCAGCTGGCATTTTGGGCTGGTAGAATTCCAGCTGGAAAAAAAGAAGCTCAGGGAGATCCTCTGCCCTTCACCTGCAGCCAGCAAAATCCCTTGGAAGTGACAGGGAGGAGGGAAGCAACCTGCAAGGGAAGAGTTCTGAGGATCTGCAAGGAGGAGAAGGATGCAGGCTGGGAGTGATTAATTTTTAATCTGAGCTCATGTGAATATTTCCTCCAGCTGAAACCTGGGTGTTATTTTTTTCCCCAGCTTTGGCTTCCGAGGAATTTGGGAGGCTTCATTCCTGAGTGTGATGAGCACACAGTGCTGGTAGAAGAGCTCTTAGTTCAGCAGTGCACCCCGTGGTGGTAAATCTGTGGTGAGTGTGCAGCTCTGGCTGTAAAATCTGATATTCCAGCTGCCCTGCCTGGTGCTGCTGTTTGCTGTCCCTTCAGCTGTGGTAATAAAACTGCTCTGTGAACACATCTTAAACTGGCAGGCTAAGGAGTAAAATTAAAAGCACCTTTCTCCCTAAAAAAATACCCAAACAGAACAACATAACTAAAATCATAGTCATTTAGGTTGGAAAAGGCCTCCAAGTTCATTGAGTCCAACCATTTCCCAGCTGTCCCAAGCCACCACTAAATCATGTTCCTAAATGCCACATCTGTCTCTCTTTTAAATCCCTCAGAGATGGGGACTCCATCACTGCCCTGGGCACCCTGTTTTAATGCCTGACCATCCTTTCCATGAAGAAATTCCTCCTGATGTCCAACCTGACCATCCCCTGGCACAGCTTGAGGCTGTTCCTTCCCATCCTGTCCCTGTCCCCTGGGGGCAGAGTCTGACCCCCCTGGCTGTCCCTTCCTGTCAGGGAGTTGTGCAGAGCCAAAGGTCCCCCCTGAGCCTCCTTTTCTCAGGCTGAGCCCCTTTCCAGCTCCCTCAGCTGCTCCCTGAAGCATCCAAGGAATGACTGGACGTGTCACTCAGTGCTCTGGGCTGGGTGACAAGGTGGAGATCGGTCACAGGCTGGGCTCGATGACCTTGGAGATCTTTTCCGACCTTAATGATTCTGTGATTAGGTGTCCTCAGTCTTCTAAAGCATTCAAGTGTAAAATCAAACATGGTAAATAAGATTAGGCTGGTAAGAAGGATTAGGGGATGGGGTTTCCAAGGATGCAACAGCAAATTTTTGTGTAATTCTGCACGTGGGCCTAATAGAGAGACATTCTGCCTCTTTCCATAAATAAATGACTGTTACACCTGATTATTTAGCATTTATTGCCTTCTTTATATAAAGACATGTCACCTCTAGTTAATTACACACTTTGCATGTTGAAAACAGCAGACACATCTACAACACTTGGAATAAAACTTGTTTGCTTTCTTGGCTGTTCATTCCCATGGTTTTCTGCAGTCCCACGAGGTCCTTGTCACACTTCTGTGCAGCACTTCCATCCTCTGCGAGGACAGAGCCCCTCTTGCTCTTGCAGACATCTGATTTCTGGGGGCACACAATGGCCTCCCTCATCTTGGCAGATGTGGAAGTTGGATGTTGTGTCTGAAATTCAGAGGGTAAAGTCAAACCAGGAAACCTGACACTGCCATCCAAACCATCTCATACACAAAGATTGTTGGGAAGTTGTGCTTACTGTGTCTCCAAAAGCAAAGACACAAAAATGAGCTTTGGGGTTTATCACAGCACTTCTGTAAAAGAAGGAATTTGTGACCCACCAGCTTGAAAAAGAATTAACTGAGGGAAAGATATTGTAGAGCTGTGAAAAAGATGGATGCAGAATGACTACATTTCAAGTAGGTGGCACTGAGTAAAGTTGTGAGGGATGACGTTTTAAAAGAAATGGAAGGAATTCCTAACCTGGGGGGAAAAATCCAGTAAGATCTTTTAAACACAAGAATGCCTAAATCTAAAAATCCTGAGCTGCAATTTCACGAAAGCCAGAATAATATATAAGAAATGTTATGATATGGTTGTGGTCACTTTACACACACAGAGTAACTGCAAAGAAATATCCACTTCTTGCCATGGACGGATCCAGGATGCCGGATCAGAGGAACTTTAGGATTAGCACAGTTGTTTCTAAAGTATATATTCATAAATGATTTATGCTGAGGGTTATCTATTGAGGAGCACCAAAACCAAGCAATTCTGTGAAGATTCAGGTAAAATAACAGGGAAAAGATCAGTTGGCACCTATTAAGCACAGCAGAGTGGGTGCAGCCAGCAGCGCCCCAACAGATAATTATAGGAAGATTTACCAAGGAAAGAGGACTCTCTGTGGGCCAAAACTTTCATTGTATTTCCCCAGTTGGAGGTAGAGCTTTGGGTTATTTTGGCCAGCTCCAAAGGCTCCACACTGATGTCAGTGGAGGAACACACAGGTCCATCTTTGTACATGGAAAGAGATGGCTTAGACCCCATGCCTGGAAATGTCCAAGGCCAGCTTGGATGGGGCTTGGAGCAACCTGGGATAGTGGAAGGTGTCCCTGCCCA
This sequence comes from Onychostruthus taczanowskii, assembly GCF_017590055.1. Lineage (NCBI taxonomy): Eukaryota > Metazoa > Chordata > Aves > Passeriformes > Passeridae > Onychostruthus > Onychostruthus taczanowskii. The sequence goes on along the minus strand of NW_024506994.1, from coordinate 2,493,512 downwards.
TGGCAGGGAGTGGAACTGGATGAGTTCACCATGGGATGATGGATTTAAGTTCCCTTCCAACCCAAACCATTCAGTGATTCTATGATTTGGTGGCAAAGTTTCTTTTGTTGAGTTCAGCCATTTCTCCCCCCGATTTTGCCCTCTTGGCAGGGTTCCCACACGTACCAACACAGCAGGTCCTCCGGCGCCGATAGCAAGTCCCAAAGGCAGCAAACGGCTCTGGGCAGGATTTCAGGTGGAAGCAGTATCCGTGGTATTCCAAACAACGCAAGGTGTCCCTGGGCAAGCCGAGACCTACGGGGGGAATGGGATTCCCAGCTGTGCTGCAGGATCAGTCCATTCTCATCTCCATTCCTCCTGCTGAAACCCCACAGACCCCAGTTAGGGATCTGGCATAAATACCCCCAAAACCCAGAAGTTTTGAGGAACTCCTGGGACCTCAGAGCATTTCAAGGAAGGTTTTTTGTACAACTGGAGTGAAATATAGAGGTTGATGGCAATTTTCTGAACATATCCTGGCCATTCATGCTATAATGGGAAGGAACAGCCCAGTCTTGGATGCTTCTGAGTTCTGGGACTGCAGCGTTGCAGGGACATGCAAGGGACAACATGATCACCACATGCCTTGAAGATAAAATTATGGCTTTAAAAAACCCTCAAAAGAAGGATCTGGCTCAGTTAACAGGAACAAGCAGTTAGCCCAGTCCCTTCTTTCTCTGGAAGCCTTTCTTCAAGGTGAGGAGGTTCATTAAGCATGAAGAACGTGTAGGATAAAAACACAATCAGAAGATGAGTCAGTGCAGCAGAAGGGCTGAGGAAGGGGAACCAGGATATTCAGACAGCTGAAGTCAGTGGTGAAGTTCAACCTGAACAATACCAGGGAACACCTCTGCTCGCTTCTACAGTACACAGAGGGGACAATTTTTAACCCTGGGGTTAGAAGAGGAGGTGATTTCCTGGATTGTCACCATCTAATAGTGCCACAAAAGACATTTCAAAGAGTCATAGGACCCAACACCTGGCAGAAGCTTGTGTGGGGAGGTTCTGGTGTGGCACCTGCTCACCATTCTTCTTCTAGACTGAGATAATAGGGAACTGCTCTAAGAAAAGGAGCTGAGGAGAACATTCTGCACCACCACACGAGCGAGCTGTACCTCCTGCACAGGCAAACCCCAGCATGGGGCTTGGCCCTTACCTGGAACAGCCTGGAGGAGGAAAAGCAGGAGAGCCATGAGGCAGGAGAAGAGCTTCATGGTGGAAGGTCTCAGCTGCAGTGTGGAGACAGCAAAACAATGCCAGAGCCTTTGAGGAGGGGAGGAGGGAGCACTCTGGCATTTATAGGGCAGTGGGAACAGCTGTGGCTGTCTGGGGAGCCTTGGCAGGGGTGGCAGGGGAAGGCAGCGGGTACAGCCTGACCTCTGCACGTGGCTAAACCTGAACAATGGCTCAGGGGCACAAAACACAAGGGGACAAAGAGCTGTGCCTGCCTGCCTGGCCACTGGGAAGGCTGCTGGGAGGGCCCCTTATCAATATGGGTCCACCCAGAGCGCATCATTAACTTGAAACGTCAATGTGGTTGGTAATGGGTTATCTGGAGGAAATTAGCCATTGTTTCATGGGAGAGAAGGCAGATGGAATATCACAGAATCATCATGGAATCATAGAACAGTTTGGGTTGGAAAGGACTTTAGAGATCATCCAGTCCAACCCCCTGCCATGGGCAAGGACAGATTTCACTATCCCAAGTTATCCAAGCCCCATCCAACCTGGCCTTGGGCAGTTCCAGGGATCCAGGGGCAGCCACAGCTTCTCTGGACAACAGAAAATATCTGATCCTGCTGCTTGTCCTGTGATGCAACATCTGTTCCCAAGATAAAGAAATAAATTATTATGATCATTCCATACACAAACATATAAAATAGTTGTAATTTTTTCTGTAAAAGGTGCTGTGAAGAACAAAAAAAAAAAAACAAAAAAAAAAAAAAAAAAAAAAAAAAAAAAAAAAACCAAACAAACAAACAAAAAAAATGTTTAGTGGAAGCTCTTCCTGTCCATGTCAGGGGTTTGGAATGAGATGATTTTTCAGATCCCTTTCATCCCAAACCCTTCTGCCACTCCATGTTTCTATGATACATGAAGTGCAGATTATCAGTTTTCAGGTGTCACCAGCAGCACCTTCAACTTGGGAGGTGCACAAAGAGTGCATGACAAGTGAGATTGAGAAAAACAGGGCCAGGAGACAAGCTCCTTTCAAAAGGCCTTTATTAAGAACAGCTCTTGGGTGGGGAACCCGAGGGGTCGCGCACACCGCCACTGCTCCCACAGGGCAACGCTGAGGAGGAGGAGTGCAGCTTTGTCACTCGGCAGAGCTGGGGCTTCCATTCTCACAAGAGTCCTCAGGAAGACAATGTTGGCTCGTAGTCTAGGGGTGTCATCCCGACTGAGTATTCTTTAAGTCATGGTGACAGGACGGAATCTGGCTCTGTAAATGGTGCGTGATTCCGGGTAGTGCAGCCAGTTTAAAACTATAGTTTATGTGCTGGCTTGCTGTTTTTTAAGAGAGTTCATACAATACCAACAGCTCCTCATTAAAATTCAGTCCGGGTGCAAGTCCCTCTGGGAGCAGGGGAAGTGGTTCCTGACCTGACGGAAAAGGATACAAGTACCGGGGTGCAAGTCCTTCTGGGAGCAGAAAAAGTGGTTCCCGGCAGAAAGGGATACAAGCACAGGGCTACAAATACAGGGTAAGACAGTAACACTTAACAATGGCAAACAAAGTACATTCAACAACGGACTAACACTCCCAGTTAAGATCCTATTAACTTTGTCAACTTTATTAACATTAACTACCAATTGCCACCCTGGAAAAAGAACTCCCATCCCCAATGTTTCACTTCTTACAAGATTAATGAGTTTTCCTCAGTATTTGTCTGCACAGAGTTTGAATGATATCAACAGACAAGTGGAAGTGGCAGCTGACAGCCCAGGTTCTCCCTCCAACATTTACTTCAGCCTCTTTCTGCACAAGGTATTTATTGATGTTGTTCTGACCCAGCAGCCTCGATATCAATACAAACTCCCCCTCAGCCATGTGCATTGTTCTCTGTCTGCCTCCCTGCTTTCTTTGTTTGCTTTCCTTTGCAAATTTGCAGGTGCCATCCAGTCCTGAAGGAGAAGTGTTTGTGTCCATTTCCAGGTACTCCAGGGACAGGAATGAGACAAAGGCTGCAACACGAACCCCTCAGCTGGCTCAGGTTCCCACTGCATCCAAGGGGATCCTAGCTGAGATATTCATCTCAGCTCTCAAGATCTGTCATTGTACTTTGTCAGACTGGAGCAGACACTCACCTTTCTCAACAATTATTTTTTAAATCACAAAAAAAAAAAAAGAAAAAAAAAAAAAAAAGGTCTTGTTCTGTAGTGATGGCCTGGAAATGTTTGGCTTTTAAAATTTTATTTCCATGGGAGGTGAAGTACAAATTTCAAACCTGAAGTGTGTTAACAATAGTGTAAGAGGAGTGACTGCCCAGTAATCTCACATTCAGAATCCCTCTCCATCATTTCCAGAATGTCCTCACTATCAGACCACAAAGTGCTCATACAATCACAGTCCCCTTCAAATTAGGATCAGAAATTATCACAGAAAAAACCCCAACTCTTTGAAATTCAAGCACCATCTCAGTCTGCCTTGATGCTTCTGCACTTTGTTTGCTTGTTTTTGCTCTCATCCTTTCCCAGGTTACTTTCCCAGGTTATTCCAGGTCAGAGATGTGTTTTATATGGATCACAAAAGAAATGCTCACACACAGTGGAAATTCTGCCCCTTGCCTAAGGATCTCTTGTGAGAAGCTGCCAAGGGAGCTGGGAAAGGGGCTCAGCCTGGAGAAAAGGAGGCTCAGGGGGGACCTTGTGGCTCTGCACAACTCCTGACAGGAGGGGACAGCCAAGGGTGGGTCGGGATCTTCTCCCAAGAAACAAGGGACAGAGCAATAGGAATCACCTCAAATTGCACCAGGGGATGTTTAGATTGGGAATTAGGAACAATTCCTTCACAGAAAGCCCTGTCCAGCCCTGGCACACCTGCCCAGGGCAATGGTGAAGTCCCCACCCCTGGAGGTTTTGCTGATCTGGCCTGGGACTCACATCCCTTTGAGTAAGGGAGTTTTTATGAAAAGGGAAGACTCCTCATTCATTTTGAAGTTTTCAGTCATGGCACAGCTCTGAAAACAATACCTGGGACTCTAAATTTATGGGAAACATCTGCTTTCCCTGAGCACTTAACCAGATTTGTGTTATGGCAATGTAAATCAGCAGGATTTGACTGCAGTTGGGCTGAAGTGGTCCTGAAACTGGCTGAAAACCTGACTTTATTTACAACATTGTGAGCAGCAAGTGATAGAGTGGGATGGATGAGGAGAGGTGCCACTGGGATTGGCAGCAGGGAAAAATATGGGGGGAAAATCTAATAGCAACCATTGGGGTTGAATAGGCAAAAACTTTGAGCCGTGGAGGAAAAAACACTGTATTTCCAGGAAGGAAACAAGCTGAATTTCCAGCCTGACCTTAGGATGGAGGATCCTTCACTGGATGAAATTAATCTCCAGCCTGATTTACAGCTCATGGAGCCCATGAGCTGGTTCCTGGCTCCCTCTTGTGGGAAAAGGTGCTGGAGGAGGAAGAGACCTCGTGGTGCAGGATTTGCTCAGGTGGAAAGGTAAAAGCAAGAGGAAATGCCTCTTTGCTCCATCCTCAGCACTGTTAATTCAGAGTAAATGAGTGGTGATTATTAATAGGTTTGGACAGCAGGGATGGGATTTGGTTTCAGACATCAAATTTTACAGAGGAATTGAATTTTTGGAGGGACTTTCTTACATTCAGGGTAAGTGTTAACTATGAAGTTAATGTTTCCTAACTTCATATAATTTTATAACATTTCTATAGCTTTATAACTTTTTTTAGTCTCTGTAACTATAGTAATACTGAGAACTCTGCACTTACCAGGATTAGGCTGAGCCAGGGTGGATTTTCCTGGTGCTTTGCCCATTGCACTGCTGGCCACAGCCCTCCCTGTATTGCCCCTCTCCAGACACCCTGTTTCCCAGCAGAGTGTCTCCAGCATGTCTCCATGGGGTAGGAATGAAGATGGGAATGGAGTTGGAGAGGGCTAAGGAAGGCTTCACCTCCTTACTGGTATGGTTATCCATGGCAGCCTTGCCCCAGGAGCCCATGAGGAAAGGACTGGGCAGCTGGAGCTGGTGGTGGCCCTTGCCTGCACTGGGTGGACATCCTGCCCTCCTTGCAGGAGCTCCAGGTGCCACTCCCAGCCAGCACAGGGCTGTGGCTGGGGCAGGACACCAGGAGCTGTGTCTGGCCTGAGCCCACGCGTGCTCCACTTTACCCAAAACCATTTCAGAGTCCACAGCCAAAACCCACCTTGAGCTGTCCTGTGTTCCCCCCTGGGCCACCATCTTCCCTTGGAGCATCCTTGAGCGTGGTTCCTGCCCTCGCTGACCCCGTAGGGCCCCTCATCCCACCCAGTTCCTTCATCCTGCAGCCTGGGCTGGTCTCAGAGCCAGGCCTTGGCCACCCTCCCCTCAGGTTGTCCCTCCACAGCCACAGCCCTGCTCCCGGGATGCAGGGACACCCCAGGGTGGTCCCCATGGAAAGGACATTCCTGGTGGCCAATCCCAGTCCCCTGGACCCCTCCATCCTGACCTCGTGGCGCAAGGGCAGCGCATCTGACTCCAGATCAGAAGGTTGTGTGTTCAAATCACACCGGGGTCAGTCTGGGGCACTGCTGGCACCCCTCTGCTTTTCTGGGGGGCTGTTCTGTGGAAGGGTGTCTTAGGCTGGGGGTGTGTATTCTATTTCCATCTGTTGGGGGTGTGGCAGTTATCCTCTGTTAATTGGGCAGCTTTTCTTTATCTCTTCCACAACCAATCCTCCCTCCAGGAGATCTCTTCTGTTCATGGGCCAGTGAGTGTCACTGCACAGCTGATAAAATTCCATCATCCCACTGGGAGATGCTCCACCCAGGGGGACAAGCCAAGCATTCCTACCTGGATAGAATCTGAGCTTTGGAACACCACAGCAGCCTTTTGCACTGGATTCCCAGAGAAGCAGCTTTCTTCTCCACTGGATTCCCAGAAGACCTGGCTCATCTACAGCAGCCCTGGAGCTTCAGAGGAAAACTCCAGCCTTGTACAGGATCCCTGCTCCAACACAACCACAGCTGGCACTGCAGGAGGGCTGAGCCACCATGGAATGGGACTGTGCCACCACTCTGACCCACAGGGTGTCAGGGCGTATTCTGACTGTGTGGTTTATTTTTGAACTATTGCATTTGTATTTTTAATTTTTCTAGTAAAGAACTGTTACTCCTATTCCCATATCTGCCTGAGAGCCCCATAATTTCAAAATTATAATAATTTGGAGGGAGGGGATTTGCATTTTCCATTTCAAGGAAGGCTCCTGCCTTCCTTAACAGACTTTGCCTTGTCTTTGTGTTGAAAAGACTCTGTCTTTTCAAACCAAGACAGAGGGGCAGGGCTTAGAGTGTAGGGGCATGGACTAGACTATATGGGAAACATGATGCCCAGAGCTCTCCTTTGAGCAGGGAGCTGTGCTGGATGGAAATTATGGGTCAGGATGCAAGCAGGGAGGTTTTGTTGTGGTGGGTATTTGCCATAATTTAGCTCAAAAAGGAGTTAATGCCTTCCTCAGGAAAATGCAGGAAACTTTTTAACTCCGGGCTCAGTCGCTTCTGGAGGACCTGGACATGCTTGCCTAGCAGGGTAACACGGGGTGCTGTGGTCAGTCCAGGGGATATCTGAAGGGGAATCAAGAGCAATTATGCTGTGTGGGATTATGGAAAAAGGGACAAGTTTCTGATGAACAACATGGAAAGTTTTTTTTCAATATTAAGAAAGACCATCTGGAAACCTTTAGTCTGGGCAATCACAGCTTGAGGACTGCCTGAACACTGTGGAAACAACCCCTAAGAAAGCCATGCCCAAAAAGAGGAAAGATGTGAAAATGACTGGAAGGCCAAGGATTTACCAAAGCAGACCACCCTAGACCAAAATAATAGATTTCTTTGAAGAGATTATTTCTTTGGGAGTCAAGTGGACACTGAGGAACATCATTTGTCTTGACTTTGGTTTCACCTCTGACAAGATCTCCCAGCAGCAGGACACAAACACAGAGCAGCTGAGCTCAACCCAAAGGCAAATCAAGGGGCCAGGACCAGGCACTGAGGGGGTTGGGGTCACTGTTGCTGGTCCAGGGGACCCTTCACTGCTGGATGCTGAGCTGGAGTGGGTCGGGGTCTCTGTGGTGGGAGCAGAGGCTGTTCCACAGAAGGAAGGACATGGCCAGCCTGGCAGGGATGTGGGGATGACCAGGGGACAGGGCCAGTGGCGCAATGGACAACGCGCCTGACTACGGATCAGGAGATTGCAGGTTCGACTCCTGCCTGGCTCAACCCTTTTAGCCCACAGAAATTCCTCCTGCTCCCTTTCTGAGCACCTTCCTTCTCCTGCTCATCATCCATCCTTCCTCAAGCTCTTGATGTCCTGTCCCACACTATGAAAGGGCAGGTCTGTGGCCCACACCAGAGCCAGGGACACTACAGCAAATCCCACAGTGGAACGCAGGTACCTCCTGAACTGCTGTTCCACAGCCAGGACAGAGCCAGCACTCCCAGGTTGTCCTGGCACCTCGTGTGCCCTGGTCCCAACCCCCTCCAACGCTCACACTGGTCTTGCTGCCCTTTGTCAGCACCTTGCCAAGTTCTGCATGTGACAGCAATGGTCTCAGAGTGGGTCCCAGAGAAGCTTTGATGTTTCCATCCTTGGAGATATTTAAGGTTTGGCTACAACCTGATACCAAAGACTGTTGTGCTCTGACTGGGGATTGGATCACCTGCTTCCAAAGGATCTCCTAAAATCTATTTTTTCCTATATTTAGTTAATTCTGTCATAAAGCCCATCCAGTGATGGGAAGCCCCCAGAGCTCTGGGAGGGCAGGGCCAGTGGCGCAATGGACAATGTGCCTGACTAGGGATCAGGAGATTGCAGGTTCAACTCCTGCCTGGCTTGCAATTTTCCTGCCCACAGTCTGGCTGTCCTATTGATGGTGTCAGGGGCTTCTTCCCCCATGGTGCCCTGCCTCTCTCCAGTGTTGTCTCTTCCTGCACAGCAAAACTTCCCTCGCATCAGGGCAGGCTCTGACTGGACACACTGGCAAATAAAATTCTCTGTGAGATGGTAAATCACCAAGAGAGGAGCCCAGAGAGGCTGTGGCCTCTACATCCTTGGAGATATTCAGAGTCTGAGCATGCAGTCCTGATCTGCACGTCATAAATTAAGCAGAAGTCTGGACTGGAGACTGCCACATGTCATTTTCATCACAAATCACTGTTATTTTATGTAAAATTCTCATTTCCACGTTCTTTTGTTACTTCATCCCACATCTGCACACTTGTGGTGCTGTCATCACTGTTTTGTACCTTCACTGTGTCTGTGGTTTGGGCCAGGAAGGTTGAAGGTGTCCATGTGCAGGGTAGCCCACAACAATTGGCCATCAAGCAAGATGCTACAGCTCACCTGCCCATCCCTCTGTCACCAGGCTGGAGCAAGTGGAGGTGGCCTTGGGCTAAGCTTTCCTCTCCACTGGGCACCACAGAGGGTTCTATAAGGCCTGGGAAGTTTAACTGTACATCCCACAGGGAGGCAAGGTGTGCCCTCCACCCCTCCAGAGCAGCTGGGCTGATCCTGGAGCTCAGTAGAGGCATCTCCTCTCCTGGGTGGTGGAACCAGTGGGACCACAAGTGAGGAGGGAAAGGCTGATATGGAATGGGCAGGTGGGAGCAAGGTGAGATCCTGCCACTTCCCTTTAACCACCAATAAATCCATGTGGTCCTGAAGTGAGGACAGCAGGTGGGATCAGAGGCTGGGGCCAGTTGCTCAGTGGATCATGAACACATCTAACTATGGATCAGGAGTCTGCAGGTTTAAGTCCTGTCTGGATCACCCTGAGGCTGGTGGTGGAGGTGACAAGGGACAACTGTCTTCCTGAGGCCCTTAACCTTTCAGGCTTTTTTTCCATCTCTGCAACATCACCATCACAGGAACATCTTTTTGTGACATCAAAGCTGTGAGCAGGGCACTGCTTCCAGAGCAGAACTTGGCAAGGCACTGACAAAGGGCAGCAAGACCAGTGTGAGCCTTGGAGGGGGCTGGGACCAGGGCACACGAGGTGCCAGGACATCCTGGGAGTGCTGACTCAGGGACAGCAGTTCAGGAGGTATCTATGCTCTGTTTTGGGATTTGCTGTGGCATCCCTGGCTCTGGTGTGGGCCCCATGTGGGACACAACTTCAGGAGGAAGGATGGATGATGGGCAGGAGAAGGAAGGTGCTCAGAAAGGGAGCAGGAGGAATTTCTGTGGGCTAAAAGGGTTGAGCCAGGCAGGAGTCGAACCTGCAATCTCCTGATCCGTAGTCAGGCGCGTTGTCCATTGCGCCACTGGCCCTGTCCCCTGGTCATCCCCACATCCCTGCCAGGCTGGCCATGTCCTTCCTTCTGTGGAACAGCCTCTGCTCCCACCACAGAGACCCCGACCCACTCCCAGCTCAGCATCCAGCAGTGAAGGGTCCCCTGGACCACCAACAGTGACCCCAACCCCCTCAGTGCCTGGTCCTGGCCCCTTGATTTGCCTTTGGGTTGAGCTCAGCTGCTCTCTGTGTTTGTGTCCTGCTGCTGGGAGACCTTGTCAGAGGTGAAACCAAAGTCAAGACAAATGATGTTCCTCAGTGTCCATTTGGCCATTGTGGAAGGAATTGCATTGTCTCAGTGTTCTGCCCTTGGGAAGTCCATGGTCCCTGTCTCCAGCCATCATCACATTCTTCCTTCATTTCAGGAACATTCTCACCTGGCCTTTGAGGTGGGATGGACCAGACTCTTCTTTTTTACTCTTTTCTTGAAACAATTCCTAGTGGTGTTCATCAGGAACCTCTCTCCATTTCCATCACCTTACACTGAACCATTGTCCTTAAACACTCCAGGACTGACTGTGCCACCTCACCTGGTCTTACAGGGAAACACCACATGGAGATAAGTCCAGGTCCCCCAGGAGTGACTGAGCCTGCAGTTGTGGAGCTTTTTCCTCTTATCAGAGAAAGCCTTCACTCTCTTCAGCTTCTTCATCAGGCAAAGTGCAGCAGACACCCACCACACCTCCCTGCTTTGTCCTGCACTCTGGTTATAACCTGTGCCCTGTGAATCATGGGTTTGATATCCATGCATCTTCCACGTGAATGGAGCTTCTGTCCCCAGGGAGGTACTGGGCTGTGGAGTTTTTGCTTTTTTTTGTTAAGGTTGGGATTAAATATGTGAGATGGAATTTCATGTTTGGACCCAGATGTTTATTAGTTTTTATCTATATTATAGTTTTACATACTGTGAGTTCTACTGTATTATATTTTACCAAACTAAAAATGAAGTTGTATCTGTCTGTGTCCCTCTCTAAGGTTTTTTAAGGATAAACTGTTTAATTAAGAAATGACACTTACTATATTCTAAAACCTTAAACTCTAAGTTTCCTACTATGTGATATTACACACTTCTGTTCAAACTACACACCCATAATGCCAGCTCTGTCATTCATTTTTGGAAGCCTTCTCCACAGCCTCAGGTCAAATGCAGTGTTCTCTTGGGGGTCAGTGCCTGTCAGCACAGAAATGTAAAATTCTTAGTAATCAGGGTTCCAGCACTGGGCCACCATTTTTCCTGTCCCTCTGGAGACACCACATCCAGGAGTCTGTTTCTCCTGGGAGAGGCTCTGCAGGGCTGCTCTGGGCTGTGGCCATTTTTGTCCTTCTTCCTGTGAAGTTTCTCATTTAGAGCCCTCTTTTTTTAGCAAGGCAAGGCAGGCAAAGATGGTGCCACTCCTGTGTCAGGTGAAGCAAAATTCCCGTTCCCTCAAAGAATGCCCCAAATTCCAGGATGATATTTGGGGGGAAAATATCCCACCCCTGACCTCGTGGCGCAATGGTAGCGCGTCTGACTCCAGATCAGAAGGCTGTGTGTTCAAATCACACCGGGGTCAGGATGTCCCCTCTGTGGTGTTGTGAGATGGGCATTTCCTGTACATTTCCTTTTGCCTTCCCACTCTGTAAATCTGTACCCCAAATTCCTGCTGAAGGGCAGGGGATGAGCCATGGCAGAGTGGTCTTTCCTTGCTGGATGAGTGTTCAAAGTATTTTCAGAGTTTTGCTTCTTCAAAGCATCACTTCAGCTTTCCCTTATCCTATGTTGGCAAAGCTGACAGGAATAGGGGGCACCCCAGATGTGGCTTCATGTCAGGGTATTAATTCTTCTGGTCCCAAAACCCCTTTGGAAAGTCAAGGAACTGTTAGGGGGGATAAGATCCCTTTATACATTCTTCCTCGGATTGAATAATCCCAATTTCTCCCCATGTCTCTCCACATCCCCCATATCCAACTCCCCCACCACCTTGACGGCTCTCACTGAACTTGCTTCACTGTGTCAGTGAGGTTTTTTTGTTGATTCTTTTGAAACACCTGGCTGTGGGGAGCCTAACCTGAGCCATCAGGACTGGTCATCAGGACCTTTAACTCTCTGCTTAGTCTTCTTTTGATTCCCCATGGTGAGCTGGACAGAGGGCATGGAGGGCTGGAAAAAAGGCTTGAATCTGTAAGAAGGACCTTATATGAGTTATAATTCATAAAAAGTAGTTGAACTCCTTTAAAGGCTCTTTCAAGGTGAATTTTAAGATATATAAACAGGAGACATACTGAGATAAGACAATGGATCAATAAGAAATACAAGAAGCTGAGATCCCTTATTCCATAACTCCTGGAGTGCCACCAAAGGGTTGAGTGAGCAGGGATTTCCTCAAGATGTCGCTGCCTCACTGCTTTCAATGTCACAGAATCATGGAGGTTGGAAAAGACCTCCAAGATCATTAAGTCAATTGTCCTTGTCTTTGGCTCTGTCTCCATAATGTGATTTTCTGTCCCTTTGACTTCTCAGAATGGAAAGAAACTCAGGTATTTCCTTTTGTAAATCTTCCACACATGAAAAAGCCCCAAATAGCACAATGTCCAAGATGCTGTATTTGGGACAACTGGCACTCTCTTGAAAGGATATCTGGTAGGAAGCATTATTCTTGTAGACTTCCCACCAGAACTATTTTCACTGCAGGCAATGGGAACAGTTTTACATTTCATAAAAAAAAAAAAATGCTGACTTTACAACTATTCTCACTTTTCAAAGGACCAAACTCTTAAGACTTCTGAAAGCATTTATATATATATATCTATATCTATATTTTTTTTTTTTAAAGCAGGAGCATTTTGAGTCACAATCTAGGGAAGGCATCCCTGCTCATGACAGGGGTGTTGGAATGAGAGGATCTTCAAGGTCCCCTTTCAACCCAAACCATTTGATGATTGATGATGTGAAGAGCCTGGTGATGAGGTTTAATCAAAGGGACACTTCAACAGAGAGTGGAACTTGTCTCCAATTCAAGAAAAGTTGTCATAAACTATTTAATAGCCAATATTGTTTCATAATCTTGAGACTCTCCAAATGTTTCCAGTTAAAATACTCTGTCTTGCATAAACAAGGAAATCTTTGAGGCTGCATCAAATGGGGAGATGTGAGGGAGAAAGGCTTAAAATATTCCATATTGCTGTAAATTCCTGTAACAAATTCTCTTTCTTATATAACTTCATTTTTCATTGAAAATGCAGTTCTCAGGGAATTGTGACCAGCCCTATTGAGGTCTGTTACACAAAGTAGTTTACTCTGAACATTGACTTAGAAGTAGCTTGACCAGAGGAGGATGTGAAACCTGAACACAGGCACGGATTGGGTTCAACTCTGGACTTTTTGTGTCTGGTGGAAATGTTTTTCTGTAGAAATTTGAAGTATGTTTTGTCAGGCAGCAAGGTTGTTTGTTTTGGTTTTTGGGGTTTTTTTTTCTGTCTGTATAAGCAACATAGTGTCACTCTTGTGTCACCAGGCTTCCTTCTAGAATGATCCCATGACTGTTTTGGAAGTTGAAGTTTTGTTTTCATTTCTCTCCACCCTGTTGGTTCAGGTCTCAGTGTCCAAATTGAAGACAAGGTCACGTCTCCCTGTGAGTGACCAAGGACAGGTTTTGTTTTTGGTCTGCTGGACTTTTCTAAGAATATCACAGAAACACGGATTGGAAAAGGTTGGAAGGCACCACTGGAGGTCATTTGGCCCAACCTCCCTGCTCAAGCAGGCTCATCCTAGAAGACACAGGATTGTGTCCAGACAGTTCTGGAATATCTCCAGTGAGGGCGATTCCACACCCTTTCCAGGCAACTTGTGGGTCCTCCTGTTTGTGGAGGGAGGCTCATTCCATGCCAAAAAAAAAAAGATCTTTAGCCTTTATTCCATCAGCACTTCAACCAATCAATGAAGTGACTGCTGGAGAAGTGATGGAGAATGATGGAAGTGATGGATAAACCTATTAACATTTTTAAAATTAATATTTAGATACTAGGAAGAATTTCTTCATGGAAAGGGTGGTCAGGAGTTGGAAGGGGCTGTTCAGGGAGGTGGTGGATTTTCCATCCCTGGAAGTGTCCATGGAATTACTGGACGTGGCACTCAGTGCTCTGACAAGATGGGGATTGGTCACAGATTGGACTCAGTGGTCTGGGAGCTCTTTTCCAACCTAAATAATTCAGTAATTCTGTGATTTTAACAAACTTTGTGTCTCTCATTTCCTCTGGCCAAGCCTGTCCCTGGTGCTCTCATCCCTTCCCTGTTTACATCTACACCTCACTCCTGCCTTAGTGTGGAGCAGGATGGGGGTGCCAGGGCTGTGATTGCTCACTCTTCCATGTGGGGACAAATTTTTATAAATATCTTCAGCAATGGCATGGAAAAAAAAACAAAACCAAAGAGTGTGGTATTGGCCATTTTATTCCAGCTATTTAAAAGCCACACAGACATCAGGGAACTTTATAAAATGGAACAAGTGGGAAAATATATAACATAAATACTCGGGGATAATGGATTTAGGGGAAAATAACCCAGGTTGTGACACTGGGTAATTTCTTTCCCAATGTACATTTTGTTGGCAGCATGTGGCTGATATTTATCTTTCTCTGCAATCAGGAGGCAGAAGGGTTTCAGCTTGTACACTGGTATCTTTAGAATCAGGTCATAAAGCAGTATGGGATGGATTATCAGCTAAGAATCTTCAAGAGAGAAATATTTCCTTGGATTTATTTCAGGGGAAACCACCAATAAAAAAGGCTCAAAGCAATTTCTTATCTCTATCTCTGTTGCAATCCCCAAGCCTAAAAATCGTCAAACTTATTTGTCATCAGATTCCAGACCTTCATTCATAATTAATTTCTTGTAAATGCTTTTTTCTGTTTTTTCAGCTGTCTTGCCAGGTGCAGACCCAGGATGTACTCATGAGTGATTTTCAGGTTGCTGTCTTAGGAACTGGGTGAATATCAGAACAAATTCCAAGAAAACCTGGACAATGCACAGGGACCACCAGCCTTGTGAGCAGACACCAACACTGGCAGTGGATTTAAAAATCAAGAGTAGATTTTTTAAATCTAATAAATGCCTGAATGAATACAAGCCAGAGCTTATCAGTTTGTAGGTACCCATCATCCTAATTGCATTCCCTGCTCTATCACAGTCCATTAGCTTTTCAAAGCCCCAGAAGTGTGTTAGACACTTTTTATGCCTTATATTTGCAGTGAAAAAGTCATGATGGGAATTTTTCCCAAGAAAGAAAATGGCAAGATGAGGCTGGAGAAGATGGCCCTGCTCAGTATATCATTCCCCATCTTCCAAAGTTGATAGAGAAATAATATAGCTCTTAGACTTTTAAGAATGGAAAATCAACCAAATTTCTTTCCTTTGCCTGAACTTTTCCCTGGGATTTTGTCCCTTATGTAAGAACAGGAGCTGCCTGCAAATGGGATTTGATCCAACAGCTTCCTTCCTTCCTTCCTTCTTTCCTTCCTCTATACTTCTGAGATTTTATATCATATTCCTGTAACCAAAACTGTTATTGCAGCTAAATCACTGCACACGACCTATGTCCTTTATGTGGTGGAAATGGCTGATTAAATACAGAACTGCTGTAATCTGAAAGGCCAATTAGATTTTAGGGTAAAAGCCAGAGATTTCACTTATTTGTGGTGTGATTGCAACAGCTTTGGTCCAAATAATGTACCAGGAGAACTGCTGAGTGTCCTGGGGCAGAAGGAGTGAGAGGGGAAGGAGGGAAGGAAAGGCTCGATCTACCCTCTCCTGTGAGAACATCCATAACAAAATGTCCTGGAGCAGCACCATGTCCATGCTGGCAGTAAAGCAGGGTGGGGACAGAGGTACAGGGCCTGTCTCTGTAATATCAGCTAAACTGGCTCAGTTTGGGCCCAGAACTGTCACAAACCCATGGGGGTTGGTATGGGCTAGGAACCACTCCCTGTGGATAGTTCTAATCCAGCCACCTGTTCCTGAAGCTGAAGGAATTCAACAGTATGGATGTGGCCAGCCACCCTTGTTGCCTCAGAATCACGGAATCATTTGGACTGGAAAGGACCTTTGCACCCACACCCACAAACTCAACCTCACTGCCCCTCTGGGGGGCTGGAGATGGGGGTAAAAGGTGGGTTAAACTCTGTTTTATACCCTCAGCAAAGGCATGGGAGTGAAAATGTGCAGATGACTTGAGAAATGCAGCCCTTAATGCTGCTAGGAATCTTGGCCTTTCCAAAGTTCAGTTTCCTAGTGGCTCATTACCCAGGAGGAATCCCATCCTTCAAGGAGGGGGTGAGGTGCTGCTGTTCAAGACGTGGTTTCCCAGGAAAGTCATGCACAGGGGAGCAGGAGCTATTGGCCCTGCGTAGCTCTGTGGAGACATCTGTGCAGAGGGGGCTCAGGGTCATTGAAAATCATCTTGAACGTTTTGTAAACTTCAGCAGATGAGAGTCAGGATGGTTTTTGCCATGTCAACATCTGTGAGGAAGGGAGATAAAAAATTAACAACTCTGTGACTTCCCTGTTTTTTGAGGGATTCTTCCATGCTGGAAGTGTACAGCTGTTGCAATGTCAGCCCTGCTCCCAGCTGAGGTTGCAGCAAACCTCATCCCCCAGCATGGAGACCAGCGAGGTGGGGAAAAAATATCCGTGAATGGAGAGACAAAATGGAAGGAGAGGCAGAAATTATATTTACCTGATGCTCCCAGAGGTTCATCTGATAGATCACAGGATGGAACATTTTGGGTTGGATGGGACCTTAAAGATCATCCAGTTCCATCCTGTGCCATGGGCAGGAACACCTTCCACTATCCCAGGGTGCTCCAAGCCCCATCCAGTCTGGCCTTGGACATTTCCAGGGATGGGGCACCCACAGCTGCTCTGGGCAACCTGTGCCAGTGCCTCACCATCCTCATGCTTTCCCAAGTTGATATTTAAAGGACATCAGATATCAAGGAAATGCTCAGAGTCCTGTCTCTATGACTCCTAAGAAATAGCATAGTCATCTAAAAAGTTCTTTCAATCCACAAAGGGTGTAGTTCCAGGAAAAAACTAATTTCAGGGAAAATAGTTTCAAGAAAAAACATTAACTGAAATTTAAACTAGAAACTAGGAGGCGGGAAAATAGTTTCAAGAAAAAACATTAACTGAAATTTAAACTAGAGCCTGGGAAGTAAAAACAATTGGGTGGTGTAGGAACAAGTGAAGAGCCAGGCATTGCCACTTCTCATCCCCAGCAGATATTGCCCGTTGGGTGGGATAAAACAAACTCCATTCCCAGCTGTGGCCCCTGCATTACACAATGCCCTGATTGGCTCACTGGAAATTGGTGACGTGCTTGATGATGTCATGGCTTGCACAACTGGGTTTTGTCCCTGATATTGACCTTCGAAGTTGTGGGCGGCTTTACAGAGGGCTAGAAATGAGATAACTGAGTAAATCAAAGTATCTAACTATTTCAGGTGACTCCTCCAGCTGGTAGCTGGTTTTCTTTGCTCTTTAGAAGTGTCCAAGGCCAGGTTGGATGGAGCTTGGAGCAACCTGGGGGAATGGAAGGTGTCCCTGCTTATGGCAGGGTGTGGAACAAGATGTTCTTTAAGGTCCTTCCAACCCAAACTGTCCTGTGATATGATATTTCAAGTCATCTTTTATAACTGAATGGACAAGCTTTTTTGTTAGTTTAGTGATACCTTTTCTTTTAGTGTTATCCCTCACTGCGTGCCATCTGTGCAAGTGGAGATCTGCACTGGTTGACTCACAGAGTGGGATTTACACATCCATAATCACTGTGATTTCTCTTGGGGACAGTGGCATTCAAGCAGAGACAGGAATGAAACTCCGTGCAATTCCAAACTTTGATCAGGACACTCACCTGTGTGGAAGACAGATATTTAGATCTCAAAAAAATTATTGTTATTAGTTGTCATTTATAGCAGAAGAAAGATTGATAGCAGCAGGACAGAGGGATTCAAGACAACTGAACCATGAGGATTGGGAGAAGGGCACTTGATGAAGCATCTTATAAAAGGCTCATTTGCAGCAGGTGCCAAAACAGACAAATATGAATAATTCACAGAATTACAGAATCATTAGGTTGGAAGAGACCTTCAAGATCACGAAGTCCAACCCATGCCCTAACACCGCAACTAAACCAGGCACTGAGGGCCACATCCAATCTCTTCTAAACACATCCAAGGATGATGACTCCACCACATCCCTGGGCAGATCATTCCAGAGTTTGATCATTCTTTCCGTAAAAAATCTTTTCCTAATATCCAACCTATATTTCCCTTGGTGCAGCTTGAGACTCTGTCTTCTCGTTCTGTCAGTTGCAATATGTAATAATTGTAATATGATTAGTTGCAAATACAGCCTGGAACTCATAACAGTGCCTTTCTCTGGGTTCTGAGATGACATCATTTGACCATACCCATACTGTGCAATTTTTGGCTTCCAGTCCGAGGTCACCACACCAGGTTGCCTGCTGGAATAGCTCCTAGCCAGGTCTAATCATTGAAACAGCCCAGGAATTTTTGGCAGAGGGCTAGCAGAAGATAAAACTGTCAGGGCTGTTCTAATAATTGAATATTGCAGATGATGAGTTTTCAGTGGTCACATCCTGAATCACTGCTCACACTCTGCTGCCTGAATTAGCTGCAGCTCAGTAAATTGTAATGTGATCTTGGATGTAGCAGGCACAAGGGAGTTGTCTGCTACAGATGAAAACAAGGAGAAGGTCAATGCCATGCTGACCTGACTGATTACAGATATAAATATATATTAATCCAATTCTTGTGGCTGCAGCATTAGCAGCTTCCTACCTAACAAGAATCAGTGGAGTTCCATGATTCTGTTTTTGATGATGATGATGGTGCCAAAGGCAACAGAAACTACCCAGTACAACACAGGAGTAGACATTTAAATGATGCACAGAGAGAAGCATTTAGACCCTGCTCACTGTCTAACATTTAAATGATGCATAGAGGGAAGCATTTAGACCCTGCTCACTGTCTAACATTTAAATGATGCACAGAGAGAAGCATTCAGACCCTGCTCACTGTCTAATGAAGACACTTCTGGTGTTTTATCTTGTCATCAACTGCTCAATAACTCTTAAAATTTAAGGCTTCTGTGTTATTCTGTAAGACACCATCCACACAGAAGTCTCAGTATTTTTCAGGAAAAGCAGCAGCACTAGGGCTGTGTGACACATCAGGGAACTCCTCATCAGGACCAGAGAAGGACCAGTCTTTTCTCCATAACCTACATGATATCCTGCCTTCCTCCTTCCTCTCAAACACTCATTATTATTCCTTCTCACCCTCTCCTCCACAGAGGAATTCCCCTTTATCTTAGAGGCACAGAGGACAGTACATTCTCCCAGCTGGTGTTCAGTGCTGTCATTTAAATTTCTATTTAATGTTGACTCAGTGTCTGGATTGCAACAGGAGGGCACAAGCAGCTGAGATCAAAACAGCCAAGGGCAGGTAATAATTGACCAGGTTCCCAGACCTCAGCACAGCACCATCCCTGAAACTCAAATGCACAGGGGCCTCCCCTTGTGCCCTTTCAATGACACCAGCCAATGTCTCACACACCGGGATTCATTAACTCATCTGCTGTATTTCTCCTCATCTAAAAAATTTACAATATTTCTTTAATAGGAGACCTTTGTAGCTGTTGCCAAGCACAGTGAGGACCGATGGAAAAACAGAGGTAAAAACCTGTGCACCCATTTAGCCCATGGGAATGGCACAAACCCCTCTAATGACAAGAGACATGTGGGAATACTGTGTGTGAGAGCCAAGAGTATCCATTAGAGGATGCCCACTAATAAATTTTCACGGATGAAGCAACCTTGGCCCTCATTTTCCCATTCTCATTGTGCCCTTGTCATAGTTGAGATGGAGACAATACAAAGCAGCACACTCCATTTTCAGAAGGCTTCAAACCATTTTTATCATAGCATGTGTGCTTTTTATGCATTCTTACAAAACTCATAAGTTTAGACTTTACTCATTGGTCATGAAAGACAAAGTGCTCATTGGAATAGGCAGTTGCAGGTTTCTCTTATTTATCCTTTCTTTCTTGGTTTCTGTGTCAATGACCTTGGTAGAAAATTCTTTCAGGCGTAAATATGGATTCTCTTATCAAATTTCTCTCTGGCTCACAGAAGTCTCTGTAAAACCTCTTCCACATGCCCTTAGCAGGATGATGTCAAAGGGTAGAAACATGGAATCACAGAATGGGTTGGGCTGGAATGGGTCTTGAAGACCATCCAGTTTCAACCCCCTGCCATGGGCAGGGACACCTTCCACTTCCCCAGGTTCCCCAAAGCCTCATCCAGCCTGGTTTTGGACAGTTCCAAGGATGTTCCACCTTCCACTAGACCAGGCTGTTCCAGATGGAGCAACCTGGGGTAGTGGAAGGTGTCCCGTGGCAGAGGTAGAATGGGATGATCTTCAAGGTCCCTTCCAACCCAAATTTTTTCATGATTCTATGATTCTATAATAATGATTTTTGCTATCATTAGGAAAGCCAGGAGAGTACTGGATTATGTTTTAGTACGCATTTGGTTTTAATGGAACATAAGCACATGATTTCTTAAACAATCCTGTGCCTATGAGATTTTAAAGGCATATTTATATTTACAATGGTAAAATGAAGTTTTGCCACCATCCAAATACATGCAACATATTTTAAACAAACTTTCTCAAAAGCATAGTGGTTCCTAGACTTCTTTTCATTTGCCATTAGCTGATGAGTTACACTTAAGAGAAAACACTGAGGCAAACCCCTCTTGTATAACATCATGTATGGTGTTTGCTGTGAATTATTATGGAGGTAGTTTGTTACCCAAGGAGGGAACAAGAGAAGAAAAAACCCTGTCTTGCAGAAGATTGAAAAAATCAGCTTGAAATGCTGTTTGCAACACAACAACATTAGATTTTCCTTGCAATATCACCTTTGGAAAGGGGCTGCTGGGACAAAATTCAGGAAAATTGAATTGCAAAATCCCCCCAGCTCCTCTTTGCTTGATTTCTCTGGGATAGGTACTTGCAGCTCCTTGAATTCCCACCTCATGTGTGGAAGTTGGTGATCAACAGAGATCTCCAGGACTTCATCCTGGCCCTGGGTACTGTGGGATAGAGTTCCATGCACACACTTCCATGTTCCAGCCCCAGGTCACTGCTGTACTGCATGAATTGTTCTGCTCCTTCCCTGTTTTATACAAGTTTTGCCCGGTTTTAAGCAACCAGTTTGCTCCTGTTTTTGTTTTGGTTAGGAGTCAAAGTCGTGGAATTTTCCTCTTGCTCTGAGTGACATTTTCGGGTTGCCTGTGCTAGCAGGGTTCAACGTGTTGGTCACTTCCATGAAATCATGGAATTTGAAGAGTTTGGCTTGGAAAGGACCTTAAAGTTCATCTCAGTAAACCCCCTGCCATGGGCAAGGACACCTTCCACAGGACCAGATTGTTCCTAGCCCCATCCTTGATTGTTTCCAGAGGTATTCATACAACCTCCCTGGGCAACCTGTCCATGGGTTTTCCACCCTCATTGCAAAAATCTTCCTCCCTGTTTCCTAGAGGTTGTTCTCTTTCTGCAAGGAAAGAGGCTGTTCAGCAAAATCTGAGTGCTATGGCAGTCCATGTAAATGAAAGTATATAATTTAACTCTGATAACAGATTGATTTTGTTCCAGAGGAGGGAAAATAAAGCCGTGGAAGTGAGTGGAGCTTTTTCAAATAATAAAAAATAATCACAACCTTTCCCAGTGCCACACTCTAACTTTATTTGGGAGAAACACCCTTACTCCCTCACTTGGATGCCTTATGGACAAGTGCTTCCACTTGCACAACATTCCCACAGTGTTCTGTCTATGTGAAAGACAAGTGAGGTGAATTCACATCTCAATGAGTCTTGATAAAAACAAAAAGGTTTTATTTCTATTTATTTTAAAAAATGGTTTATTCATGCTGGTGTTGCAGGTCAGGCGTTTGCCTCTCTGTATCCCACTAAAAAGAGAGGGATGTCAAATTAAATTTTTTTCTCCATTATAAATGGGGAAAGCTGGAGAGTTGCTGGCAAGGGAAAAGATAATTTTCAAGGCAAGGGTACAAAAAAAAAAAAAAAAAAAAAGAGACACAAAAAAGGAGCACTTGGCATTTCTTGGTTAATTAGATTTTATGAGTGGGAGAGGTAAATCAGTTTTGCTGTTTTTTGCTGCATAAACTCACCTTGTTACCTCTCCCTCAGCTACTCGAGCTGGCCCATTACCATGCAAATTAAACATAAACCTCAGTAATGTTTTCATCCTTCGAACAATTCTTGGAACAAAAATGCCATTAACTCCGAGTTAAACATAATGAATGAGGTAATAAGGAAGCAAACCACTGAACCAAAATGTCAGAGGTAGGAACTGCAGAAACACCTGGGCTGTGACAGTGTTTAAGCTGTTTATTAGCCCAGGATTTTGTGAAGAAGACCCTTCCTGCATTGATCTCCTTTTAAGAACATTTACAGCCACAGGCATCGTGCCCTGAAGTGAAGCCCCAGAAGAGGTTGCCTTTCAAAGCATTGGGTCAGACATGATTCTTGTGGAATCAGCCCATTCTCCCAAACTCTCGGGGCAATAAGAGGGGAAATATTTGGCATTGCACCACAAACTTGTGCGTGTAAAGGAAGTGGTTTATTCCCTTTAAAGGAAAAGAGATATTTTAGTGAGTGTTACAACTCTTTAACTCCTGAGGTTTTTAATATGGACAAACAAAATGAATGGGGAGAGGTCAGAATTTGCAAATTAAGGCTGAAGATAGAGCAGTGGGAATGATATGGAATGAAATGCCACGTTGAATGGGGCTTGGAGCAACCTGTTCTAGTGGAAATGTCCCTGATCATGGCAGGGGTGGTAGATTGAGATGATCTTTAGGGCCCCTTCCAACCCAAAATGTTCTGTGATTCTGTGATACAAGTGAGGACTGAAGGAGGGGGAGAGCTTTGTGTCAGCCCCCTGCAGTGGGTGAGGCTGTCCTGAGACCTGTTTAAAAAGTGACACAGAGCAGTTGCATCACCTCAAGTCTTTCCCAATGCTTTCCTCTGGTTTTGGTATCATCCACCTGGCTACAGAGATGGGGAGATGGAGACAAAATGTTACCTGAACTGTCAGTGAGTGACGAATCCAGCGTCAAAGCTGGGTCCCCACTCTAATGGTCACTGAGTTCCAAGTCCTTCTGACCCATCCTGGTGCTTGTGTTGGGAAGAGATTTCCAAAAGCCATGAAAATTGGTGCAGCTCAGTCAGGCTTGGCTGATGGTCAGATTACATAACTGACACTTGAAGTGGAAATTCACCCTTGGGGGATTGCGACACATTCACTGCCACCTGTGATAAGGGTCCCTCTCCAGAAAGTTCATGGAGTTACTCATTGACTTGTCACACTTGCACAACCCCAAGGGCCCTATAAATACCGGGTGTCTGTCCCAGCCCTTGCTCAGGCCAGTTCCAGCCATCATTGTCCTTTCAGGTGCTCTGCAGGACCTCACAATCCAAAAGCAGCTGACAGCCATGAAGATCCTCTACCTGCTCTTCGCTGTCTTCCTCCTCCTCTTCCAGGCTACTTCAGGTGAGAAGCAAAACTCCTATAGAGAGCAAAAGGGTTTGTAAGCAGCAGAGTGTTCACAGGGGGGAAAAAGCCACCATCAGCTGAAAGGCAAAATCTGATGCCGTGGGGATGGTGCAGTGGTGGGAGCAGGAGCATCTCTGCTCAGGACGCCCCTCTTGCTAAAAAAGACAACACATGATTTGTTGAACATTTGCCTCTCATAATTTCAGGCAGAACGCTGAGATTTTAACTCCTGCCACTCCCCACAGGTTCTGCAGACCCTCTTTTTGAGGACACCATCCAGTGCCGGGGCCAGGGAAAATTCTGCCGTGCCGGGGAGTGCCCACCCACCTTCGCTGCCACGGGGACGTGCCACGGGGGACTGATGAACTGCTGCTCCAAGTAGGTGACAAAACATCTCAGGGACCTCAGAAGGTTCCCTGTTTCATCCACTGTTTCTCTGAATAATCAGCAAAACTTCAGGGCAACTTGCAGGGCAATCCTAGGAGGGAAAGTCCAGAGGGAGGAGGAACACGTGTATAATGTTGATGTGTGTTTAGGGAGAAAATTCATTTGAATGGAAGTTATGTGTAGGAGAAAGGGTTCAGAATGGTCAAAATTTCCAAGAATTCAGTATTTTTTTCACTTTATATTGAATTTTTATAGGAAAAGAAAGGAAGTTTTTTCAAGAAATTATTAGGAAAATACTTCACAGTATTTATACCCATCAGGGGAGCTTTTCATCATCCCTCTGTTTTTATTTTAAAATTTACCTAGAAAATGTACATTTAAAGGGGGAAAACTGTTCACAGAACTCTGCGTTTCAACCTCTCCTCCTCTCTCCTTCCTCCACTGCACAGCTCTTAGAAAGGTGAAGAGGAGTGAATTTGTCAGTGAGTGGAGACTTGGGTGTGCATTTCATTTTGACCTTGGAAACCACTTTCTAGTAATGTCTGGAGTTTCCCCTGATACACAGATTTTTTTTTTTTTTTAAATTTCCTTAAAGTATTGAACGTGCTTTTGGGAATGCTCTTCAGCTTAAAATAAAACATATTCTCCATCTACTTAATTCTTAGAATAACTTTGTTCCATTAATGGCTACGAGACGCTCCCTGCCAGCTGCAGTGACATTCACACCCCCAAATTCAGCGCCAGATTAGGAGAGGTTCCTGTACCTTTGCTGAAGAGGACTGGTGTGATGATATAATTTATCCCAGCCATGATGTTCAGGCAGATCCCCAGCCACTGATGTGACAGGACAGACTTTGGCTCAAAATGATGGGAGAGCTCAGATCTGCAATGTCTGAATTTCCCAGAACTCCTTGTTCTCTGATTCTGTTATTTATAGAATTGCCAGGGTTTAAAGGTTCCCAGAAACTGAAGAAATCTGATGAGGTTATTCTAGAAAAAAAGTTTTATACATTTATTCAGCACAAGGGGATCCTCAGTGGTTTCAGGAAGCCTAATTCCAATAATAGGATAGGTTTGTTGCCAGGAGAATAAGATGCTAAGGAATAAAATGCTAAGGATGCATTTGGGAATTCAGGAAAGCAAATGGAACAGAAGGAACCTGATATTAGATGATTTTACAAAGAAGTGATGTGGTCCCTCAGTTTCTGTGACCACACATCCTCCTTGGGAAGCAATTTCCACTGATAGCAAATGGACTGGTAGGAGCAGGTGGGAGAACTCCAACATCAAATTTCTGTCAGAACATCTGCTATACCTGACAGAAAGAAAACTGAGCCTGGGAAAGGAGCAAGACCTCTCAAGTCTAGTTTCAGGTATAATTTTCCTACAGAAATACTCTTTCTTGGAAGAATGTACCTGATACTGATGGATGTCAGTGTTCAGGATTAAAGTTCTTATGTTGGCTGCTTGATTTTCAGCTGAGCTGACCAATTCAACAGTAGAAGTTAAAACCAACAGGGTGTTCTGAAGTACAATATAAATATTTTTTTCCAGCTTGGGTTGCTTAAAAACAACTCTTTGAATTTAGACATGAAGGGCTTGATTCAGCAGGATACATTGAGATGTTTAGTGGCATTTTTTTTGGCTGTAAATGGAATAAAAAATGTCATTACAAGTGGTCATATTAATTTACCTGTGGCCACAGTTCTTATACACTGGTTATCTGCAGAGCTGGACACCCAACACACACAGAGATGTAGGTTTTTAAACCTGTAGGCTGAACCCACCCTGTAGTTCATTTTGAAAGGTAATTAGAGGATACTGAGGCTTTTAGAGAACAAGCTGAGGTGGTGCTGCAGCACAACAACAAGACCCTTTCTATTCTTGCAGGATTTTGGCAGAATAAGAAGAAAAGGCTTTCCTGGATCAGAGCCCTTGGACCAGCAGCATTTCCATTGCCTTGAGGAGCTGATTTTCATGGATTCCTCCTCTATCTAAAGCCTCCTGCAAATGAGCTTTAAAAGAAGCTTCCAGAGGGCATGTCCTGTTAGCACACCGCTTCTGGAGATCCGGGTTTTTCCTTGCTGAAGTCACTCCCTTTTTGCTTTTAATACTCAAGCCACTTTGGCTCCTTGGCCACCTATTCCAGCCTACCTCACAGGGGTGTTTGGAGGTTCAATCACTTCAGGTTCATGCAGCTCTTGGAGGATGTGAAGCAATATACATATTATTATTTTATTCACACATGAAAATAAAGGTTTTCTTAAACCAAAACCCGTGATCTTTGTTGTTACTCACAGTAATTTCCTCTATGGTTTTGACTCAAGTCTCAGAGTAATGCAGCATTTTTTAAAAAAAGTGAGTCTGTGCAGTCTCACATATTCCCAAAGGATTTGGGGAAGGGAATGATTAAAAGAGCAACCAGTTTTGATGATTGTAATAAAGCATTTAGGATGACAGGAATGAAAGCTGAATGGGAAGAACTTTAAAGGCAACTCTTGACACAGAGGATAATTGTATGGTGGCCAATAAACACCAGCAGTATTGCAATTTTAAAAAAATGTAAAAAATAATATACAATATAAATTATATAATATATAAATTATATAATATATAATATAAATTATATAATATATAATATATAATATATAATATATAATATATAACATAGAATATAGAATATAGAATAGAGAATATAGAATAAAGAATATAATATATACAATTAATATATAATATGTAATGTATAATATATAAGCATTAAAAATAGACACACACACACCTGAATTTATTAACACAACAATGGGGTCTGAACTATCCCTTTACAGAGGCAAGATTTTGGGTGATGAATAGACTGGGTTTTAAAACATCAGACCTGTTTTCAACAACAGTCACAAAATGCAGTATTTAAAGAACACACTGTAGCAAGGATATCTCACTGCCCACAGCCTGGACATGTCCAAATTACAAAGCAGACATTGATGATTTGTTCTATGTCCCTCAAGTACCTTCTGTGTGCTGGTTTTGGCTGGGATAGATTTAATTTACTTCCCAGTTTGGAGTGGTGGTTTGGGTTTGTGCTGGGAGCGGTGCTGATAATTCAGGGATGTTTTTTGTTATGGCTGAGCAGGATTCAGTCAAGGCCTTTTCTGCTCCTCACCCCACCAAAGAGAGGGCTGGGGGTGACAAGGAGTTGGGAGAGGACAGAGCCAAGACAGCTGGCCCCAGGGGATCCAAGGGATATTCCAGATCATTTGGGGTCATGCTCAGCAATAAAACTTGTAGGAAGAACAAGGAAGGAAGGGACACTTGGGGGCGATGGAGTTTTTCTTCCCAAGTCACCACAAGTTACCTGTGGTGGATTCCTGCTCTCCTGGGGATGGCTGCACACCTGCCTGCCCGGGGGAAGTGGTGAATAAATTCCTTGTTCTGCTTTGCTTGCACAGATTTTGTTTTGGCTGTTAATCTGCCTCTATCTCAACCCACAAGTTTTTTGACTTTCACTCTTCTGATTTGTTCCCCAATCCACCAAGGCAGAAGTGAACAAGAGCTGCCTGAAGCTGAATTTCCAGCTTGGGTTAAACCACAACATCCTGCAGAAAATCTCTGCTATTAAACTGGAAAAATTCAGAACAGACTGAGCCTCAGATTTCCCTGCTACCCCAATGAAACACATCTCTGGTGTGTAAATCAGAGAGGTGTTATTCCAAAAGGGATTGTCTCCATTTCTGTCTCGGGATGCTGGACCTTATGTCCATCAAGGACTGGCATTTCAGCCCAGCAGCCACCCTCACTCCAGGCTCATTCTTCCATTTGTGCCCAATTTCTACAGAGTCCCTCGAGTGTCCATCTCACCTCTGCACCCCCCATGAGCCTGAGTGGAACCTGGCCTTGGTCTCATGAGAGACAGCTCCCACTGCTCTCCTCTGTTGATGGCCCCACAGGGATCTGCTTATCCTAGTTCCCTGCCCTGTTTCTCTCCTGCAGTGACTGCTGAGAGTTCTTCCCAAGGATTTCCTCATTCCATGCCTATTGAGAACTTGTCTCCTGGGACACCACTGGTGTTTTCCCTTGGAGGGCTGCCAGGGCAGCAGCTCAAGCTAAACTCTTTGATAGTGTTCAAGGTATGGGAGAAAAAGGTCGCTTTGGTTGATATTCCCCTTCCAAAGCCAATGCAGGACCTGAGAAAAGCTCATCCTTGGTGACCTAAGGAACAGATCAGTTTTCAAAATGATGATTGGAACACTGCTTTCCAAAAATCTGCTATCAGTGACTTATCTCCCTCCCTGTCCATGGCCAGGACACAGACTGGAGGTGGTCCTGTGACTGGCCTTGGACAGGAACTTTAGTCACTGGGACTGGAGTTTCCCCACTGAAAATCAGTTTTATGCATGAGCAGCCTTTATTGAGTGCTCTGTGAAGGAGAACAAACATCGTGTACCCTCTGCCCACTGTCACCTTCACTGTGGCTGCAAACTCTTGTCCCTCTCTCTGTCACTTGTTCCATGCCCTTAACTTCAGGACAGGGGAGCTCAACACCACTTCTTGCCTCTGCCTGTTTATTTACTGCTGGAACAGAGGAGATTGTCACTAAATTAATTCACCTCTTCTGATCAGGCACATTAGCTGCTCATCATCATTAATTAAGAGCAGGGAAACTCCTTCAGAGCCAAAGATATTTGCACTGGTTTCACCACAGTCCAGAATACAGACCACAGGTGGTGATTTCCCAAGGTGTAAAGGCAAATTTCCCAAGCTCTCTGAAGAATCAGTGAACGAAACAGATGAATTTGCTCTTTCTGGGTAACAAAATAATTTTCCTTCAAAAGGACAGGTCCCATACAAAATCCACCACCCACTGCTTGGCTGCCATGTCAAATATTAACACTAACAGAGACCTCAAGATCAACAGCTTCCTGTCAGTCACTGCCTCAGTGATTTCTCTGTTCACTGGAGACTGTTTGGGTCATCTTTTCCTGGTCCTCAAGAAGAAGGAAGAAGTGGAGCACCGTGTCCAAACTCCCTTTCCCTGGTGCCAACAGTCTTCAAGGGGGCTGTTATCACCCCAGGTACATTTGTGTTTCCATGGAGGGAGCCTGGACCTGGGACAAGCATTGCTGCCACTCTCCAGCTGGAGCTGGGGGAGGGAGTTGAGGAGGCTGGAGCCATTCCCTCTTTCCTTCCCTCTCCCTGGTGTTGTTTGGTTCCAAAGAGCATTGAACCATCTGTGACATCATGGCCCAGCAGGGTTTGCTCAGCAGCCTCACTCCCCAAATTAAACATCCCTGCCCCTTGTGCTGCCTGGGACAGGAGGATTATGCAAGGTGTAGAAAAGCACTTTCCCCTTTTCCATTAAATCCTGTTATTTCTACAGTAAGTTTCACCCTTGTTGGTTTCCTTACAGCTGGCTGTGTTTTAAGATCGTGGACTCCAGGTTTTTTTCCTTATTTTTGTCTTTCCAGATGTGATGCTGAGGGTGCAGGTGCATGTGCTGCCTGTCTGAAGCCTTGTGAAGAGTGGTTTGGGTTGTGGGGTTGTGTCCATCTCCTGGATCACAAATCAGGAATCAGGGAGATGGTCAGTGCTCCCTATGACTCCCTTCAATAAAATTCCAGGCACACAGGGACACAGAGTGATTTAATATAAATTACTGATTCCGTGAAACTTCTATATCCAGGAGGGAAATGGAGGAGAGGTGACAGCAACAGCCCATTTTACAGCTTGTGCCTCTGGCTCAGGCTCTAAATGTGTGTGTGAAAATACACACGTGCATTTTCATGCGTGTGAAAATACAGGGCCTTTCCCTAAACCATCACTGCCCACCCCAGCTCTCACAGCTCCTGGCAGAGATCTGAAGGTTAATATCCTCACCATATTCCTCAGGGATGTGGGCTCAATGAAGTATGGGTGGGAATGAGTTTTCTTTGCCATCTGTATCTTGTTGCCCTTCCTCAACCTCCTCATGCATCCACAAGAAGAGTTTTGCGTTTTTCTAGCCCTGATATACTGAATTAATGGGGTTTAAAAAAAAAATAAAATTGAAGCCCTTTCATGCTGTCCACCCAGCTTGCAGCAGCTGGTTCACCAGGCACAGACCTCTCTGTCCTCTGTGAGCAGAAATAGCTGATCCCTGCTCTTGCTCTCCATGGATTCAGTTTGCTGCTCTGGCTGAAGCAGTAAATAATTAACCACCCTCGTGACTTTTTTTCACTGATGATTTTTGGTTTGTCCTGTTCGCCTGAAAAAAATGTTCCCTTGAAATTCCTGTATGTCTCAGGAGTGGCATTTCTTGGTGACAAGTAACAAGCTTTTAAGAGACCTTTGCAGAGTTCTGGTGACACTTCTTCTGGTCCATTTTAGATAAGGCTGGACCTTCACATGCATGGAAAAAAAAGATTGGATTTTATTTTTAGATACAGAAATAAGTTACAAGATGATAAGACAGGTGGACACACCACACAGAAGTGGATTTGATATGCTGAATCTGTGAAATCAGAGATGTAAGTCTCTTTATAACCACATTCAGCATGGTGATTGATGGCAAGGGAAAATGTCATTAAAGATCATTTGCGCAAGAATGAGTGATTTTAGACACTCCTTGCAGACTAGATTTGGCAAGAAGGTTCAGACTATGACATCATTTTTTTCAGGAGAGATCTTAGAGGTTGCTGGAGGGAATTAGGACCAGTCTCCTGTGGTAGCGGGCACAACACAAAGCAGTGTCCCTTCCAGACCTTTCTGTTTAATAACTTCTGTGATATTTAGTACCTGGCTAAATCACAAATCCCTGGCTAAAGTCACAAATGAAAGGTACAGAGAGTGACTGAGCTGTGAACCATGCTGGATAAACTTCTGGGAGACTGGAGCAACTGCCAGTTTCATATCCAGGAGGGGGGATATCCATGACCCTTTCAGCCTTACTCTGTCTCCTTCTGTTGCATCCCTACAATTCCAACCCTTGCAAGGATTAAATCTCTGATCCTTTCTTCCATTTATCTCCATCATTACAGAATGGTTTGGGTTGGAAAAGACCAGAAAGATCATCCCGTTCCAAGCCCCTGCCTGGGTAGGAATATTTTCTACTATCCCAGGTTGCTCCAAACCCTGTCTAACCTGACCTTGAACATTTCCAGGGATGGGGCAGCCACAACTTCTCTGGACAACCTGCTCCATTGTCTCACCACCCTCACAGTGAAGGAGTTTTTCTGAATATCTCACCGAAACCTGCTCTTTCAGCTTGAAGCCATTGCCCCTTGCCCTGTCACTCCATGTTCTTGTCTCCAAGGAGGAATTTTCTCCTTTGCTCACCCTGCCTGGTGGCTGAGGGGGAGGACAAGCTGGCACAAGACCATGGCCAAGAGCCACAGGGCACCATCAGTTCCGCATGGTTTACAGCCCTGTGGATCCCAGGAACCCACCTCCCTCCTGCTCCAATCCTGTGCCCTCCCTGGGCGCAGCCCACCAGCTGGCACGGGGTGGTTTGGCTGCTCGGGTCAGCAGCAAGACGTGGTCATGGCTCAGGTCGGGCATCTTGTAATGTGGGAGGTTGCAACACCTCCCTACCTCACCAATCTCCATGGGAACAGGGCAATGAACTCTCTGTTCTCCAGACAGCCACTCCTCCACCCCCTTTTGTTCTGTCCCAGAGCCTTTATATGCAGAGGCACTGCCTGTGCTCGGTCTCGGACAGCTTCTGTTCACACTGGTGTTGTCTCCATCCCTGCCAAAGCTACCTTGCTGCCAGCTGCCAGTCATGAGAATCCTTTTCTTCCTTGTCGCTGTTCTCTTCTTCCTCTTCCAGGCTGCTCCAGGTAAGGCTGACAAGAGATGAGATGGACACTGAAAGGGTGAAGATGCAGAGAACCTCATTAGATCCCAGTGCTGAGGGTCAGATTACCTCTCTGCTCTGGAATCCATAACATTCCTATTAGAATTCTGCTTCCCTGGTCATTGTCCTAATTTTCAAGCTATCAATTCAAGGTTCTTGATAGTCATACTGATGGTTTCTTTCTAGCATGTGATGACAAGATAAGAAAAAAAAATGATGGTCCTGTAAGGACCTTGATGCCAGAAAAGGTTTTGGAGCAGCTCATCTTGAGTGCCTTCATGTGGCATGCACAGAACACCCAGGGGATCAGGCATTGGTCCATGAAAAGCTGATCCTGCTTGACCAGCTTGATATCCTCTATGATATCTATCCTCTATGATAAAGGTGTCCCATTTAGTGGATTAGGTATCTAGCTGGGTATTTGTAAATCCTAGACACCATTTCCCACAGAGTTTTCTTGGAGAAACTGCCTGCTCCTGGCTTGGATGGGTGCACTGTTCACTGGGTTAAAAACTATCAGGATGGCCAGACCCAGAGAGGTGTGGGGAATGCAGTTAAGTCCAACTGAGGCTGTCACCAGTGGTGCTCCCCAGGGCTCAGTACTGGGGCTGGTCCTGTTTGATATTTTAATGAATAATCCAGATGAGGAGACTGAGGGTAATCTCAGCGAATTTGCAGATTACACCAAGTTAGGCAGGAGTGTTGATCTGCTGGAGGGCAGGAAAGCTCTGCAGAGGGACCTGGACAGGCTGGATCCATGGGATCAGGCAAATTGTGTGAGGGTCAAGAAGGTCAAGTGGTGTTCACATCAACCCCTGCAGATCCTGGCTGGGGCAGAGTGGCTAAAAAACTGGAAAAGGCCCTGGGGGTTGTGCTGACAGCAGCTGGACATGAGCCAGGTGTGCCCAGGTGGGCAAGAGGACAAAGGCACCTGGATTGTTCCAGCTCTGGGGTGGCAGAGACCCCTGTGCTGGCACTGCTGGGGCACCTCCAGTGCTGGGGACAGCTCTGGGACCCTCATGGCAAGAGAGACACTGACAGGCTGGAGCATGTCCAGGGAAGGGAATGGAGCTGGGGAAGGGGCTGGAGCACCAGGAATGGCTGAGAGAATTGGAAGGGGTCTCAACCTGGAGAAAAGGAGGCTCAGGGGGGACCTTGTGGCTCTGCACAACTCCTGACAGGAGGGGACAGCCAGGGGGGTCGGGCTGTGCTCCCAGGAACAGGGACAGGACAAGAGAAAATTACATCAAGTTGTATCTGGGGAGGTTTAGATTGGATGTTAGGAAACATTTGTTCACCAGAAATTCTCCAACCCTGGCACAGCTGTCCATGGAAGTGGTGGAGTCCCTGTCCCTGGAGGGATTTAAAAGCTGTGTGGATGTGGCACTTGGGGGACATGGGTCAGTGGTGGCCTTGGCAGTGCTGGGGATGGTTGGACTCACTGATTATGGAGAATCCAAGGACCCTTTTCCAACATGAATGATTTCCTGAAGATTTTATTGATGCAATTCTTAGAATAATACTAAAGATGTTACCCAGCAACATTCTCACATTCTCACCCACATGTCCTTGACCATGTACTCTAGATTAGAACACCTCATCTGTTTTTGGAAAAAAATGTTATCTTGACTGTTGCTTTTTGCCTGAACCCTTTGCCTGTACTGTCCACATGCATTAAGTGGTTTTGGAGCCCATGTATCATTTCAGGTTATTTGAGTGTCTTTGAAGCAGATGAAGCTGTCTCAGTTTGATTTGCAGTAGTCTCAAATTTGTACCAGCTTTCTTAGATCATCAAATGTCTGTCTACTCACAGAAGAAATGTAGAACCATTGAGACAAAATCTGCATCATGTTTTGCGATTGCCTTCTTGGGCTTTTCCTACTTCCTGCACCACAAAATGTTTTATTTATATCAAAACAACCTGTGACCCCTGAGATGGCTGCAGGACTGCTACAATTCCAGTAAAATCTCTGGGGAAAAGGCAACCAGTTTTTTGCTATCTCTTCATAAAGATTATATGTATAAAACACCACAGGGCTTTTAAATTTAAGAGATAAGGGAAACTAAGGTCAAATCAGCTGAGTGACATCAAAAACATGTAATCCTTGCACAATATGTGACTAAGACAAAGGACTGGAGAACCACTGGGACCAAGTGGTTGAAATGTTATAGACCTGATTTAGAATAAAGCTGTGATTTACAACAAAGCCTGATTTAGAATAAAGCCTTTCAAATTAGGGACGGAATCCAATTTGATGACAGAAAGCTTAGCACAGTGCCAGGTAAATCTCACGCCTCAAGTCACCAGTCCTCTGCCAGGACAAACAAACACAAATTTTCCCCATTTTTTTTGCAGCTTACAGCCAGGAAGCCGCTGACACCCTCGCCTGCCGGCAGAGCCGGGGCTCCTGCTCCTTCGTGCCCTGCTCTGCCCCTCTGGTTGACATCGGGACCTGCCGCGGTGGGAAGCTAAAATGCTGCAAATGGTAAGAGAAATTCCTCCAGGGAAGGGCTGCTGCGCCAAAAGCAAGCAGAATCACTGGGCTTTTCCCCTTTTCAGCATCAGAGCCCCTTCTCCAAAAAAAGTACCTGCTAATTGCTGGGGTTGGTGTGTGGTGAAAACAATACAGAGTATTTGTGGTGTTGGAATATTCCAGAGACAAAGAGAGACAGCTTGCAAGAGTGACAGGACAAGGGGAAATGGCTTCAATCTGACAGAGAGTAGATCTGGATTGGATGTTAGGAAGGAATTTGTTCCTGTGAGGGTGGGGAGGCCCTGGCACAGGTTGCCCAGAGAAGCTGTGGCTGCCCCTGGATCCCTGGAAATGTTCAAGACCAGGTTGGGTGGGGCTTGGAGCAGCCTGGGATAGTGGAGGGCGTCCCTGGTATTCTGGGGCATCAGTAGCCACAAGCGAGTAGCTGTGGTGTGTGCTGAGAGGTGACAGCCCCATTCTGTATTTTATCTGGTTTGTCTTATGGCCAGAAACACAGGTCCAGCTCACAAGAATCTCCAGCTGTCTTTACCCTCATGTGTTCCCCATGTCTCCAGCAGTCTGAGGCATCAAGGTGTGATTTATTTGTTTGGTGGATGAGCTAAGCATGTGACTTTTCTCTGCAGGACCCCCAGCTCCTAAATATGACACCTCACTGAGCACTCAGACAAGAGATCTGGACATCTGAGACATCCCCCATCTCTTGACATCGATGGATCCTGTCCTCGGTGCCCTGGGGAGCCTTTCCCATGGGGGTGGAGGCCCTCAGGAGCACAAGAACATCTGAGGAGGAGTTCTTGTCCAATAAAAATATTTGCAGTTTCAATTCTAATAAAAACAAGTTCTTGTGAAACCATGTTGCTGATACTTGCTCGTGTATGTCAGGGTGGATTTTGTAGTTTTTATTGTCTATAAAAATCAGCCTGTAAATGAATTTTATTTAACTACAGTAAGTCCATGTGTCATCAAGGCCTGTTAAATCACCCTGTGTTGCAGTGATTTATGTAGCAACATATATATTATTAATTGGAAAAGCATTAGAGCCTATTCCAGCTGCCATTCCAGCCCAGAGCTGGGATTCAGGAGACAGGCTCAGTCCTCTGCTCCTCTCCAGGGCTGCATCTGCCAGCCCAACCTGAAATATTTGGAATACAGAGAAGCCCCAGGGTGGCAGAAGGACTTGAAGCTGTGTGACCACATTCACAAGATTCTGCTCCTGCTGTCTCTATTTAGTGTAGACCAGCATCGCGTCCATGGAATTTAATTTCTCTGGATCCTAAACTGGCCAGACTGTTTTTCCCTGCACTGCTGTGTCTGGAGGCAGTGGGCTGTCTGTCCATCAGCCTGGGTTCTCATCACAAGACTCATCCCCTCCTTCCCTTCCCCATCCCTAACACCCCCAGTGCAAAGGCCACAAGGGTTTGGGACAGGGGGTGACCCAAAGTGTCCATGCCATGAGCTCCTGGATGGATTCAGGATTTCCATGGGTGCTCAGCCTGATCAGTTTGTGCCAGCTCTGCACTGGCCTCATCACACTGGGTTTGGAGAGTCACAGAATGATGAAATGGGTTGGGTGGGAAAGGACTTTAAAGATACCCAGTTCCACCCCAGCCACAGGCGCCTTCCACTGTCCCAGGTTGTTCCAAGTCCCACCCAACCTGGCCTTGTAGTTATTCTTGGTCAAATTAATAATGATTAGGACAAGGACCTATTCCTGTCACATGGGTTTGTTTTCCTCCCCTTTTCTTGGATAAGTTTACCACAAGGCACATCTCAACTGCTTCCAGGTGAACCCTCCAACAAAAATGCACATCAAGAGAATTCCTCACAGGAATAAGGTGTTCTTCACAGGGATAAGGATCAAACACATATCTTCCAGGGCAAGTTTATTAAAATTTATTGAGGTGTGTAGACTACGAAATATAAACACCTTAGCTGAGCATTCTGGCGTTACATACATTATTGCTGACTCCAAAAGGAAAATAAAATAATAGTGATAATAAAAATAAAATAATAGATGTTCTGAGGGCCAAAGGAAGAACTTTGCTTCCTCTCATGGGCACATACTCCTGCATGCTGGTGACCTCTGGGACAGATGTTGGTTGGCACAATAAAATTTCAGCAGCAAAACATTTCTAAAAATGAAAAATATTGGTCTTTTCAAGAATTGCTTTGGGGTTTCTTCAGGTCATTAAGGCTGTTTGTGGAGAGGTTTGTTCTCTTTCTGTTGTTCACGTTGTGGAATGTGCCTGTATGTGTCAAATGCATATATTCTGCTCAGAATTCCAGATTTTCCAGTGAGATGATACATCCTTTAAATTGCCAGAACCTCTGGAGAGCCCATCTGTGATGCCAGTTGTCCCAGGTTGTTCTGTAAAAAAAAAAGAAAAAAAAAAAAAAAAAAAAAAAAAAACAAAAAAAACTCTTAGATTTTGTACTTATGACCAGGAAAGAATTTAAATAAAATGCACAGAAGGGATTGAATGAGCACCAAGGGCTGATATTCCTGAATCCAACTCTTCAGGATATTCACACACCTGCTGCTGCTGAATTTTAATAATAAATTTATTTTCTACTTTAGTTAATAATGAATTGACCACACTCTGTGCCTGAAGCTTCCTCATCCTCCTCTTGAAATTTTTAGTATTGAAAAGAGTTTCTGCTGCTCAAGTTTTCTTTTTAACATCTCTTGCTACTAATATTGAACAAAGTTTAAGTAAGAGCCTCCAAAAATAAAAGAGTCTGCAGCATTTTACAGGGAAAAAAAGAATCAGAAAATGAAATCTTAGAATCTGTGGAGGCAGAGTGTAAATATTTGTTGCTGCAATTTCATATTGGAATAAAGATATGGGGTGAACTTTAGGCTTCCAGTAAGGAATTTGAGGGGAAAAAGAATAAATTAATCACAGAATTAAAGAATGATTTTGATTTGAAAGGATCTAAAAGACCATTTAGTTCCAACTCCCTGCCATGGGCAGGGATACCTTTCACTAGACCAGATATTTTGGTTTTGTCTAGAAGATGCAGTTTATGAAACCATAGAAAAAAAATCTGGGAGAACAACATGACTTTCAGGCTGTTATTCTGACTATGGGACCAGGCAGGCTTTGCAAGGTGGAACATGCAGGTTTTCTATGAATCTGACCCAAAAATCCCAGGTTTCAGGACAGAGTACACATTGAGACATGTGTCCTGTGAAGCCAGTACAACTCATCGTGAGCAGCTTGAACCAGCTAATGAGAACAGCAGCAAAAAGTTCATTTCTGTCTAATTAATTCTCTCTGCCCAAGAGGTTTCACTGTGATCTTTCCCACGAGGCACTTGAGCTGCACCATTAATGCTACAGAGGGAAGCAGTGAGGAAATCCTCAGGAAATCCTACATCTGAGTGTGCAGTCTCTGCTCTTTGCCAGCTTGTGCAGGAGGAATTTTCCACCTAAAGGGCAGAGTAGATGTACAAAAATGAGTAATAAATGAGTAATAAACCCCAAGAAACCCGTGGAAATGTTCAAGGCCAGGTTGGACGGGGCTTGGAGCAACCGGATCTTGTTGAAGGTGTCCATGATAATGGGGGTGGAACAGATGATCTTGAAAGGCCCTGCCCAACCCAAGCCCTTCTGTGGGTGTGTGATCCACCACATCCTGGACTCACCATGCTCCTACAGCAGGGAATTCCCTGCTGGCAGCGTCCAAAGGGTCTGGTGTGGGGCGGGGGGCAGCGGTCGCTGGAACAGACCCCCCCAGCCTGTCTGCACTGCACCTCGGTGTTGGGGGCACGCAGGAAACCTGGGCAGAATGAAAAATAAAACAATGCAGAGTCGAGATTTGCCTTCCCAAAGAAGAACAAGAACAATCCAGGTTGTAGCGTGGCAGCAGTCTTGAAATTACCTGCAGGCTGGCCACTTCCACACCATTAAATTCCCTTATTTTCCAAACTGGGAGGGTTCAGTGAATCCACGGGACCCATTTGGTGTCTGGTCACAGCTAAAAATGTGTCCAACACCATGGCAGCACTTTGGGCAAAAGGGACTAAACCTATTTCTATTTCTATTTCTATTTATTTTTCTATTTTTTCTATTATTTTTATTTCTATTTCTATTATTTCTATTATTTCTATTATTGCTATTTCTATTTCAATGTCTTTCTATTTTTATTTCTTTTTCTATTTATTCTATTATTTCTATTTCTATTTCTATTTCTATTTCTATTTCTATATTTCTATTTCTATTTCTTTTTCTATTTATTCTATTATTTTTATTTCTATTTCTATTTCTATTCCAATTTCTATTTCTATTTCTATTTCTATTTCTATTTCTATTTCTATTTCTTTTTCTATTTCTATTTCTATTTCTTCTTATTCCTATTCCACTTATTTCTGTTTTTATTTCTATTCCCATTTTTTTTTCCATTCTCACAATTTTCCCTCTGCATTTCCTTAGAGTTTATTTAACTCTTACCTGAAGTGCCCTGGAGCATTAAGAGGAGAATAGCAAAGAAAAAGGAAAAGATCTTCATGTCCAAATTCAGTGCCACCAAATACAACAGATTCTAAGAAAAATTAAAAAAAGTCATGCATTTAATGTGCATTTGTCATCATCCACCACAAACACTATTAATGACAAATTAGCTTCAATTCTTAAATAAAATTGGCATTTATGTAATAGAGAAAATGTTCTAGAATTAATCTATAGAAATAACAGTTTTTAAGGAAAAAGAAATTTGAAAGCATCCTGCATAAGATTGATTAAATGTATTTATGACGATAAATATTTTTGTAATTTTTTTAAATTTGAGCAACTGCTGAGTCTGGCTGGGATGGAGTTAACTTTAATCATGGCAGTCCATACAGTGCAGTGCTTCATGTTCAAAGCAAGTCACTTAATGACTAAAACATTCAGTTTATTTAATTAATAACGTAACCCTTTCCAATTTCCTTGAATATAAACACTCAAAAGCTTTAATTACCGAAATAATGGTATTTTTTTATCTTACAAGCCAGTAATTACTCCTTGAAATAGCTGTACATAAAATCTGTGTAGCCATCTATCCATCCTGGAGGCCCTGGATTGCCTCTCCACCATCATTTCTCAGTGAAGATCCCAGCTACCTTTGGAAAATAACACCAACTAATTTAATAATTAAGAATCACCATCATTGAGTATAACAATCAGCCAAATGCATTACTGAAACACCAAGCACTGATCATTTCAGATATTCATTAATTAAGATGCAATATTCTACGTCTTGGATGATTAATTTCTTTTCAGAGCAGCAACAAATTTTATGAAAAATTAGGTGTTTTTCTCCTCTTTGGTTGAAATTTGTGTGAAAACTGCACCTTTAGCTCACCCAAGAGGAGCTGAGGAGAGAGGGACCAGTGGGTCCTACCTGGTTCCACTCCAGGGGATCTTCACAGAGTGATGTCTCAGCCCAGAACAACTGTTTTTATATATTCTGTGGGTGACAGAGCTGCCACAGAGCAGCTGGCCAAGGACATGGACTTGCCACAGCAATTCCCAGCAGCTGAAATGTCACTTCCCAGCAGCTGATGGGGGACAGTGACCTCTTGGGAACTCCCTCCCCTTTCCCTGGAACATGAGCTGGCTCTTCCCAAAAATGCCTCACACCGCCCAGATGTGTGCCCAGCGCATCAATCCTTCTTGGCCAGGGGGAAACGATGGCCTGGGACACACAGGTGGGGATCCAGGGGGGACCAAACACTGCAGGGCTGTCTCTGGAGCCTGCAGCTGCATCCACAGCCCCATAACAGCTGAATTTGGGAAGTTCAGATTGTGCAACGTCTCTTCTGTGTGAAATACAGGTGAGAGCCCTCTGTGTTCATAGAATCCCAGGACGGTTTGGGTTGGAAGGGCCCTTAAAACTCACCCAGTTCTACCCCTTTCCATGGGCAGGGACACCTCTCATTATCCCAGGTTGCTCCAAACCTCAGCTTGGCCTTGGACACTTCCAGGGATCCAGGGGCAGCCAAAGCTTCTCTGGGCACCCTGTGCCAGGGCCTCCCCACCCTCACAGGGAAGAATTCCAATATCCCATCTGACCTTGTCCTCTGGCAGTGGAAAGCCACCCCCTGTGTCCTGTCCCTCCATGCCCTGATCCCAAGTCCCTCTCCAGCTCTCCTGGAGCCTCTTTAGGCTCTGGAAGGGGCTCTGAGCTCTTCCTGCAGACTTCTCCAGGTGAGCACCCCCAGCTCTCCCAGCCTGGTTTCCGAGCAGAGGGGCTCCAGCCCTTGGAGCATCTTCTTGGTCTCCTCTGGACTCTCCAGCAGGTCCATGTCCTTATCTTGGGGACCCCAGGTAGGACATCACAAAAGCAGATTGCCCTGCCTTGACCTGTTGGTCTCTCTTTCATTCTCATGGATTTGCCACAACTGCTTGTCCCAAAGGAAATATTTATGTTTGGATAATTAATTTCAGGGAAGCACCCACCTCCACACAGCCTTTCTGATTCCAGGTGGCCAAAGGAAACAACTTCCACAAAAATA
This sequence comes from Onychostruthus taczanowskii, assembly GCF_017590055.1. NCBI lineage: Eukaryota > Metazoa > Chordata > Aves > Passeriformes > Passeridae > Onychostruthus > Onychostruthus taczanowskii. Next base: position 2,453,114 of record NW_024506994.1, on the reverse strand, counting down.
TTTTTGGTCAAATATGTGCCCTCAGAGGATCTGGACTACAGAAGGTGGGGCAGCACTGGTTTAACCTGAGCACTGAAGGCACTTGTGAGCCCAGATGTTGTGTTTTCATTGTCATACCACCAAGAAACCAGGGAAAAACCCCAACATTCCTGTACCTCAAAGAGCGTTCACCTACTCGGGTCTCTCCCAGAAGATGGCAATGAAGAGCTAATGCTGGAATTCCCCTCCAGCAATCCCCCTCCCCTTCTTCAGTGAAGAGTACGGAAATTATTCTGACAGCAGGGGTTTATGGATTTTTCTCTTTAATTATACTGATGTCTTTTGATTCCCAGCGCTGATATGTGAGTGAATGATGTTTTCTGACAGGCCAGACTCAAAGCCCTCCCTGCTCTGCAGTCTGCTGTGGACTCCTGTGATGGGCAAGAAGCCAGTCACTGCTCTCAAAATCAAATTGACAGGACTCGAGGACATGAAATGAAGCTGAGTTGAGGGAGGTTTATGTTGGATATCAGGAAAAGTTCTTCACCCAGAGGGTGGCTGGGCACTGAAAAGGCTCCCCAGAAAAATACATATATTTAAAATCCCATTCCTGTATTATTTAATTGGAAGAATATGTATATTTGATTTACTATATGGAAGAGCATTTGTTTCTGTTATTTGGGTTTTGATTTTGTTCTTTAAAAAAAAAAAAACACAAAAAACTTAACTCAAGTGATGAAATGTAAATAAGCAGAAATAGACACTGTGAATATTGAATGTATAAATGAGTTTTTAGAGGCACAGAGCTCTGAACTGAGATTTTGGGGTAACCTCATGAAAATGAAGTTAAAATAGGATAAAATTATTCTTTCTTCCTGCTTTTCCACTTTGTGCATGTGCCACCTGCCCAAAGTGGAACAAAACAGATCCAAGCTCAAGTATCAGGATTTGGATAAGATCTTTAACTAATTAATTTGATTTATTTTATGATTGATGGAAAACTTCCTTTAAATATCTTAAATACTATAATTTAGCTCTTAATTCCAACATACTGTTATTTACTCTAAGCATTGTTTTGGCCACTCATGATTACAAAAGTGATACAATTCACCTATTTATTGGCAGTTAAACACATGCAATTAAAGAATGAATATTGCAAATCAATTAATATTGCATCTAGAAAGCATTTTGGCCACTAAATGTCTTAGTTCCCTTTTCCTGGGGTACTGTAAAGGACATTTTGTGGAGCCCCCAAAATTATGTTTTCCAAGCATAAATATATATCTGCATGCCTGTACATATAATCTATAAATATTCCAAGAGAAACAAAGGCTGGATTTACTCAACTATTTATATTTTATTTTTGCTAAAGAACATGCAAATAAAGAATATTTTAACTGGGTATTCTAATGGGTTATTTACTCAGGAATAGTCAGGATATTAATTTCAGTAATTGTTTTTTAACATAGACAAATTTTGTAATGATATTTCTTACTCTCCTGATTCTCTATAGCCCTCCTAGCAAATGCATTCTAACATAGATATATATTTATACATAAAATATTGTTAAAATTAATATGTGGAAGGACTCCTCCAAATCCCAGCTGATTTTTTATTACTCAGCGCACCACAGATTTTGTTCACAGTAAACATTCAGGTCTCAGTTCCTTTGCCCACACTTAGACCAGTGCTGCCTGAGTTGTCCCTGTGTCACATCCCTCCTCCCTGGCTTGCTGTCCTCTCTCCTGACCCTTTTCCATGAATCCCAGGAGGAGATCTCCAGCCAGCCCAGAGCACCCTAAATCACTCTAGGAGCTGGCATGAAGGCCACTGGGTTAAACCCTGTGTGTCACCTCAGCTTACCTGTGACAATGGGATGTCCCCAGACACTTGAAGCAATGAGGATCCTTCACCTTCTCTCTGCCATCCTCTTCCTCCAGCGTCCTCTGTGCAAATGACAGGAAGGATGACAGACCTTTGGTACGATTGCCCAACGTTTGTCCTCACAGCACCTCCACACCTGGCTGAAAATGGCAGGAAATCCATGTGGGAGCAGCCCTAATGTCTATCCACTGACCTTGGACAGCCCTGTGGAAAACTGCCCAGACCTGACTTGGCCAAACTCTGCCTGGAAATCTCATCTGCTGTTGCGGATTTTGAGCAGTGATGTGGAGTGAGCTGCCCCTACTCCCTTTGGGAATTGCACCTCTCCCACAACAAAGACCCCCCAGCACAGGGAAGGCACAAGCAAACAGGGTTTGTCAGCTGCTCCCAAAACCCTGGAAATACAAGGATAAAAGTGCTTCTTGGAGATCCAGAGAGCAGAAATTGAGCTTTACCTCTCTAAAGCATCAGTAATATTTATCTGCGCTTCCCTGACTGCATTGTAAAGCCGTGTTTTATTCCATGTGGGGTTGGCCTATCTGGGAACAAACCCTAGATTTCTCTAACCTGAAGGTGAACATCTGAGCTGCCTTTTCATTCAGGACACTCGAGCAGCTGTAAAGCAGATGTACCTTGAGGAAGATATTCCCAGCACTAAGATTTCTTAAAATCCACATAGATTTCCACAGCCCACTCTTGTCCTCATCCTTATGTAATTTTAAGATCCCTCCTAGGCATCAAGGTTTCTGGTTGTCCTGGATCCTTGGTCCAGAAGATCTGTAAAGCACCACCAGGAGAAGCTTGTGACATTATCAGTGATTATTTTCCAGGGAAGTAGAGGAAATTTTTCCCTGTGAGGGTGGTGAGGCCCTGGCACAGGCTGCCCAGAGAAGCTGTGGCTGCCCCATCCCTGAAGGTGTTCAAGGCTGGGTGGACAGGGCTCTGAGCAACCTGGGACAGTGGAAGGTGTCCTTGCCCATGGTAGGGGGTGGAACTGGGTGAGTTTTCAGGTCCCTTCCAGCCCAAACCATTCTGGGATTCTACAGCAAAGGAGTCCCCAGGATCAGGAGCACTCAGTGCATGTTCCAGGTATTTTACATCACCCTGTGGTCTAACGTGCCTTACACAAACTTGGATGGGTTGCACGAAGATCAGGGGCTCTGTGGTGAAAGCAGTTTCAAAGTGGACCTTCCTTTCTCATTGGAAGGAACAAAATACAGGCTGGAAAAGGCTTTTTTTTTCATTGGCCAATGACTGCATTGGCTCATCCCCAAACCTTTATAGGCCTTTGGGTCTTGGTGTATCCACAGGAGAACAGGAGCGGCAGTAATCCTCCACCTTCTCCTCAGGTAACTCTGCCTGGTTCTGGAGAGCCACCCTCACCTCTCCATCTTTATTAACCTTTCCTTTCATCAGCCTCAGGTTTCTGCTTTGATTAACCCCTTCCCTCTCTTTATTCCAGCAAGTGCCCCCCGTGTATACATGTTCTGTAGAACCACGGATTGGCTGCTTGCAGGGCTTCCAGGAGGGCACTGAGTTTGCTGCTCTCCAAGAGGAACAGAGACCTGGGAACCTTCCCTTGAGACATCAGAGGCAGAAATGTCTGTTTTACTCCAGAAATAGACACCCAGCCAGCACAGCAGCTGAGCTTTGCTTTTCGAGACGCATGTCTTGCCTGAATGCAGTAATATTTTGAGTGGTTACCTTAATTAATACTGAAAAGATAGAGATGTCTTTTTTCAGACTTTCTTAAGGATTAAGATTGGCTCATGAACTTTTTGTGTACTTCAATATGGGGAAGAGGGATAATTTTTGGGCCTGTGCTGGTACCAGAGTAACCTGCTGGTGCTGAAGAGATCTGAGATATCTTTTTTTCACTGAAGTAAAACCAAAATTAAAAGAAGAAAAAAAAGAAAAGAAAGGAAAATCAGCACCAAAACAACATAGAATCCCAGAATAACTTAGGTTTTGAGCTAATCCAGGAGTTTCTAGTCTGAATCTGTGCTTAAAGTGGTACTAATCAGGTCAGATTAGAGATGCATTCCTTGAAATTGCTAATACCTCCAAGGATGAGGTATTCACTCTGTTCTTTGTCCAAATCCACTGGACAAATTTTGGCTTTGGTGTCATTTTTTAATCATCATCTCCTCATCAGGAGGGAATCCTCTGTCCAGTATTGTTCAACCTTGTGTTCTCTGCTCGGTGCAGGTAAAGAATCCACATCCCAGCTGTGGCCATGAGGATCCTTCACATTCTCCTGGTTGTCCTTTTCCTGATGTTCCAAGGAGCTGCAGGTAAGGACTGAGGAGAGTAAAGAAGAAGACTGTATTTTCTTTTGATCACTTTCATGGTAAATGACTCCTCTCTTTGTGCTGTGCAGGACAAGTGTTTCCTAGGCTAGACAATTCTTGTTTGATCCAAAATGGACGCTGCTTCCCAGGGATTTGCCGTCGCCCTTATTACTGGATTGGAACATGTAGCAATGGATATTCTTGCTGCAGAAGGTGAGTAGAAATGCAAGGATCTCTATGGGAATGGCCCATATCCTCATTATTTTTCCTCCAGAGCAACATCTTAGAGGCACAGCTTCTGCCATCTGTCTCACTTCTCTGGTGCCAAAGCTGCTGGCATAGAGGGGGAATTCACATCGTACAGCAGCCTCTGCTCTGATGTCATGAGATAAGGAGAACATCTATGCAGAAAACCTACAGGTGGGTAGAGAGACTCTCTCTTCTTCATGCAGGGGTTGGAGTAGCTGAAGAGTCCCTGGATTCACCTTGGAAATCCTTCCTGCTTCTATTGAATGGCTCCTGGGAATCACCTGATCCCATCGCTCCTGGTGGCACCAGTTCCTGCTGCAATGAAAAGTTGTCACAATCCTCCCTTGCAGTGAAGCAAACACCACAAACATGAACCAGGCAACACTGTGGAAACTATTTCTTTCCTCTCCTTTAATAAAATCAGCTATGGTGGCAGTCATGTTGTTGAGCTCTGGTGATTCTTTGTAGGGAAAGAGGGAAATATTTTCCCTGTGAGGGTGGTGAGGTGCTGGCACAGGTTGCCCAGAGAAGCTGTGGCTGTCCCATCCCTGAGAGTGTCCAAGGCCAGGTTGGACAGGGCTTAGAACAACCTGGGATAGTGGAAGGTGTCTTGCTCTTGGGTTGAGATGATTTTTAAGGTCCCTTCCAACCAAAATCATTCTGCAATTAAACAAATTAGGAGCCCTCAGTACCAAGAGGAGCAGTCGTTGCAGTTGCAAAGTGAACTTTCCTTTCTCATTGCAGGAAAAAAAATATGGGCTGGAATGTGTGCTTCTGTCTCTTTTCCTTGCCCTCATGGCCTAGCAGTGTAGATAAAGCCAAGATACCTTCAGATGTTTCCTTCAGAGGGCCTGGAGGCATCTGAGAAATTTTGCTTCTGAGTGGACCTTACGCAAAGGAAAATTGGGAGCATTTTGAATCATATCAGCAACACAAAACAGAAAAAAAAAAAAGTTAAAAAAGGGATAGAGTAAAAAAAATATATTCCCAAGAGTTTTGGGTGTTATCATAGGGATTTGGTTGTTATCTCTTCAAAAGCAGTTGCTAAACAGTCACAACAGTGCCCAGTGAAATGTTACCAAAATTGGGTGGTTTGGACTCCTAATGACTTTGGGTGGGTTTGGAGAGGTGACAACATATTTAGAAAAACCCTCTGAAGAGCAAATTCTGGCTCTGTGGGAGACACAGATGCCACTTGTGTTGTTCTGCAGAATTAGTGCTTGTGGCTCTTAGTGCATAACACCTCCTCCTGCAATGTTTCTGGGTTTCTTCTATCCCTTCTGTTACTTCTGTGTTTTATTTCTAACAATCTTACTGCAAATGTCTATTAAAAGTCTGTAGAACAGTCTCTCTCTATTACCCATAAAGGGAAAGCAGTGAAAATAGTTTGTACTTGGATATTTCATTTTAGGATATCTGAAATTTGGTGAGATTACTCCTGCCAATTTGCTCTAGAAATTTTGATTCGGTTTACAAAGGTTCTTTGAATTTTAGAAACTTTGGGGTTCCTGACCTGTGCCAAGGAGCTTTGATCACACATACATCACTGCCAGTCACATTCTGCTTCTCAAAAAAGAGAGGGAACTCTGCCCTTGTACCCCAGTACCTTTAATTAGCTGTCAGGTCAAAAGATGGAGCCAGAATTGTTCATGCAGCTGTTAATCTCATTTACTCAAGATAAATGCATAATCAATAAAGTATTGAGCTTGATTAAATACATTTGGTGTACATTTTGAAGCACTTTAATTAGGGGTAACACTAGTGAAAGACATGCCTAATATTTCCCTTTTTTATTTTCAAGAGAAAACTACTAGGAGCAGAGTTTGAGGTTCTCTTTTTTGCTCCTAATTGCCTCATCTTCTGTGCTAGATACAAACTCCTAAGGTGGAGATAAGATCCTCCTTCTTCTCTGGAAGGTGATCTTGGTAAAATTACTCAAACATCATGATTTTAAAAGGGTGAAAGAAATTTCTGCTCCAGATACTTTGCAGTGTCCTTTGAGGACATTTCCCTTTGGAGCATATCCCACCTGCTTCAGGCACAGCAGCTCCTCAGCACTGGATTTTTTCACAAAATGCTGATCCCACCATAATAATTGGAAGTGTTTGATTGTCTCTTGCTCAGAAGAACAGGAGCTGCAGAGGGGGATGGAAAGATTGTCCCCCCTAAGAGTCACAGCCCAAAAATCTTGCTGAGTTCTGCCAAAGGTGCTCCACCCCTCCTCTGCTTCTCCCTTCCCCTTGTCCAGGCAGAGGTTTTCTGATGGCCTGGATGGGACTGTGGCCATGTGAAATTTATATTAAACAGGGCCAAGGATGACCAGTGTTAAAGCCAAGCCCTTGAGAGTACTTGCACATAAAATCTTACAGACAATAAAAATTAACAATGCACCTTTGTTTCCTTGAGGAATTGTGTTGGGTAAGAGCAACAGTTGGCAAGTTAACCACAAACACTTGGCAAGAGGTGAAGCAACTGCAACTTTTGCAATTTTATTCCCCTTATTTTTCAGTTTTATGCCCAGACGTTGGCAGACACACCAGAAATCCAATTACCATTTTTTCCTATTGCAGAAACAGTTCACATACGAAATTATCTAGAGAATAAAAAGCTGTGTCAGGGTATGCTTGTAAGGGAAATGGTTTGTAGCCACGTTTTCACATGCATATAGGTGATTTCTGTACACTTCTGTGCACCTGTTTACTTGGACAGGGCTCTGAGCTAGGTCTGGTCTCACCTGATCTAGTTGAAGATGTCCCTGCTCATTGCAGAGGGCTTGGACTTCTTCACCTTTCAAAAGTCTGTTCCAATTCAGACTATTCTATGGTTCTACTTAAGAACTTAATATCAAAGTAATGAAAAAATTACACGGCTAGGAGGTAAACTGCCAGTCAGCAATAGAAATATTTGAGATTTATTTTGGTATTATCTTTAGACACTGCAGTACAGCAGTGTCTGTAAGACATGGTGTCATTTGCAGAGGTCTTGGCCAATTAGAGACACCAATCATTCAAATTAGCAAATGTATCATTACCTATTATGATGTACTTCATATGTCATGTTAAAATACTGCATAAACAATATTTTTTTGTTGACTGAAGGGAGGTTTAAAGTAAAATATGACCCGAGAAAGCATTTAATATCTTAGAGTCAGAGAAACATAGCATGGTTTGGATTAAGGGACCTTAAAGATAATTTCATTCCAACCTCCCCAATGCAGAGAGAGACACCTTCCACTATCTCAGGTTGCTCCAAGCTCCATCCAGCCTGGTTTTGAACACTTCCAGGAATGGGGAAGCCACAGCTTCTCTGAGCAACCTGTGCCAGGGCCTCAGCACCCTTACAGGGAACAGTTTCTTCTTAACATCTATCACAAACCTGCCTTTTGTCAGTTTAAAACAATTTCCCTTTGTCTTGTCACTTTTTGTCCATATAAAAAATCCCTCTCCCTCTTTTTCATAATACCCCTCTAGATACTAAGATGGAACCTAAGGTCTCCCTGGATCCTTCTCTTTTCCAGGCTGAACACCCCAGCTCTCTCCATCTCTTCACAGGAGAGGTGCTCCATCCATGCAGAATTTGGGTGCTACTTCCCAGGGCAGGAGAAGCAGAGTTCAACAGATGGCAAACTGAGAGCAGATAACCAAAACTTTAGATGAATGCTCATCTAAGGCATAATCTGGTTTTGGAATGATCAACTGAAGACGCTGTGGAAGGCAGAAGTATCAAAAAATCAACCAGAGTCCTGGGAAAAAAGCTCAAGCAGGAGCTTTGGGGCCTGAAGGCCCAAAGACATGCTCTGGCACTGGATTTGACTAAATTTACATATTTCCCGTCAGCTGGAAGGGTGTCCAGGTGTCAGAACCCAAGACATATCTCTGGATGCCCTGGATGGCTCAAAGCCCTGGCAGGGAGCTCGGAGACCCTGGAATGCAGCCAAAGACTCCTGTGGCTTTGAGTTCAACCCATGGAGCAAATTACCAACTTTATATGAAGAATTACAAGTCACAAAAGTTTAAGTAGCATAACAGCAGTTGTCACAGGGTGAAAGGTGGAATTTTGACGAATTTTACTATGGGGTTCTAGGAGACAAGATGGAGGGATTTGGGTGCTGTCCTGTCCTTCTCCCTTCTTCTTCCTAGCCTCCATCTTCTTGGTGATGGTGGCACTTTGGGATTGGTTTAGAGTAGAAAGTCACTGTCTAACATAGGTGATAGGTATTGGGACATAATTGTAAATATTGAATACATAGTTTGTAGTATAAAAGACAACACCAGCCCAGGGGCGGGCAGTGTGCCTCAGACCAACCTGCAGAACAGACCTTGGCAGTCCAGACAGAAAATGTTTTAGATAAGAAATAATAAACAACCTTGAGAACGACAGCCGAAGACTTCAGATTTCTTCTTGGACAGCTGGGTTGGGGAAAAGAGACTTTTAACACTCCTCAGGTTCATCTCAGCCAGAGGGAACCCTGAGATCCAGGGACATAACCATGATGTATTCACTTTATTTGGGTACATCTTGCTTCACTCTGGCACCTCCAGTGGCCACTGGCCAGGAAGACAACGGACATTTGTTTTAGTTCCATATATCCATTCAGTGTTCTTCTATTCTGTATTTATGGAACAGAAAATTAACTGGGATTGCAGGGAACACAGAGATGCTTTGTCTTGCAAGGTTTTAAGTCGCTCCTAGGCAGGGGCATTTCAACCTGTGTCCCAAGATGCTTGACACATACCATGGTGGGTTAACGTATCTTACACAAACTGGAGTGTCACAAGAGATATTGCACGAAAAACATGGGATTTTCCAGGAAAAAAGCTCAAACAGGTTCAGAGAGAAACCCTGTTTTATCATTGGCTAATGAAAAGCAGCTGGTTTCTGGTTGGATTAGAAGCCATCCAAAAAAAAAAAAGAGCAATTTTTGGATTGGTTCAATGAATGGCTGAGAAGAGAAAGTACTTGTCAGTCCCTTTTGGGGCTCACCTTATAAAAGTGTTCCAGAGCCAAAGTCTTCAGGAGGGAAGGGACCAAGAGCAAGTTTTTGGCTTCAGGGCTCACTTGATACCTGGTAATGTCACAGTTCTTTTATTTCAATGTTAGCTTTTGTTTTTTCCTCGTATAAAAGTGTCCCAGAGCCAAAGTCTTCAGGAGGGAAGGGACCAAGAGCAAGTCTTGTTTGGCTTCAGGGCTCACTTGATACTGGTAATGTCACAGTTATTTTCTTTCAATGTCAGCTTTTGTTTTTTCCTCAAAAATCCAACTCCCAAACCTCTGTGTTATTATCTTTAATTTGTTTGTAACTAAAATGGTAAACCTAAGATTTCAGAAAACTGAACATGTTGAATAAGTGATTCAAATATATGCTAATACCTAGAATTCTTTAACAAATTTTTCTGCCTCCTAAGTCCTAGGAAAAATAAATGTTTGTTTGGTTCAGGTTTCTTTAGAGAGGTCTGTGGTCCAGAGAAATTGGTGACCTCTCAGTGGGAATCTACATGTCTATATCTATATATTTCCATTAAATATATAGCCTTTGAATATAAATATAAATATTATAAATAGTTATACAATATTTTTGTAATGCATAATAGGTATAAAATTATACATTATTTGTATATTTATATATTTTAATATTGTATATAATGCATATTTTATTTATTGTCTTTTTTATTTATGTCTCTATTCTAAAACCCTTATTTCAATTTCAGAATTGTTCACTTAATCTCCTCATTTCTCCTGATATTTTCAAATATATAGAAACTTGTGTAAACTTCTAATATCAATTTTGAAACAGTTTTGTTCACCCTCTATCAATTCTGCTCTCAGCAACAGGACATTTCAGCACAATCTCATTTCCATTCTTTGCTTGAGAGACCATCATTTGGGACAGATCAGAACTTTCCCAATGCCAGGATATGAAACATTAACTGCCACTTCTTTATCCATAACCACCCTTCTGGACTATTTTTTTCTGTAAAGTTAATACTAATATTAGTTGAAACTCTTCCAATGAAGGTATCATATGTTTGCTTTTAAAATTTTCTTTTCAAAGAGGAATTGATTTGATTGTACATTTCTATTCTAGAACTGCTGCCTGTAGACCAAGACTGGAGATGCTGAGCAAATTGACCTGTTGATAAATTTAAACATTACAAAATAAACTTTTTTTCCCCCTGAAGTTTGTAGTTTTTACAGTATTGTTACCTAATTTTGCTTTATGTTGTTTATTTACTTGATAAAATCATTTAGCTAAAAATAAAGTTATGGAAGTACTTAAGACCAGGTTGGATGGGACTTTGAACAACCTGGTCTAGTGGAAGGTGTTTCAGCCCCAGGGGTTGGAACAAGATGAGTTTCAATGGTCCTTCCAATCCAAACCATTCTGGGATTCCATAATTCTGTTCTGGCTAAGGACTCTTTGCAAAATGGTAAAGAAATCTGAGCTACTAAACTATTAAAGTAACTTAATGATCATATGTCCTGAAAACATTTTGCCTCACACAATAGTCAGGATTTTACTGATTATTTTTGAAAGCTTGAAGCTAAAATTAATATAACTGTAATTGTTATTAACAAAGTATGTAGCTCAGGAGACTGCAGATCCCAGGGACTGTCTCTTACATCTTCCTTGGTCCTTTTCCCAACAGTGCCACAGCACGTCCTCAGCCATGAAGACCCTTTGCCTGCTCTTTTCTCTCCTATTCCTGGCACTCCATGTCTCTCCAGGTAAGATGGGAAAAAGATGCTAGAATGAGATTTTTGTGCACCTGAAGGAAAATCCCCAGCACATTTTAACCACTACTATTCCAAATTGCTAGAAGCCAGTCAGGAATTAACCAACCAGCCCAGTGATTGTGCTAGACCTGCTTTGTAACCTGAGAATGAGAAACCCTTCCACTGCAATTCCCTGCCCTGCAGAGCAAGGGGGAAGGAAACATATTATTCTTGTTGCAGGTTTGTCTTTGCCCCGGAGGGAAATGCTTTTCTGCAGAGGAGGGAGCTGTCACTTTGGAGCCTGTCCCTTCCACCTGGTTAAAGTTGGAAGCTGCTTTGGGTTCCGCTCCTGCTGCAAACCGTGAGTTTGGGTTCACCAAGGCTCATCTGCAGCATGAGCAGAGAAATAGTAAATAGTTTGCCTGTCTCTTAAAATCCTAAGGGGTTCCTGAATATTTAAATTAGGTATAAGGAGAAAAAAAGAACTATTATGCCATGAGGACAGTCAAGTGTTCTGTGTTGACTCAAGTGTTACATGTTGCCCAAGAATTTGGGAAACGCTCTCAGGCACAGGGTGAGGTTTTTATTGTAAAATTTGCTGTAAAATTAAATTATCATATGAAAAACAGTCTTATATTTTCACTCAGGAATGAATGAACTCACCCCAGAATCTAGGGATATCCATTTAATTCCCTGCTTTTTCCTAAACAATAGGGAAACAGTCTCCTTACTCATAGGTATGACTGCATACAGCTGTCCCAACATGACTACAAATGACATGAACTATTTTGGGAAGAATTTGTGTCCAGGAGGGAAAAAAGCATGGGCTGATAGTGAGCAGGGAGGGAATATAAGCAGAAAGAAAATCTGAATTTTTTTTTTTCCTTTGTGAAGGCCATGGAACCTAAGAGAAGTTGATGAGCCATTCATTGAAGAGTAATGAAAATTTCTTCTAAGTCTACAAAAAAATTTGCTTGGAATCTCCTTACTCCTAAACCCACTGGATCCTGCTGCAAAGCCTCACACTCCTTTCATTGCCTATGCAAAAGGCTTTATGATGTAGAGTAAATCCAAATGTGTTCTGCATTGCTTTCCCTCCTTCTAAATAAATTGTTGTTGATTAGCATTGGTCACTGAAACGTGGGTCATGATCCTGCCTGAAGTTTGACACACAAACCCCAGAGGGCAACAATTTATGGTGCAAACTGCTCCTTAATTTGAGTTTTTCTGAGCCATACAGCTCTCCAAGTCCACACAGCCCTTAACCTACAGTGCCAAGAGAAAGGCTGGCTAAAAGAACTCAGCTTCCCTTTGTCAGAACATATTCAGATGACAAAATCCTTCATTTCTTACTGCACAGAAATCTTTCCTTGGGAAAACAGGAGTGGTTAAAATCCCTCATTCCCCACCTGGAGGCCCTGGGCCCAGTGTAACCCTCCTTGCCAGAGACCCTGCTGGGAGCTGTGCTGCTCCAGACCCCATCCCACCACGTGGCAGAGAGGGACTGCCTTGCCCTCATGAGCACTTGGTATGATCCCATGGGGACACCTCAAGGAGACCTTTGTGGACCTTAGAGGAAAATAGGTTTCCCAGGGGAGCTGTCCAGGTGACATCACAAAGGGGCCCTCTGGGTCAGGTGGGTAACCTGGGTAGCCCTGCAGGGGGGGAGCTGGGGGTCTTCTCCTCTCCACCCACCTGGGCACAACTGGAGGTTAGAATGGCTTTCCTCTGCTAAGGCTGAGCTCACCCTCCCTGGAAAATGCCTCCATGATCATGATCCATGAACATGTGTGCTCATAACAAGTGGCTCTGGTTCTAGTGATAACGATTTCTCTATCCAAGGATGCCACCCTGGCCAATTCTGAATTTCCAGCTGGGCATGAAGCACTTGGCAGAGATGCCAGAGTGTTGCTTATTGGCGTTTGCTTCCATCCTGTTTCACTGGGAGCTTCATCCACCTCCCACTTCCTATGAAGGTGCCTCTATCCTGCAACAGTCTTTCTCCAAAACACATGATATCCTAAATGAAATATTTCACGTTTGTCTCAGGACAATGGTTTTGGCAGCAAAACTCTGCCCAGTGAAGGAGTTATGGAGGAGAAGGCTCAAAAGGGTTTTTCATTTGCTGCCTTACTCAAAAAGCAGACTCATACATACCAAAACATAAACCATAGAGATTGAGTTATCTGGGGGTGTCCAGCCTGGAGAAGAGAGGGGTTGGAGAGACACTGGAGCCCCATCCAGTGCCTCAAGGAGATCCAAATGAGCTGGAGAAAAACTTTGGGCCAGGGCCTTGAGCAACAGGAAAAGAGAGAATGGCTTCAAAGGCCACAGAGGACAGGGTTACACTGGATATTAGGAAAAAAATGTTGTCTCTAAGGGTGGTGAAGCACTGGTACAGTTTGCCCACAGGATCTGTGACTACTCCATACTGGAAGTGTTCAAGGCTAGCTTACACAGGGCTTGGAGCAACCTGGGATCATGGAAGGTGTCCCTGCCTATGACAGGGGGTGGAATGAGATGATCTTTCAGGTCCCTTCCAACCCAAATCACTGCAGAGATGATCCTCTGAGCAAATGCAAGAAGGATTCGGTCACACATAGCTGTAGAAAAAATGAACTCTGACTGAGAGTTTAAGGTGTGGGGTTTGGTGCTCAGTTCCCATACGAGACTGGGACTCAGAGCCAGCAGCAGCTGCTCTGGAACCAGACACATTTTTGAGAGTTATGCCAAACACACTTTGACCTCTTTCCTTTTTGTGCAGGATCCTCCTTGGCTCCAACAAATAAGAAACAGTGTGAGCGAGAAAAGGGATTCTGCTCACTTCTGAATTGCCCCTTCCCCTATGGCATCGCGGGGAAATGTTCCAGGTTTTACTTCTGCTGCAAAAAGTAAGTTTTGGAATTACAAAAGCTGCTGTCATTGCAGATGTTATTTAAGGGCCCCTGAGTATCTAAAGGCTCAGTGTGCTTGAGGTCTGAAGGCAGAGTACAGGGGAGGGAAGGGAAGGTCCTTGGAGCTGCCCTGAGTGGGGCTGCAGCAGCCCCAGGTCAGCCAGGGCCTCCCCAATCTCCCCCTGTCCCCAGGGCCTCATTCAGGCTCTGCAGAGGAGTGGCCAGGTCTGCAAAGATTGGGCACGCTGAGCCTGGCAGTGCCTGCTGGGCCAGGCTGGGTGGGGTGCCTGTGCTGGGGCTGCCCTGCAGATGCTCCCTCTGGGGAACAGGAACATGGTCCTGATGTTCATAGGCCCAGATATCATTCATTTCTCTGGACTCTACTTGTATGTCAGAAGACATAGATTAGGAACTCTGGACATAGTGGCAAAGCCTCATCCCTAAAATATCCACAGCTGTTTGGATAGTTTTTCCAAGGTCCCAGCTGCAAAACCTGCAGTAGGAACCATTCCTTAATAAGCATGTAGTGCGGGGAATGTCATGGAGGACAACAAAGACATCAGGAGAACGCACACATCATTCATTAGCTTGATAGGTATAAAATAATTGCCTGAACCAAAATGTTTGCGTTGTCTTTTCTTCATCTGCATTATGACTCTATAGAATACTCAATATCCACAACACAGCTTCATTAACACAACATCAAAAACCTCTAGTTTTCCATACGTTCAATTCAATTAATAATTATTTTTCTTGCTGCTCCTTGCAGCATGGGGAGGGGAGGAGCACAGAGGCCAGGCTGGAGTCACCAGTAGAACAAATGTTCCTTTTCTTCTTTCTCCCCCTGCACCAGAGAAAAGGAGGCTTTGGTTTCCTCTTCTGACATTTCTGATAAAGATTCCCAAACTAGGGCTTTGTGTCATCCTGCCTTGTGTAAGGACTCTGCAGTGATATGGCTTGCAGGACACATGCAGGGACACAGGGACACATGCAGGGACACAGACTCTGCTCACTGGAAATGAGCCCTGACATGCTGCTGTGGCACAGAGAGGAACATTTTCTGAGTCCCTTTGAGAAACCCTCCCAGTAAACTCACCACCAGTAATGCGGTGGTGCCTCTGCTTCTGCTGAGACATCAGAATCCATCTCCCACATTTTTTATGATTGTCATCTTGTCACTGTGACTACACATATCTGGATTGTGAAACAGAAAAGGTCAAGATGTTCCACTTGCAAATCCCCAGCACCTCACCCATTGTAGTCTGGGGGGACCAGATTGCTCAGCCAAACACCTGGAGAAGGAGCTGCCAAAGTGGGCTCATGGCATAGACCCTCCTGCCTGGCAAGGACTGTCACTTCTCCCAGTGGCATGGCTGGCATCAAACTCGCTGGATTCACAAGTGATGGCTGCATCCAGCTTGCATTTCTTCACCTTGGTTGGCATTAGAAGGAGGAGCAGTTTTGTTGGATCTCCTGGTTTAGAGTACTTGTCGTCTGTCCTGTGTTGCTCTCCCTTTATCTGAAGAGTCACTAGAGAGAGCCCTGCTTATCCCCCTGACATGGCAGGTGCACAGACCTGTTGTCTAATAAGACGGCCTTGCAGTGTCCAAAGTTGTTTTCCATATTCTGTGAGTTTTTGCACACGCTGTGCCAATTGAAAATTCAATCACTGGAGGAGAGACATACGAAAAGGACAGAGGAAGAGGGAATGATTTCAAAAAGACAGGGTGCAGGACTATATGGGATATTGGGAAGAAATCCTTCCCTGTGAGGGTGGAGAGGCCCAGGCACAGGTTGCCCAGAGAAGCTGTGGCTGTGGCATCCCTGCAACTATTCAAGGTTGGACAGGGCTTGGAGCAACCTGGGACAGTGGAAGGTGTCCCTGCCCATGTCAGGGGGTGGAATGAGATGATCTTTCAGGTCCATTCCCACCAAAAGCATTCCAGACGTGATTCTGTGAGAAAATTCTGCTCCCCCAGGACTGCACTGGTGCCTGTGCCTGCACCCACCAGTTCCTGTGCCCATCCCAAGGATTTCCCTGCTGGCCCCACAGCCCGTTGCCGCTGTGCCGCGGGTGTCACAAGAGGTGTTGCATGGGGACAACGGTGGCATTGATTGCAACAGCCCCACGAGGCCCCTCAGCCTCTGCCCCTGCAGCAGGGAGGGACCAGGGCCAGCCCCAGCACCCCCACAGCCATGGGGCACTCCCGGGTTGGCCCAGGCCACTTGTGCAAGCAGCAGCTGCTGGGGCCTGTCCCACCCACCAGCACTGCTATAAACCCAGCGTCTTTGGGGCACTGCAGCACTGCCTGGCCCCAAGGACATCTGGACACAGCCATTCCTGCTGGCTTTGCTGCTCCCTGAACACCACAGTCTTTGTCAGCAAGGTGAGTGTGGGGTCTCTTTATGAATCCTGCCAACTCAGGGTCTCAGCTCAAAGCCCAGAAGAGCAGCATCTCCTAAAGGCCAAGCTGCTGGAAGTACCTAGGTGTAAAATTTGGTCATCAGAGATTTTTTTGGGAAAGAGAACAAAAGCCTCCATGTGAATCTAAGGGGCCATAACATGTGGAAGGTGAAAGTGAGGTTTCCTAAGTACAGCACAGTCTGGAAAAGCGCCTTGATGCTGCAGGAGGGACCCAGGAAGTTCTTTGCTGGGGTCATGAGGGCTTTCCCTTACCAAGTAAGGAGAGTCTTTTTCCTCAGCAGTACAGAGATTTCCCATCATTTCAAGATTTCAATTACTGCAAAAGTTGATTTATGTTCCCATTTCTGGGCACCAAGACACTTCCCTGTCCTCTGGCTGCTCCATGGGTTGGTGCTGTCCAGATCAGGGGGTGCAAGTGTGGGGCGGAGGAATGTCCCTGCGAGGAATCCTAGAATGCTCTGGAGTTGGGGATGGGCACTGCCACCTTGAGCTGGGAGGATTTTCTTGATCCCAGGGAAGCAGAGTTGGTTGGACAGGGTGTTTGGGGCATGTGTTTGATACATGAAACCTGAAGGACAGAAAGATGGACTGTTCCATAACTTTCAGGGGCAATTTTTCCTCAGTTATTCCCCACATTTCACTGGCCATGTATTTTCAATGGATGGGAAACATTTGGCCCCAGGTTTGGTGCTCATTCTCTGGGGAAAGGTCTTTGGACGTCCTTAAAGGAAATTAATTGAAAAACTCAATTGAGGTAATCAATTTCCAAAAGACAGAGATGTGAAACACTCCCAACGTTTGGAGAGTGGCACAAAACGAAGAATTATTTTTAAAGAGAAGGGGTGGGGAAATATCTGCTGTGGTTGGGAAGCAGTCCCACTGCAGTTTGGTGAACCACAGAGCCCAGGTTTCTGTCCCACCCAGGTTCCTGCCTGTCCCCATTGCCTTGGTGTTCCCATTGCAGCTCTGTGAAGACCCAGGAGAGGCAGCAGCCATGAAGATCCTGTTCCTGCTCTTCCCCCTGATCCTTCTGTTGGTCCAGGGTGCTGCAGGTGAGAAGGGAAAAGGGGAGATGGGGGAAAAGTGTGAGTCTGCACCAGTGGGAATTCTATGTCCTGGGAAGTGACTGAGGATGTAGGAATGATGAGAATGTAACGGAGGGCTGAGGTCGAAGGGGTTTCTCAAATGCATTTCCAACTCAACAACAATTTAGTGGGAAGAAATACAATGGTGATAGAATCCTGCCTGGTTCTGTAGGTCAAGAAAGTTTCAGGCTTCAAGCCTACACTCAGCTATTCCTGTCTGGAAGTCTCTTGCCCTGCACCGGGTTGGCAGAGAGCCCCAGGAGGATGGAGGATGGTTTGGATGCAGGCATTTCCTGGGGCACAAATGTGTCTCTTTCTAACCATCAGCTGAATGTATTGATATTGCTGTTGTTGCTATTATTATTATTGTTATTATTGCTGTAATTGGTGTGTGTTTGCTTTTGTCCATGGATACAGGAAATGAAAATGCCTGTAGGCGCAAAGGGGGATTCTGCATTTTTGGGGGTTGCCGCTACCCCACAACCCCTGTTGGCAGATGTTCATCATTCAGATCCTGCTGCAAGAGGTAAGGATCAGATTTCTGCCTGAAAAGAGTTTCCTCCTCTTCCACCAGAGGGATCTATTACAAATTCCTTTCTGGCCACCATCTGATAAAATCTCTGCTGTCTTAAACTCAGTCAAAGAGGACCAAAAGAGAAGTGAAAAGATCTTGTGGGGTTTGGGCCTTCCCTCGGTGGGGCTAAAGGAGCCCCAGGTCAGCCAGGGCCTCCCCACTCACCAAAGACACCAAAGACTGAAGCCTTCAAAATCCTTGGGCAGCACCAAGGACACGATGCAGATCTGGCTGCATCTGCAGCACTGCAGCATTGCCTGGCCCCAAGGGCATCTGGACACAGCCATTCCTGTGTCATCAGTGTCCACAGCACAGCTTCACTGTAGCAACACTTAAATCCTCAATTTTTCCATACATCCAATTCATTATTATCTTGTCTGCTGCTGTCTGCAGCATTGGGGAGTGAAAGAGCACAGAGGCCAGGCTGGAGTCAACAGTAGAACAAATGTTCATTTTTCTGTTTCTCCCCCTGCACCAGAGAAAAGGAGGCTTTGCTTTCCTCTTCTGACACCTCAGACAAGGAATCCCAACCCAGAGCTTTGTGTCATCCTGCCTTGTGTAAGGACCCTGCGGTGCTGTGTCTTGCTGGACATATGCAGGGGCTCAGGGACACATGCAGGGACACAGGGACACATGCAGGGACACAGGGACACATGCAGGGACACAGACTCAGACCCTGCTCAGTGCAAACCAGCACTGACCTGCTGCTGTGGCACAGAGTAGAAACTTTTCTGAGTCCCTTCAAAAAACCCTCCCAGTAAACTCACCATCGGTGATGTGTGCAGGCGATGCCTCTGCTTCTGCTGAGCATGCAGAATCCCTCCCCCACATTTTGTATAATTTTCCCCTTGTCACTGTTGCTTCACATCTCAGATTTGCAAAAAAGAAAATGCTGAGATGCCAGGTTCCACTTGCAAATCCCCAGGAGCTCAGCTCAGTTTGGGGGAACCAGATTGCTCAGCCAAACACATGGAGAAGGAGCTGCCAAATTGTCCCATGGCACAGATCCTCCTGCCTGGCAAGGACTGTCACTTCTCCCAGTGGCATGGCTCGCATCAACCTCACTGGATTCACAAGTGGTGGCTGCATCCAGCTTGTATTTCTTCACCTTGGCTGGCATTAGAAGGAGGAGCAGTTTTGTTGGATCTCCTGGTTTACAGAACTTGTCGTCTGTCCTGTGTTGCTCTCCCTTTATCTGAAGAGTCACTAGAGAGAGCCCTGCTTATCCCCCTGACATGGCAGGTGCACAGACCTGTTGTCTAATAAGACGGCCTTGCAGTGTCCAAAGTTGTTTTCCATATTCTGTGAGTTTTTGCACACGCTGTGCCAATTGAAAATTCAATCACTGGAGGAGAGACATACGAAAAGGACAGAGGAAGAGGGAATGATTTCAAAAAGACAGGGTGCAGGACTATATGGGATATTGGGAAGAAATCCTTCCCTGTGAGGGTGGAGAGGCCCAGGCACAGGTTGCCCAGAGAAGCTGTGGCTGTGGCATCCCTGCAACTATTCAAGGTTGGACAGGGCTTGGAGCAACCTGGGACAGTGGAAGGTGTCCCTGCCCATGTCAGGGGGTGGAATGAGATGATCTTTCAGGTCCATTCCCACCAAAAGCATTCCAGACGTGATTCTGTGAGAGAAGGATTCTGCTCCCCCAGGACTGCACTGGTGTCTGTGCCTGCACCCACCAGTTCCTGTGCCCATCCCAAGGATTTCCCTGCTGGCCCCACAGCCCGTTGCCCCTGTGCCACGGGTGTCACAAGAGGTGTTGCATGGGGACAACGGTGACATTGATTGCAACAGCCCCACGAGGCCCCTCAGCCTCTGCCCCTGCAGCAGGCAGGGACCAGGGCCAGCCCCAGCACCCCCACAGCCATGGGGCACTCCCGGGTTGGCCCAGGCCACTTGTGCCAGCAGCAGCAGCTGGGGCGTGTCCCACCCACCAGCACTGCTATAAACCCAGCGTCTTTGGGGCACTGCAGCATTGCCTGGCCCCAAGGGCATCTGGACACAGCCATTCCTGCTGGCTTTGCTGCTGCCTGAACACCAAAGCCTTTGTCAGGGAGGTGAGTGTGGGGTCTCTCTCTGAAATCCTGCACACCCAGGGTCCTGCCTGTCCCCATTGCCTTGGTGTTCCCATTGCAGCTCTGTGGAGACTCAGGAAAGGCAGCAGCCATGAAGATCCTGCTCCTGCTCTTCCCCCTGCTTCTCCTGCTGGTCCAGGGTGCTGCAGGTAAGAAGGGAAAAGGGGAGATGGGGGAAAGTGTGAGTCTGCACCAGGAGCAATTCAGTGTCCCTGGAAGTGACTGTGGATTGGGAATGATGAGAAAGTAAAGGAAGACTGAGGTCCTCTTGAGGTTTCTCAAATGTGTTTCCAACTCCACAAAGATTTAGGGGAGAGAAATCCCCTGGAGACAGAATCCTGCCTTGCTCTGTAGATCAGGAAGGTTTCAGGCTCCAAGCCTGCACACAGCTGTTCCTGCTTGGGAGTCTCTTGCCCTGCACAGAGATGGCAGAGAGTCCAAGGGGGATGGAGGAAGGTTTGGATGGAGGCATTTCCTGGGGCACAAAGGTGTCCTTTTCTTATTCATCAGCTGAGTGTATTATCATTATTATTATTATTATTATTATTATTATTATTATTATTACTACTACTACTACTATTATTATTATTATTATTATTATTGTCATCATCTTCATCATAATCATCATTATCATTATCATTTTCATTGCTGTAATTTGTTTGTGTCTGTGCTTTTGTCCATGGAAACAGGAAATATACTTCTATGCAGAAGCAGAGGGGGATACTGCAGCTTTGGGAGATGCCGCTCCCCAACAAAACAGGTTGGAAGATGTTCAACAGTCCAAGTGTGCTGCATTAGGTAAGGACCAGATCTCTGTCTAAAGAGTTTCCTCCTATTTCCCTGGAGGGATCTATTACAAATTCCTTTCTGGCCACCATCTGATAAAATCTCTCCTGCTTTTATAATTAGTCGAAGAGGCCAAAAAGGAGAAGGGAAAAGCCCTTGTGGGGTTTCGAGCTTCCCTGAGTGAGGCTGCTGGAGCCTCAGGTCAGCCACGGCCTCCCCACACACCAAAGCCACCAAGGACTGAAACCTTGGGTGACACAACACACGATACTGGGATAAAGGCTGTCACCCCACGACACTGGGAGAAGAGACTGACCCCAAAAAATATTTGCACTACCATTGCTTTCCAAACCTGGAGGATTTTGTGATGCATGTTCAGAACATCCCTGCCTGCTTTGGCTTCTCCTTCATCTGAGGTCACCTGTCCTGGCACTGACTCTGGGGCTGTCACTTCAAGCTCCCTTTCCCTCAGCAGTGAAGTGCTGCTGCCCCACCCCAGGGGCTCCTTGGCCCAGAACATCTGGAGCCACACTGATGGAGGTGAGGAAAACAAGCTCAGGGCTTACCAAGGACACACAGGGGTAAGTAAAGGGGAGAGAGAGTGAAGGAAATTTTATTTTCTCCATCTCATTTCCAAACTCCCCAAAAGAGCTGTTGGTGTGAAATGAGTTGCAAAACTTTCCACTCACTGCACAAACTTGAGCACGATTGCAATATTCAGTCAGATCTTCCACATAACAATGAGCATAAGTGCCACATCCACACATCTTCTAAATTCCCTGCAGGAATGGTGACTCCACCACTGCTCTCGGCAGTATGTCCCAAACAACCACCACCGATTCTTCAAAGAAATTATTCCCAATACCCACTCTAATCCTTCCCTGGTGCTCTTTGACACCACTTCCTCCCATGGTTTCAATTGCAACCTGGGAGAAGAGACTGACCCCAAAAATGTTTGCGCTGCCATTGGTTTCCAAGCTGGAGGATTTGGTGAGGGATGTTCAGATCATCCCTGCCTACCTTGGCTTCTCCTTCAGCTCTGGTCACCTGTCCTGGCACTGACTCTGGGGCTGTCACCTCAAGCTCCCTTTCCCTCAGCAGTGAAGTGCTGCTGCCCCACCCCAGGGGCTCCTTGGCCCAGAACATCTGGAGCCAGACTGATGGAGGTGTGGAAAACGAGCTCAGGGCTTACCAAGGACACACAGGGGTAAGTAAAGGGGAGAGAGAGTGAAGGAAATTTTATTTTCTCCATCTCATTTCCAAACTCCCCAAAAGAGCTGTGGATTTGAAATGAGTGGCAAAACTTTCCGCTCACAGCACTAAGTTAAGCCCAATGGCAATATTCAGTCAGATCTTCCACATCTCACTCTGAGTATAGAACAGATAAAATGGGAGATCACAAGGAAGGAAACCATTTCCTCATTTCTACTCTTCCCAACACCAACCCGTCTCTCTTGTCCATCCCATCTCTCTCCTGCCCAGCCTGGTGCCACTCTGCTGCGGGTGTCACAAGAGGTGTTGCATGGGGACAACGGTGACATTGATTGCAACAGCCCCACGAGGCCCCTCAGCCTCTGCCCCTGCAGCAAGGAGGGACCAGGGCCAGCCCCAGCACCCCCACAGCCATGGGGCACTCCCAGGTTGGCCCAGGCCACTTGTGCCAGCAGCAGCAGCTGGGGCCTGTCCCACCCACCAGCACTGCTATAAACCCAGCGTCTTTGGGGCACTGCAGCATTGCCTGGCCCCAAGGGCATCTGGACACAGCCATTCCTGCTGGCTTTGCTGCTGCCTGAACACCAAAGCCTTTGTCAGGGAGGTGAGTGTGGGGTCTCTTTCCAGAATTCCGCACACTCAGGGTCCTGCTTGTCCCCATTGCTTTCGTTTCCCCATTTGCAGCCCTGTGAACACTCGGAAGAGATAGCAGCCATGAAGATCCTGTTCCTGCTCTTCCCCCTGATCCTCCTGTTGGTCCAGGCTGATGCAGGTGAGAAGGGAAGAGGGGAAAAGGGTGAAACTGTAAGCACCCAGCAGTGGGAATTCAGTGTCCCTGGAAGTGACCATGTTTGTGGGAATGATGAGAATGTAACAGGGGACTGGGCTCAAAGGCGTTTCCCGAGTGAGTTTCCAGATGGACCCTGACTTTGGGTGGAGAAAGCCCATGGAAACAGAATCCTAGCTTGTTCTGTGGGTCAGGGACATGGAAAGTGACAAATCCCTGCCTGCCAGTCCTGCTGGTGCAAGCAGCGGTGGGAATGCAGCTGGGCACAAGCACAGCGCTTCCTCAACCTTATGCTGGTGTCTTCTACTCTCTGTTCTGGTGTGCCTCCAGTTTAGGGGGACAGGGACTTTCCAGGTGAGACACATTGAAATTGGAAATGTGGCTGTGGAGGGATTGGATCTGAGCCCTTCTCTTGCCTGAAATGCACCAGTACCTGAGGGCATCAGCCTGTCTATAACCAGAGTCTGACCTCTTAGATTATTCCTTTAATTACTCCTTGTGTCTTTCCCCATGGGAACAGGCAATGCAGCTTCATGCCGGTCAAAAAGGGGAATCTGCATCAAGCATTTTTGCCCCGGCAGTTCATATCGTGTTGCGGGAAGATGTGCACGAGGCTTTGCATGCTGCAAAAGGTAAGGCCCAGATGCTTGGCTGAAGAAAGATTTTCCTCTTTTTTCCTCAGAAAGATCTGTTTAGCAGCACCTTTCTAGACAGCACATGATCTATACTGTCCAGCATTTATGCTGTGAGAGAGATGCCAAAGAAAGGGAAGAATAGTCCTTGAGGGTTTGATCTCCCCTCACTGGGGCTGCAGGAGCCCCAGGTCAGCCAGGGCCTCCCCAGTCTCCCACAGTCCCCAGGGCCTCATTCAGGCTCTGCAAAGGACTCAACAAAGCAACCAAAAAGTAAAGGCTTCACGGTCCTGGGCAGCACTGAGGTCATGATCCAGGTCTGGCTGCATCTGCACAGAGCTGGAGCCAGGGCTGCCAGCACTGAGATAGCCCAGCTCCAACCTGTCTGCACCAAGGACTGCATTTTTTTGGCAAAGACGTCAAAAAAAGAACATGTGGAAGGTGAAAGCGAGGTTTCCTAAGTACAGCACAGTCTGGAAAAGCGCCTTGATGCTGCAGGAGGGACCCAGGATCTTCTTTGCTGCGGTCATGAAGGCTTTTCCTTACAAAATAAGGAGAGTCTTTTCCCACAGCAGTGCAGAGATTTCCCATCATTTCAGGCTTTTAGTAATTTCACACATTGATTTCTGTTCCCATTTCTGGGCACCAAGACATTTCCCTGCCCTCCGGCTGCTCCCTGGGTTGGTGCTGGGGAAGGTCCTTGGTGGGAATCCTGCGAATGTTCTGGAGGTAAGGATGAACACTATCAAGCTGAGCTGTGAGGATTTTCCTGATCCCATGGAAGCAGTCAGGATTGGTCAGGGTGTTTGGGGCATGTGTTTGATTCATGAAGCCTGAGGGAGTATAAGTACTTCAATGACAATATTTTTCTCTGTTTTCCCCAAATTTCACTCCCTGGTGCTTTTGATTATTTGGCAACACATGCCTCTTGGTCTGCAGTCTGTTTTTAGGTGAAGGTCTGTGGAAGACATAATAGACCAGAGAAAATATTTTAAAAGCATCTACTTGTGCAATTGCTTTCCAAGGGAGTGAGGCACTCTAAAATGCTCCAAGGGTTGGCAGGATGGCACAAAGCACAGAGTTCTTTTAAAGAGGAAACTACAGGAAACATCATCATCAGTAGCTGGGAAGCAGCCCCTCTGTAGTTTGGTGAACCACAGAGCCCAGGCTCCTGCCCCACCTGGAATCCTGCCTGTCCCCATTGCCTTGATGTCCCCTCTGCAGCCCTCTGAAGTCCTGGGAGGAGCAGCAGCCATGAAGATCCTGTTCCTGCTCTTCCCCCTGATCCTCCTGCTGGTCCAGGGTGCTGCAGGTGAGAAGGCAAAAGGGGAGATGTGGGAAAGTGTGAGCCTGCACCAGGGGGAATTCAGTGTCATTGGAAGTGACTGTGTTTGTGGGAATGATGAGAACGTATCGGGGTCAGAGGAGTTTCCTGAGTGAGTTTCCAACTGGACACCGTTTTGGGATAGAGAGATCCCAGCGAAATAGACAGGGATGTGGGATGCGAGGAGTTCCTGCCTGCCAGCAGGACTGCAAGAACACCCTGGTCCCCTAGATTATTGTTACAATACATGTGTCTGCTTTTCTTCATGGAAACAGGAAATGCAGGTCGATGCAGGCGCCTTGGGGGATTCTGCAGGTTTCTTGGCTGCAGCTCGCCTGCAAAACCTATTGGAAGATGTTCAGCAGTGAGCCTGTGCTGCAAAATGTAAGGATCCAACCCCTGCCTGAAGAAAGACTTTCCTCCATTTCCCGCAGAATGATCCATTACAAATATCTTTCTAACACAAAATTACTGGAAGTGGCGTAAAAGAGAATGTACAAGCCTTTAAGTGGTTTGGAGCTACCCTCAGTGAGGCTGCAGGAGACCCAAGTCAGTCAAGGCCACTACATTTACCAAAGCCACCAAGGACTGAAAAATTCCCTGTCCTTGGGCAGCACCCAGGACATGATCCAGGTCTGGCTGCATCTGCACAGAGCTGGAGCCAGGGCTGCCAGCACTGAGACAGCCCAGCTCCAACCTGTCTGCACAAAGGACTGCAGCTCACCTCCCCTGAGCCTGACCCTGCTGCACCACACCCTGGGCATTGCAGGGCAGGGAAGAGAGTGGCAGGGACAGTTACCCAAGGTGATGTGCTTGTCTGTTTTCTTTTCCTCCTTGTCCTGTTCCAGCACCACAGCCCTCCCTGCTGTGGCTGTGCTGCTCCACACCCCATCCCAACAGACAGGAGAGGCAGAAAATGATGACATGTGGAAAGGGTGACATGTGGAAAAGGTCCCGTTTTGGTATAGAAATATCCTTCCTTACTTACCTGTGGCATTTACATTCTCTGAAAAAATTCCTTCACCCAGGGTTTTTCTCCTGGGAAGCTGAAAGGCAGCAAGAGAGGCATTGGAGAGAAGGAAAACAGTTCTTATCTCATTTGCTTCTCCTGTGTTTTTCTCCTGTGCAATGTGCTTGGAGATTGTTTTCCCAAAGGTGATTGTTTGATTGGCCTCTGGTGTGAGTTATTTTGACTCATTGGCTAATTAGGACCTAGCTGTGTTAGGGCTCTGGAAAGAGTAATGAGTTTTCATTATGGTCTTCTTAGCATTCACTAAGTATCTTCTCTGTATTTCTTTAGTTTAGTATAGTACAGAATTCTTAATATTAGTATAATTAAGTAATAAATTAGCCTCCTGAGAATATGGAGTCAGATGCATCATTGTCTCCCGTCATTGGACCTGCATTTACAACAGTTTACCCACATGGAATAAGCAGAATCTCTTGGCATCTCTGCCCATCTCAAGTGATCTGGAGTGACAATGCTCTGCTCCATCAATGGCTGGGGCCTCTCCCTGTGTGCAAAGCAAACCTCAGGCATTTGATTCCCTGCCTTGTTCAATACCTGTCTGTGTCCATCGACAAGGTTGTATGGGAGCAGCTAAGGACCCTGCCTGGTTCACTGGAGACTTTCCCTCTCAGGAATCATACCCATAAAATTACTGATGTTGGAAAAGTCCTCTTAGAATATCAAGTCCAACTATTCCCCCAGAACTTCCAAACACAACACTAAACCAGGAGCACAAGTGCCACATCCACTCAGCTTTTAAATTCCCTGCAGGAATGGCAACTCCACCACTGCTCTGGGCAGCATGTTCCAAACAACCATCACCCTTTCTGCAGAGAAATTTTTCCTAACACCCAGTCTAGTCTTTCCCTGCTGTTATTTGAGACCATCTCCTCTCATTCTGTCAATTGTTACCTGGGAGAAGAGACTGCCCCCAAAAATGTCTGCACTGTCATTGCTTTCCAGACCTGGAGGATTTGGTGAGGGATGTTCAGATCATCCCTGCCTACCTTGGCTTCTCCTTCAGCTCTGGTCACCTGTCCTGGCACTGACTCTGGGGCTGTCACCTCAAACTCCCTTTCCCTCAGCAGTGAAGTGCTGCTCCCCCACCTCAGGGGTTCCTTGGCCCAGAACATCTGGAGCCAGACTGATGGAGGTGTGGAAAACAAGCTCTTAATGAGCACACAGGGGGAAGTAAAGGGCAAGTGGGAGTGTGAGAGATGGTCTGGAGTTCCCCTCTTTTGCCTCATGACTGTCTCAAGGACAGACATCAGGACCCTGGGGACCCTGACCAGAATTCTGGCCTGCTGGTGGTGGATGAACACCAAATAATCCTGAGGCCCCTGAGCAGAGTTCTGGCCTCCGAGCGATTGTTCGCAGCTGTGCCTACAGTGACTGCTTCTGGCAGGGCCTGCCAACGGGGCCTTGCGCCCTATATGCTAGCACCTGTTCCACAACAATATCTTGAGAATTTCCCCACCTCTTGGCCTGGCTGGACTTTTCTGGGGTAGCCTTTGGTGGTCCCCACGGAAGACCCCTCATCTGCTTTTCAACCACCGTGACGTACGGACTGAGATGGTAGAAGACTCTCTCTCTCAAGGACTGAGATATGAAACCCCTATATGGAAAAGCTCCCCCCGCTCCCAAGGACCGAGACTGAAACCCCTAAAATGGGGAAGGTGCGTGGGGGAGCCGACCTGACCAAAGAAAGATATTTGCCTGTAGGTGTGGCCATTGGACCAAGAAGACAATGGTTCTCGCCTACTGCTGAGAACATGGACTGTCTGTACCCTCTTTCCCCCTCAGCGATTTCAATAAACTTATTCTTTAATGTATCTGTTCCCCCTCAATGGTTTCATGATCTGTTTCCCCTGCTTAGCAATGGGCTATAATAGAACCTTGAGTTAACCAGGTTTTTCAAGATGCCCCCGATGTGACAGGCGGATTCCTTCAGCTAGACTACAAAGGACTTTGCCTCTATGTTTGGTAGCTATATACCCTCTTTATTCCCCTTCTTATCTATTATTTCCTTTCCCTAATTCCCTTAATGCATTTGCTGTGATAATTCAATAAAGATGCATTTGTTCTGATTGATACTGCAATCCCCTTTCCGTGTTGGCTTTTTGCACTCTGAGATCAGCAAAACGAACCATCACGACTCCCTGCTCGTAGAGCAGATAGTGACATTAAATTGGCATCACGATTATCTCCTGCTCTTAAGAAGACTCCGTGTCCCCAGTACCCAATGGCTTCCTGTTCAGTTAATTTAATTTGATTTCCACCAGTGAGGGACACTCGGAAAACATATTCTGTCTCCAATTCTTGTGGGAGGCACCTGAATTCTTTTTTCAGCTTAGCCAGTTCGGTAGCTCTGAATGGTATTTGTTTAGTTGTGATATGTGGGTCAAGATCCTCATCATTAATGTATTATATTCTGTTGAAACTAAGGGTCTCAAGCGAGGACAGCAGTATTGCCCACAATTTTTTACTGTTTCAAGTTCCTTATGGGAATAGATCTGTTTAATGTGAGGAGTTTCCTTTTCCTCTGCCTCTGTAGAGGAATCAGCACTATGTGTATTTTTAACATGTTCCTCTCTAAGAGCAGCTTGCAACTTATAAATCTCATTTCTATCTTCATTTAACTGTTTTTGCAAAATTTCAACTAGGTTTTGAAGGGAGTCTATTATTGCTATTTCCTCATTCCTTTACTTAAAGCCAGTTTCTATGGCTGCTGGAGACAAGCTCCCAAAACTGAGCAGAGGATGGTTTTATTTTTGCCCATTTTAAGTTTTGTTTCATGTTGTAAAGAACATGTTCTATCAATAACATTTTCTAAATTAAACCAGTTGTTTTCTGCCCAAACTTCCCCTCCTGGAGACAGCTTGGCATTGTATTTAGCAAGCAGAGCATAAAACCCACCTTTAACTTTTGCACCGAGGTTTTCACTCATTTTTTGAAGGGATCAGAACCATGACAGGGAGATACAACTTAAGTTACACAATCACACAGCCATTGTGTGCTCCCCTTCACTTACTTCCCTTGGGGGATGAGGGATGAAATCTGCCTGAGAGGTCCTGCTTAATTACTCCAAAGGTGTCCCTTCCTTCCCAGACAGTCCAGATACACACACTCAAACGGTTCCTTTGTGAGGGGACCAAAAACCGTGACAGAGAGCTACAAACTAAGTTACACAACCACGCAGCTCTTGCTGTGTTTCCCCTCACTTCCCTGGATGGGTGAAGGGAAGAAAATCTGCCCGGGACACCCAGCTTAATTACTTCAAGTTGTCCCTTCCTTCCCAGGCAATCCAGATACACACAAACACCAAAGAAACAGTTTCACCTTTTGCACTGAGAGATCTTTTGTGAAATTCTGAAGACAGAACCCTCAATTGAGTATGGGGATGCTTTCCACCTAGATGTGTGCAGCTTGAGGGAAATTCGAATCATGGCCCTTGCTATCTAGGTGTGTTCAACACTTCGGAAGTGACGGGCTAGGTGTGGCTAAGGTGAAATGTCCTTCCCATGTTACAGACTACACACAACCTGCAAACCTCTCTGTCTACCAGAATCCTGTCTGCTACGCCAATTTAATGTCACGACTCCCTGCTCGTAGAGCAGACTGTGACAGGGTGTGGAGGAAATTTTATTTTCTCTATAACATTTCCAAACTCCCCAAAACAGCGGTTGATGTGAAATGAGTGGCAATCTTTTCCTTGCCCTGTACAAAGCTGAGCACTATCGCAATATTCAGTCAAATATTCCACATCCTACACTAGTATGGAACAGATAAAATGGGAGATCACAAGGAAGGAAACCATTTCCTCATTTCTACTCTTCCCAACACCAACCCACCTCTCTTGTCCATCCCATCCCTCTCCTGCCCAGCCTGTTGCCGCTATGCCGCGGGTGTCACAAGAGGTGTTGCATGGGGACAACGGTGACATTGATTGCAACAGCCCCACGAGGCCCCTCAGCCTCTGCCCCTGCAGCAGGGAGGGACCAGGGCCAGCCCCAGCACCCCCACAGCCATGGGGCACTCCCGGGTTGGCCCAGGCCACTTGTGCCAGCAGCAGCAGCTGGGGCCTGTCCCACCCACCAGCACTGCTATAAACCCAGCGTCTTTGGGGCACTGCAGCATTGCCTGGCCCCAAGGACATCTGGACACAGCCATTCCTGCTGGCTTTGCTGCTGCCTGAACACCAAAGCCTTTGTCAGGGAGGTGAGTGTGGGGTCTCTCTCTGAAATCCTGCACACCCAGGGTCCTGCCTGTCCCCATTGCCTTGGTGTTCCCATTGCAGCCCTGTGAAGACCCAGGAGGAGCAGCAGCCATGAAGATCCTGTTCCTGCTCTTCCCCCTGATCCTTCTGTTGCTCCAGGGTGCTGCAGGTGAGAAGGGAAGAGGGGAAAAGGGGAAAAATGTGAGCACCCAGCAGTGGGAATTCAGTGTCCCTGGAAGTGACCATGTTTGTGGGAATGATGAGAAGGTAACAGGAGATTGAGGTGAAAGGTGTTTCCGGAGTGAGTTTCCAGATGGACACTGCTTTGGGGTGGAGAGAGCCCATGGAAACAGAATCCTGGCTTTTTCTGTGGGTCAGGGATGTGCAATAAGATGAATCCCTGCCTGCCAGCTCTGCTGGTCCAAGCAGCGGTGGGAATGCAGCTGGAAACCAGCACGGCTCTTCCTCAACCTTATGCTGGTGTTTTCTACTCTCCGTTCTGGTGTGCCTCCAGTTTAGGGGGACAGGGACCTTCCAGGTGAGACACATTGCAATAGGAGATGTGACTGTGGGGGGATTGGTTCTGAGCCCTTCTCTTGGCCTGAAATGCACCAGCACCAGGGAGCATCAGCCTGTCTATAATCACAATCTGACTCTCGGATTTTTCCATTAATTGTTCCATGTGTCTTTCTCCATGAGAACAGGCAATACGGGTCTATGCTGGCGAAAAGGAGGATTCTGCATGAAGCGTTTTTGCCCCCGTGGTACACGCACTGTGGGAAGATGTGCACGAGGCTTTGCGTGCTGCAGAAGGTAAGGCCCAGATGCTTGGCTGAAGAAAGATTTTCCTCTTTTTTCCTCAGAAAGATCTGTTACCAATGTCTTTCTTGTCAACTCATGGTAAATATTCTCCTGCATTTATGCTATGAGAAAGTTGCTTAAGAAGAGAAAGAACAGTCCTTGTGGGTTTGATCTCCTGTCACTGGGCCTGCAGCAGCCCCAGGTCAGTCAGGGCCTCCCCACTCTCCCCCTGTCCCCAGAGCCTCATTTAGCCTCTGCAGAGGCCTGACCAAAGCCACCAAAGAGTGAAGCCTTCCATGTCCTTGGACACCACGGAGGATATGATCCCAACATTGCTGCATCTACACAGAGCTGGAGCCAGGGCTGCCAGCACTGAGATAGCCCAGCTCCAACCTGTCTGCACCAAGGACTGCAGCTCACCTCCCCTGAGCCTGACTCTGCTGCACCACACCCTGGGCATTGCAGGGCAGGGAAGAGAGCAGCAGGGAAAGTTACACCTGTTGATGTGCTTGTCTGCTTTTGTCTTACAGTCCCAGGGGATGAAACCCTAAAATTCCCAAGCAGGACATGGCCCTTTCTTCCGGATGCTGAAAATCACCTCCTGATGTCCCCATCTGCTGATGTGCCCTGCCCTCGCTGCCTGTGCTATGCCCAGCTGGGCTGACAGCAGCAGTGGCAGCTGCTCCTGCTGGCTGCTGCTGGGCTGGAGCCCTGTGGTGCCAGCCCCGCTGTCTTTGGGGCAGGGGCTGCTTTTCCTGGCTTGAATAAAGACCAGCACTTTGGCATTGCAGGGCTGGGCCGTGTGTGCGTGTCCTGCTGCTGCAGGCGTGCTGTGCCTGCTGCCCCTGGGGCTGCCACTGCCTTGGTGGCAGCACGAGGCCCTGGGCATGGTGCTGGGGCTGAGCAGCGCCTGTGTCCCTGGGGATGCTCCTGCCTGGCCGTGCTTTGGGCACGCTGAGCCTGGCAGTGCCTGCTGGGCCAGGCTGGGTGGGGTGCCTGTGCTGGGGCTGCCCTGCAGATGGTCCCTCTGGGGAGTAGGATCCTTATTCTGGTCCTGCTGGTTATGGGTGTCCCTTGTCCCCAACATCCATGGCTTTGTGTGCATGGCTGTGCTGGGGGCTCTCTTCTTGGCCTGGCATTACTTCCCACCCAACCATCCCAGATATCATGGCATTCCCGCTACACTCTTGACTGGGATGTCAAGCTTCCACATCTGCCCTTGAGCTGAGGTCTTCAGTGCAGTCCCTGCTCAGTTTCCCCCCTTCTTCTCGACCCACAGCACTGACATCTCTACCAGCCCACAACCTCTGTTCTTTTCAGATCCCTTCCACAGGAGCCTGATCCTGCACAGCCAGGAGACCTCAGCATTCCTTCAAGGAGAAAAAGTCTCCCAGGCTGGCTGTACAGCTCCTCCAGGAGGTGATCTCTCCAAGTGGTCCCTTGGGCTACAACCTGAAAGTGTCCAGAAATATCTCCCATCAGGGTAAAAGCCGGGTGTCTTCCCATCTCTAGCAGCTCAGATAAATTGGTGTTACCACATTCTTCACTTCCAAAGGCCAATGGTCTCAACATTCCTGTGCGTGCAGACCCAGCCCAGCAGAGTCAATTAATGTGTTTTGGAGCTGGCCCTGGTCCCTCCCTGCTGCAGGGGCAGAGGCTGAGGGGCCTCGTGGGGCTGTTGCAATCAATGTCACCGTTGTCCCCATGCAACACCTCTTGTGACACCTGTGGTACAGTGCCAACAGGCTGTGGGGCCAGCAGGGAAATCCTTGGGATGGGCACAGGAACTGGTGGGTGCGGGCACCAGCACCAGCCCAGTTCTGGTGACAGTCCTTGCTGGGCAGGAGGGGTGTATATCATGTGCCCAAGTTAGCAGCTCCCTCTCCAGGAGTTTGGCAGAGCAATCTAGTTGCCCCCAAATTGCAGAGCCTGAGTTTCTGGGGATTTGGCAGTGGAACCTTGTGCCTCATCATTTTTCCCTGCACAACCCTGAAATATGAAGTCACAGTGACAAGGTGACAATTAAGAAAAACACAGGAAATGGATCCTCAGCAGAAACAGAGGGGCAACTGCCCAGATTACTGATGGTTTACTGGGAAGGTTTTCTGAAGATAAGCGGGAAAGTCTCTGCTCTGTGCCAGAGCAGCAGGTTGGTGCTTGTTTCCAATGAGCAGGGTCAGAGTCTGTGTCCCTGGATGTATCCAGCACAACAC
Organism: Onychostruthus taczanowskii; assembly: GCF_017590055.1. Lineage (NCBI taxonomy): Eukaryota > Metazoa > Chordata > Aves > Passeriformes > Passeridae > Onychostruthus > Onychostruthus taczanowskii. The sequence goes on along the minus strand of NW_024506994.1, from coordinate 2,419,955 downwards.
AGAACCACATGGAGTTCTTACACAAGGCAGGATGACACAAGACCTTGGTTGGGAATCTTTCCCAGAGGTTTCAGAAGAGGAAACAAAAACCTCCTTTTCTTCAGTGCAGAGGGGAAACAGAGAAAGGAACTTTTGGGCTGGACATCTTAAGTACTCAAGGGACTCCAGCCTGTCCTACGTGCTCCCCTCACGTATATGCTCCAGAGAGCAGCAGGTACAGCAGTAATGAATTAAATGAATGAAAAAATAGAGGATTTAAGTGATGCTACAGTGAAACTGTGCTGTGGATGTTGAATTTTTGAATAAACAGAATAAAGACCAGAAAAGACAGAAGTCAAACCTTTCAGTACCACTATTTTTTTTCCTCTACTGAGATCATGAGTCACTTGTGAGTTCTCCTGGCTGTGCAGACATTCCTCACTGCCCCATACCTTTAAGGAATGGCTCCTGCTGCAGGTTTCACAGTTGGGATTGGAGCTGGGACCTTGTAACAAAGCTGTGACTATTTTAGAGATGAGGCTTTGCCCCTATCACCATGGCTCCTATGTCATGTCTTTCTGAGTCCACATCACTGTGCACAGCAGCCCTGGTGGAGAGGAGGAGGAAAAGGGAGGAAAGGAAATCCTGCTTCACCCTCAGAGTCCTGCCTGGTGCAGGGATGGAGGCATCAGACATTTTGGAGAATTCCTGCAGAAGGCTACTGAGGGGAGGTCCTGAGTGTGTCCCAGTCAAGTGCTATAAACATTACCCAACTTCCACCAGAAAACTTCCCCTGCATGAGGGAGACAGGGAACAATGGGCAGCCCAGGGACATGGGGGAAACCCTGGACTGGATCTGCTGCCCTTCTCAGCCCAGAGCCACAGCTGGGAGTGCAGGGACACTCCAACAGCTCCCAGAGCTCAGCAGAGCCCAGGTGGACTCGGAACAGAGGGCAAGGCCTGCCTGGGCTCCAGCCAGTCCCAGGTGTGCCCAGACAACAGAAGGGATTCCCACAGTCTGCACACTGAACACACAAACACAGATGTGGACCTTGAGATTCCCAATAGGAACCATGTCCTGCTCCATGTGGACTTATGGGACATCCCTGCAGAAAACCCAGGGAGCACTTTTCCCACAGCAATAGGACAGTGCCTCGCTTGAGCTCATCCTCACGTGTGCTGAGCATCCCCCACAAGAAAGTACCATCACCCACCTCAAAATGAGTGACAGGGAAGTAGGGGCCTGAGAAATTAAAGAAGTCTGGGCCTAAAAAAAGCAGGACATAGATTCTGCTTCACAGGAGTGAGAGCATCTGTGCATCCCCACCACAGGCACCCCACCCAGCCTGGGCCAGGGCACATCAGCAGATGGGGACATCAGCAGATGGGGACATCAAGAGGTGATTTTCAGCAGTCAGAAGCAAATGGGACATGTCCTGCTTGCGAATTTCAGGGTTTCAACCTCTGGGACTGTAAAAAGAAAGCAGACAAGCACATCACCAGGTGTAACTTTCCCTGCCACTCTGTCCCCCTGTCCTGCAATGCCCAGGGTGAGGTGCAGCAGAGTCAGGCTCAGGGGAGGTGAGCTGCAGTCCTTGGTGCAGACAGCTTGGAGCTGGGCTATCTCAGTGCTGGCAGCCCTGGCTCCAGCTCTGTGCAGATGCAGCCAGACCTGGATCATGTCCTCAGTGCTGCCCAAGGACAGGGAATGTTTCCCTCTTTAGTGACTCTGGCGACTCCCCTGCAGAGGCTAAATGAGGTCCTGGGGACAGGGGGAGAGTGGGAAGGCTCTGGCTGACGTGGGGTTCCTGCAGCTCCCAGTGACAGGAGATCAAACCCACAAGGACTATTCTTCCCTTTCTTAAGCATCACTCTCACAGCATAAATGCTGGACAGTATAGATCATGTGCTGTCTAGAAAGGTGTTGGTAACAGATCTTTCTGAAGAAAACAGAGGAAAATCTTTCTTCAGCCAAGCATCTGGGCCTTACCTTCTGCAGCACATATAATCTCCTGTACATCTTCCTATAACACGTGTACCAGGAAGACAAGGAAGCCTGGAGCAGTATCCCCGTAGTCGCAAGCATAGAACTGTATTGCCTGTTCCCATGGGGAAAGACACAGGGAGCAATTAATGGAAAAATCTGAGAGTCAAATTGTGATTATAGACAGGCTGATGCTCCCTGGTGCTGGTGCATTTCAGGCCAAGAGAAGGGCTCAGAACCAATCCCCCCACAGTCACATCTCCTATTGCAATGTGTCCCACCTGGAAGGTCCCTGTCCCCCCAAACTGGAGGCACACCACAGCACAGACCAGAAAGGACCAGCATGAAGCTGAGGCAGAGCCAGGCTGTCTTCCAGCTGCATTCTACCTCTTCATGGACCAGCAGAGCTGGCAGGCAGGGATTCATCACATTCCACGTCCCAGACCCACAGAACAAGCCAGATTCTGTTTCCATGGGCTCTCTCCACCCCAAAGCAGTGTCCATCTGGAAACTCACTCCGGAAACACAACTGACCCCAGACCCGTTACCTTCTCATCATTCCTACAAACATGGTCACTCCCAGGGACACTGAATTCCCACTGCTGGGTGCTTACAGTTTCACCCTTTTCCCCTCTTCCCTTCTCACCTGCAGCACCCTGGACCAACAGGAGAAGCAGGGGGAAGAGCAGGAACAGGATCTTCATGGCTGCTGCTCCTCCTGGGTCTTCACAGGGCTGCAATGGGAACACCAAGGCAATAGGGACATGCAGGACCCTGAGTGGAGAGAATTCTGGAAAGAGACACCACACATACTCACTTCTCAGGAGAAGGTCTGAGGAATTGACAGAATGAGAGGAAATGGTCTCAAAATGCACCAGGAAAGGATTTGACTGGGTATTGGGAAGAATATCTTTGCAGAAAGGGTGATGGTTGTTTGGAACATGCTGCCCAGATCAGTGGTGGTGTCACTATTCATGCAGAGAATTTAAAAGCTGTGTGGATGTGGCACTTATGCTCCTGGTTTAGTGTTGGTGTTGGCAGTCCTGGGAGAATGGCTGGACTCAACATTCTTAGAAGTCTATTCCAACATCAGTATTTTTATGGGTATGATTCTTGAGAGGGAAAGTCTCCAGTGAACCAGACAGGGTCCCCAGCTGCTCCCAAACAACGCTCCAGATGGACACAGGCAGGTATTGAACCACTCAGGGAATCAAGTGCCTGAAGGTTTGTTTTGCACACAGGGAGAGGACCCAGATTTTGACAGAGCAGAGCATTGTCACTCCAGAATGACTGAGATGGGCAGAGACCACAGGGCATTCTCCTTATTCCATAAGAAAACAAACCAGGATATTTCTACACCAGTGTGACCTTTTCCATGTGTCCCAGACCAGGACTTGCATGTTTTCCTCCTCCTCATGTCTGTTGGGATGGGCCAGCTCTGGCTCCAGCTCTGTGCAGATGCAGCAGGACCTGGATCATGTCCTCAGTTCTGCCCAAGAACAGGGAATTTTTCCTCTTTCGTTGCTTTGGTGAGTGGGGAGGGCCTGACTGACCTGGCGTGCTGCAGCCCCACTCACGGCAGCTCCAAGCACCTTCCTTTCCCTACCCTCAGCTCTGACTTCAATCTCCTGTCCACCCTGGTCTTGGATGCCCCATCACATCCAGCAATGGTACAGCCACAACCTCTCTGGGCAACCTGTACCAGAGCCTCACCACCCTCACAGGGAAGGATTCCTTCCTCATATATTTGATTTAAACTCTGATAATATGAAAACATTTAATTCTTTCTCTCCATTTTCTTTCTTTCTTACTGCTATTGTAAAACCAGCTGGTGTGGGGTATTCAAATAATCACAGATTATCGGAAACAATTGTGGAAACTTCAAGAACATCTTATTAGATATCAGGTTGGTGCATCTGACATTTCAGAGGGATAAGCAGGGCTCACTCTAGAGATGCTTCTGAGAAAGGGAGAGCAACACAGGATAGATGACAAGTTCTGTAACCCAGGTGATCCAACAAAACTGCTCCTCCTTCTAATGCCAGCCAAGGTGAAGAAATACAAGATGGATGAGCCATCACCTGTGAAGCCAGCGTGTTTGATACCAGCCCTACCACAGGGAGAAGTGACAGTCCTTGCCAGGCAGGAGGATCTGTGCCATGAGCCCACTTTGGCAGCTCCTTCTCCACGTGTTTGGCAGAGCAATCAGGTCTCCCCAAATTACAAGGGGCGAGGTGCTGGGGATTTGCCAGCAGAACATCTTGGCATTTCCTCATGCACAGCCCTGAGGTGTGAAGTCACAGTGACAAGGTGACAATCATAAAAAATACGAGAGAGGGATTCTGCATGCTCAGCAGAAGCAGAGGCACCACCTGCACACATCACCGATGGTGGGTTCACTGGGAGGGTTTCATGAAGGGACTCAGAAATTGTTCCACTGAGCCAGAGCAGCATGTCAGTGCTCATTTCCAGTGAGCAGGGTCTGTGTCTGTGTCCCTGCATGTGTCCCTGTGTCCCTGCATGTGTCCCTCTGCCCCTGCATGTGCCCAGCAAGCCACAGCACCGCAGGGTCCTTACACAAGGCTGGATGATACAAAGCTCTGGGTTGGGAACCCTTGTCAGAGGTGTCAGAAGAGGAAACCAAAGCCTCCTTTTCTCTGGTGCAGGGGGAGAAACAGGAAAAGGAACTTTTGGGCTACTGGTGACTCCAGCCTGGTCTTTGTGCTCTTTCCCTCCCCAATGCTACAGACAGCAGCAGACAAGATAATAATGAATGTATGGAAAAATGGAGGATTTAAATGATGCTACCATGAAGCTGTGCTCTGGATACTGAGTATTCCATATAGAAATAGTGCAAATGAAAGAAGGCACAGCAAATCTTTTAGTTCAGGCAGTGCCCAGGGTGAGGTGCAGCAGAGTCAGGCTCAGGGGAGGTGAGCTGCAGTCCTTGGTGCAGACAGGTTGGAGCTGGGCTATCTCAGTGCTGCCAGCCCTGGCTCCAGCTCTGTGCAGATGCAGCAGGACCTGGATTATGTCCTGGGTGCTGCCCAAGGACCGGAAACATTTCCCTCTTTGGTGGCTGTGGTGAATGGGGAGGCCCTGGCTGTTCTTTGTCTCCTTCAGCCCCACTGAGGGCAGCTCCAAACACTCAAAGAATTTTCCTTTTCTTATTGAGCATCTCTCTCAAGGCATAAGTGCAGGTAAGTATTTATCATGAGTCATCAATAAAGAAATTTTTAACAGATTCTTCATTGGAAAAAAGAGAAAGCTCTCAGCCAGGAAATCCAGATCTTACCTTTTGCAGCAAAAGTCCATGTCTGTACATCTTCCAATAGTTCTTAGAGGAGGGTGGCATCTTACAGAAGAACAGATTCCTCCTCTGTCTCTGCATTGATATTTATTCTCTGTTTCCATGGGGAAAGACACACAGAGAATAATTACAGCAGTAATCTGGCAGAGCGGGGTGTGCTTGCAGTCCTGCTGGCAGGCAGGGACTCCTCACATCCCACATACCTGTCCTGGTTGTGCCACGATTTGTGTGACCTCTGATGAAAAGTCCATGTCCAGCCCTTGCAGGGATCATCCCTTGGGGTGATGAAGATTTGGGACACTCAGAAGACGAACCACTGGTTGAAAAGTGCCACCTTTTTGCCCCAGGAAACCCCCCGATCCAGACACCCCTGGGGTTCTCTGCCATCCCTGTGCAGGGCAAGAGAGTCCTAAACAGGAATTGTTGGCTGCAGGATTGTAGCCTGAAACCAAACCCCTTCCTGACTCACAGAACAAGCCAGGCTTTTTTTCTATGGGGTCTCTCCACCCCACATCCATGTCCAGCTGGAAACTCACTCAAAAACCAGCTTTGACCTTGATACCCCATTACATTCTCATCATTCCCACAAACAGGGTTGCTTCCAGGGACTTGGAATTCTCACTGCTGGGTGCTCACACTTTCCCCCATTTCGCCTCTTCCCATCTCACCTGCAGCACCCTGGAACAACAGGAGGATCAGGGGGAAGAGCAGGAACAAGATCTTCATGGCTGCTGCCTCCCCCGGGTCGTGACAGGGCTGCAGAGGGAACACTGAGACAATGGGGACATGCAGGACCCCAGGTGGGGCAGGAGCCTGTATTGCAGAGCTCTGTGGTTCACCAAAGCTGCAGATAGGCTGCTTCCAGCCACAGCAGATGACAATTCCTCTACCTTTCTATTTAAAACATTCCTAGGTTTGTTCTACCCTTCAATACCTGGGGTATTACACTATGTCTTGGTCTATAGGAAATCAATGACCTAAGAGAATTCATTCCCATGACCTTCCTCAAAGCTCTTCCAAAGACCTTTCCCCGAGCACAGACCACAGACCTGAGGCCAAGTTGCCAATTCAAACCAAATAAATGACCAGTGAAACTGGGAAGAGGGAGATAAAATTGCTTTTGGAATTGCTGAAATCCTGAAATTATGGGAAATCTCCATACTGCTGTGGGAATAGAATCTCCTTCCTTTCCTAGGGAAAGCCCCCACTCCCCCAGCAATGAGGTTCTTGTCTCCCTCCTACACCATCAAAGTACCATTACGGTCTCTCCTGTACTTAGGAAACTTCAAGTTCTCTTTCCACAAGCTCTGGCCTCTTAGACTCACATGAAGGCTTTCACTCTCTTTCCAGCGTCACGGTTTAACGAAGTCTGATTTTCAGTTGGGTGCAGTCCACAGGCCGCAGGGGCGGTTCCCTGTGGGGGGGACCCAGCAGAGCCAATCAGCTGGCTAGTTTTGAAGATTGACACCTGGTTCAGCCACTTAAAAGAGTTGAACACGCCTCCGTGAAGGCATATTTAGAAACCAACAAAGCCCAGGAAAGGTCTTTTAGCTTCCAGGCTTTGAATGGGTAAGTGGCCAGGCCGGGCAGGCCCTGTGTGGCCAGGCTGGCTCAGCCTGCAGCAGGATGGGGCATGGCTGAGATTTCTGCCCTCTGAGGGGTGGTGAGCAGGCTCCCCTCACTAGAGAACCTGCCAAGCCCCTTCCTGCTGGGGCCAGGCCCCTTTCCTGGCAGGGCCAGGCCCCTTCCCAGCAGGGCCAAGCTTCTTTCCCGGTGATAGGAATACCAGATTTGTCTGTAAAAACAAGGTGTGGGTCTGCTGGTAGATAAAACTAGCACTGGGAGATGAAAGAGACAATAGGAAGGATTCCACTGACTGATGAATGGAAAAAGATATTTGCTTTTACAAATAAACTTTAGGTTTGCCAATAAATCAAACTAGACATTGAAAGATGAAAGAAACAATGGGGAAGAAAAACCCGTAAATTCCATAAGAATTAAAAATTTAAAGGGAGTGTTATACATTAGAGGGGAATCTTCATTATCAGATGTATCAGGAAGTCTGTACCTCTCAAGTGCCTCAGCCAATGGGGAAAGAGAAAAGGGAAATGTGGCTGGGAAATTAGGATAAAAAGTGAGGCTGCGTCCTCCAAAAATTTGAGACCCCAGGGAATGCCCCATGGCCTCTCCCTTTATTCGAAGTAAAAGGACTCCTCTGTCTCCTTTTTGGACATAAACCTCTGATGTTTGTCAATTAATTTTCCTAAAACCAGTGGTGCCCACAGTGCTTTATTCCAGCAGCGCCACCAGGCCATGCCGTCCAGGGACTATACTGGCACCGAGAGCAATCATGCAGCTGGGACCAGCACCAGGAGTGGCCCAATGGTTGGGCTGGGAGCAGCCCCGAGGCCAGGGGCAGCCAGAGCCACATGGCCATCACCATCCCGGACCAGGAGTGGCCACATGGCCAGGGCTGCGCATCCAAAATTGGCACAACCGGGACAACGATGCACGGCCGTGGCTGCCTTGGCATGGCTCCCAACAAATTTTATTTAGCTGCTTTTAGCCAGCCATGCTGCGGACAGAAGGACAAAACCAGCAGCAGCAGCTTTACTTGTTTTCAGTGTTTCACATGAAGAAAAGCGCTGAGTAGATCTGGTGGCCAGCACGGCTCGCACGGTGTCGGTGGAGATCTCGTGACCAAGAGAGAGGCACGGTGAGCAATTTCCCCAGTGCAGAGCCTGGATGAGATCAACCTTTCAGCACTGCAGAACTGTATAAAAATTGTTTCAGCTGATAAAGCTTGAGAACAAATCAGCCCATGAACACCAGGTCTCTTGTGAATAAGAAAAAGGAAAGGGTGAAGACATATAGGGAAAACAACATGGGATACTGAGGTCAGTGAGGAAGGAGTCGAATTGTAGATGGGAGGGGATTGAGTGCTGGTCTTTATTCAAGCCAGGAAAAGCAGCCCCTGCCCCAAAGACAGCGGGGCTGGCACCACAGGGCCAGCCCAGCAGCAGCCAGCAGGAGCAGCTGCCACTGCTGCTGTCAGCCCATCTGGGCACGGCACAGGCAGCGAGGGCAGCGGACATCAGGAAATGGCAGGGGACATCAGGAGTTGGGTCGAGGAGCCAGAAGCAAGGGCCATGACCTGCTTGGGAATTTCAGGGTTTCAACCCCTGAGACTACAAGAAGAAAGCAAACAAGCACATTACCAGGTGTAACTTTCCCTGCCACTCTCTCCCCTGCCCTGCAATGCCCAGGGTGTGGTGCAGCAGGGTCAGGCTCAGGGGAGGTGAGCTGCAGTCCTTGGTGCAAACAGGTTGGAGCTGGGCTGTCTCAGTGCTGGCAGCCCTGGCTCCAGCTCTGTGCAGATGCAGCCAGACCTGGGTCATGTCCTTAGTGCTGCCTAAGGACAGGGAATGTTTCTCTCTTTGGTGGCTTTGGTGAGTCCTCTTCAGAGCCTGAATGAGCCCCCTGGGACTGAGAGTGGGAAGGCCCTGCCTGACTTGGGGCTGCTCAGGATGACTCCAAACCCCCCAAGTCTTTTCCCTCCCTTATGGGCCTCTCTCCCACAGGGAACAGATATGGTGATTATGTAGCAGACATTCACAGGAAACAATTTCGCTACATATTTCATTCTAGACAAAGGAGGGAACTCTGTCCTCAGGCAGCATTCCAGACCTTATCTCTTGCAACACACACTGTACAGTGTGGATCTTCCAATTTGTCTCGCAGAGAAGTTGCATCTCCCATACGTGCAGTATCCCCCTCTTTGCTTGCATCCAGCTGCATTTTGGGCTTCCATGGGGAAAGAAACATACAGAACAATTAAAGCAATAATCTGTGAGAGCAGTGTGTGGTTGCAAAAAGCTGGTGGTGTTTGTGCCTTTCTGGCCAGTGGATGGATTCAGCTCCAACCTCCCCACAGCAAAGATCACACACAGGGCAGAAGAACATTCAGACACCCAAAGAGGAACAGCTGGGTGCTCGGTGGAAGCCTGAAACCAAACCCCTTCCTGACCCACCAAAGAAGCCAGTATTCTATTTCCATGGGCTCTTTCCACCCCAGGTCTGTGTCCTATAGAACTATCACTGGAGAAACACCTTTCTCCTCAATCCCCCCCTTACCTTTGCATCACTCCCACTAAAGAGATCACTTCCCAGGACATGGAAAACCCCAGTAATGGAGGATCACACCTCTCCCCATCTCCCCACTTTGCCTCTCACTTGAAGCACTCTGGACCAACAGGAGGATCAGGGGGAAGAGCAGGAACAGGATCTTCATGGCTGCTGCCTCTCCCAGGTCTTCACAGGGCTGCAGAGGGGACACCAAGGCAGTGGGGACATGCAGGACCCCAGGTGGGGCAGGAGCCTGGGCTCTTTGGTTCACCAAACTGTAAAGGGGCTGCCTCCAGCTACAGCAGATGATGTTTCCTCTACTTTCCTCTTAAAAATAATTCTGTGATTTGTGCCACCCTGCCAGCTTCAGGAGCATTTAATGATGTTCCGGTCTCTGGGAAATCCATTACCTCATCTGGTCATTTTCCAGGAGACCCCAGAGTCACCTACCTGATGAAGGTCTGGGTGTTCAGGCAGCAAAAAACCCAAGAGGAATCACTGTGTCCTGTGACCCTTGGGTTGAAGGAGCATGATATAGTAGCCTCCTTGAGCCAGGTCTAATAAGCTCATGGTGGCCTATATCACACCCAAGATAGCTCAGCTACCTTTGGAGGCATAAAAATAAGCAGGATGGCTTCTGCTGCAGTGTTGGAAACAAAAAGGTTTAATAAAAGGCAAAATAACAAACAGAATAATCGAGCCAGGTGCAAGAGATCTTGCTCCTGGTAAAACTCACAAAAGCCATTAGTTTCTTTGTTCTCTTCTTTTTCTACTAAATTGCCCAGGCGGGACTTTTTGGTTTCTGTCCAATTAGCTATCCTTAAGTCTGAGGTGAAGTCCCCAAGGTCCTATGAAGTGGCTTTTCACCTAATCAATGAGAGAAGATTCTGGGCTTCTTTCCTCTTTAGGGGGACAAAGGATATTTTTGTCAATATGTCAACAGGGAGCACACTCCTACAGGAGCACTTTTTTGGCCAAAACACTCTGATTTTGTATCGTTGCAAGCCATGGGGACATTCACTGATTTTTGCTGACACATCTCCCCTTGGCCAATCAGAAAGCCACCCATCCATGTGGGGATGCTGGGGCTTCTCCTTTTCCCTCTCTGATGCAACAGCAGAGGCTGAGGTGCCTCCTGGGGCTGTTGCAATTGTCATCCTCAAGCAACACCTCTTGTGACACCCACGGCACAGAGGCACCCAGACTGTGGTGGCATGGCATGAACTGCCTGGGATGGACAAAACAGGCTGGTAGGTGCAGGCAGAAATAGGAACCAGTCCCAACCTATCTCTCCTGTGAGGGTAGTGAGGCCCTGGCACAGGTTGCCCAGAGGTTGCTGCCTCATCCCTGGAAGTGTTCAAAGCCAGGCTTGGGATAGTGGAAGGTGGCCCTGATCATGGTGGGGATTGGAACTGGATGACCTTGAAAGCCCCTTGTTCCCCAAACCATTCTGAAATTCTTTGATAAAATATCTGTCTTTTCCTGTCCTGTCAGTTTGCTTAGGGAGCTGGTGTTGTGTGACACACAGAAACATTAAAAAAAATTTGGTTTCCTTTTAACATCACAAGAACAGCTTCATGCTTGCGAAGGGGACTTGCATTGCACCTGACAGAACGTGATAAGCCTAAGGATGCCTTTCTGATGTCTACTCAAATAGTCAAGCAGTGCAAAGAGGAAATGCACTCACCTCATTCTGTCTGAATCCACTGCTTCTGAAACTGCCCTACTTGGTACAAAATCCACAAATGTGGTTCAACAGCAGCAAAACACTGTATAAAAATGGGCAATCTGTGGGAGATTAGTGAAGGAAGATGAATAGGGCCTTATCAGGCTTTAGAGATGTGGACTTGATCGGGAGAGGTTTTGGATTTATAGGAATTCTGTGGTATTTCAGAAAGATAAAGATCAAGGTGGCTCAGGGAGGAAAGATCATGAGAGAGAAAGAAGCAATGTATCCATGTCTGCTTCCTGGCCATGCCCTACATCCATCTTATTACCTGTCCTACATTCCTGGTAAACTTTATTTGTAACCCTCTTCTGTACAGTCAGTGCTGTGCTGTGTCTCCAGGGTGCTGGTCCATTGCTCAGAGAGACCAAAGCTCCTGGAGCTGGATCCTGGAGAGGAGAATGGGAATTGAGGTTGGATACATTGGACACAGGGGCTGGAATCAGAGAGATGCATGGAATCATGGAATGGTTTGGATTGGAAGGAACTTTAGAATTCATCCCATTCCCACCTCCTTGACTATCCCAGGATGCTCCAAGCCCTGTCCAACCTGGCCTTGATGCATCATGGGGACATTCCTTGAGCATCAGTCTGTGGAAGTAGGATTAGATGTCCATTGGTGGGTCCTTGGAATATCCTCGCTCCTGGAGGTTTGGAACCAGACTCTGGACCAGCCCAGAGCCAGCACAGCCAGGGATTGCTGCTTATGGTGTGGAAATGACTTCTGTAATCCCCACTGCAGGGAGGCCATGGCTGGGGCCAGCCCTGCCCTGGGAAGCTGCTCTGACCTGGGAATCTTGTGCTCGACCCCATCAGAGCTACAGCTTGGCCTTGCTGATCCAGACCCAGACTTGGACCAACAGCTGCCACCCTGATCTGACAGGGTGTGCCCACAGCAATGCCCAATACCCCAGGAGAGGCTGCTCCCACCCCTGGCTGCCCTGCTCCATGGAGGGGAGCAGTGGATGTCCCCTGTCCCAGCATCCCTGTGGTCACTGCCCCCTGGCACCCCCATGGCACCCTAACCCTAACCCTAACCCTGAGCTGAGCATCCTGGATCTGCCACACCAATCATCCACAATGACCCACCTGAGCTCCTAACTGAGCCCCCAGCCCCAGGCCTTGGAACCCTCCCAGCTCTAACCCCCAACTCAATCCAAAGCTCCTAAGAAGCCCCCTGGCACAGCCATCAGTCCTATTTTCTCTGTAGCAGAATGACTTCTCATACCCCTCAGGTACCCCTGGCCGCCACAACACCCCTGGTGCCCCACACCCAGGCCCCACAGCTGGTGATGGACCCAAGGATACCATGGCAATGTGTGTCCCATGGAACAGCCTCACAAGGACTCCTGACCCAGCCTGGGAGACAGTGGACAACCAGCAGGTCCCCACTGAAATTAGGGTGGTCACAGCCACCCCCTCCATCCCTGCGTGAGAGGTGCTGGGGTCCCCTTGCTGAGCCAAAAGGCTGGCACTGGAGTCCCTGTGAATGTCACATGTGTCCCCCCTCCCACCACGGGTGGAGATGCTGGTGTGGCTGAGGCCAGCATGGAGAGAGGGTGGATGGTGGGACAGTGTTTGTGTGTCCACGACTGTCAGGAATTCACCCCATCCTCTCTACCCTTCCCTATGTGCAGAAGAAAGAGATGCACACCCCGGATACACATCTTGGCAGTGAGAATGACCACCACCTTGTATTGGGGACACTGGGGGATGGGATTCCCATGAGATCCAGGTCTGGCTGTGCGGGGTTGCTGCTGCCCCCGGCAGTGCTTGGTGCCTCCGGGCAGCATCGTCCCGACCACGCAGCGAGGGCACGGGCTGGTGTCCCGCTCGGGGATCCAGGATCAGGGATACCAGCGCCTGCGGGAGGAAAGGTCTGGCAGTGCCTGTCCCAGCCAGGGCAGCAGTGAGGGTCAGCAGTGTCCCTGTACCCTTGGGCTACATAATCCCCGCTTTTTCCCCAGCAGCCTCACCCCGAACCCCAACAGCAGCAGCAACCTGCGCCCTCCGGGCAGCCCTGAACTCACATCCGACAGCAGAATTCCTGCTCGGAGCAGAGGCCGATGCGGCCGATCCCCGGCGGGCAGGAGCGGTGGGAGCAGAATCCCCCGCGGCGCTCGCAGTCCTGGGCTGATGCTCGAACCGGGGACAGCCCTGCAGGGCACGGAGAGAGGAGACTTTCAGCCGACATGCTGAGCACAGCCCCTGGTCCCTGCACGGCCAGCGTTAGCCCAGCCCTGCTTGTCCTCTGCCACAACTGCTGAGCAGGTGCCTGCAGCAGAAATCCAGGTCAGTTTGTGGCACTTGGATGGGAGAAAGTCACTACACCCCTAAGCAGGCTCTAGGAGAGGTCTCCATCGTGCCTGCTGCGTCCTTCCTGGAGCAAGGGAGAACGCGCAGGGTAGAAGCAGGATTTCCCTTCCTCCACGCTCCTCCTCCTCGTCTCCAGCAGGGCTGCTGTGCCCAGTGCGGCTGACTCAGAAATGCAAGGGTCAGGAGGCACGGAGAGGGATCAAATCCCACATTTGGAAGGATGAGAGCTTTAATACAATGCCCCAGCTCTGGTCCCAACAGCACAACCTGCAGCTGGAGTCTTTCCTTGAAGGTGTGGGGTCAGAGGGACCCCGGTGGGAATGGCACGGCCACCAGGAGAACTCACACGTCATCACACGCACACGAACATCAGCTCAGGCGACAAATCCTCCCTAAAAAAACACCGAGGACAAACCCTCCACATTTCTTACCTGTCACCCCCTGGAGCATCAGGAGGAGCAGAGCACAGAGGACAGGCAGGATCCGCATGCCTGGGAGTCGCCAGCAGAATCGCAGCTCTGGGGAGAAGAGAAAGGAGGCAGAGGTGAGTGGGAGGATCCTTTCCTGCAGGTCGTGCAGCACCTGCGCGGGGACAGAACGGAGGAGAGGGGATGTGACCAGTCACTGGTGGGAGGATGCACTCGGCAGCCCGGGAGTCGGAGCTTCCTGGCACCAGCAGCAGCAGTTTGGTCTCTCCACTTGCCAAAGTATCCCTTGGGATGGCTGAATCCTCCAAATGTCCAGCCCCAAAGCTCCTTTTTCTGCTCCTTCCCCCGACAGAGAAAAACAAGCAGAGCTTTCCTCATCTGACACCTGAGAAGGATTCCCAGGCCTCTAGCCGAGCCCAGGGTCTTGTGTCATCCTGCCTTGCGTAAGGGCTGCTCGGTGCTGTGGTTTGCTGGACACCTCTGGGGACACACACACAGCATCCCTGTTCGTTAGGCCCTGGCAAACACTCAGCTTTCACCACACAAAGGAGCTCTGTCCTCCTCCCCCCGCGGGAAGCGCATTCTCTCTATGCTTCACTTGAAAATAACTGGGAAGACGCCACTTGGGATGACATCCCCATCCAACCACAGCTCTAGGAAGGACAAGCTTTAACTGTGGCTTTGTTTAGTGGAGTTTGCTGTGTGTAACCCTTTGTTGTTTGATAGAGCATCTTCATGAATGTTTTCCGCTTTGCTGCAGTTTCATCAGGCGTTACGTGTGTGAGGATGGATGTTAAAAACACACTCGTGCCTGGTGTGTGTTCACTGAGCAGTCACATGAATCGTGGGATCACACAGTGATTTGGTTTGGAAGGGACCAGGAGTTTCCAGCCAGCTGCCATGGACAGGGACACCTTCCAGTAGGTACTCCAAGCCCCATCCAACCTGTCTTTGAACACTTCCAGGGGTGGGGCTGCCACAGCTCCTCTGGGCAATACATGAATATGCCTTTGATCCAAACAACTCGACATATTTAATTGTTTTGTCACTCACCTGTGAGGGACTTTGTACAAACTGTTTGCAGATCTGTACCCAGGGGGCTCACTACTACTCTGCCATGGTAGTCAGAGCACTCAGGACAGCTTTTTATTTCTTTCACCACTGAAGGAAATCCTGATCCTACAGCTGCAGCCAGAAAAAGAGAAAAGCCCAAATTCTTTTTTAATATCTGCTGAGCTGTCTTGGCATCAAAACCCCAGGAGGCAAGGGAGTGGGAGCAGCTATGTCCAGTAGTCAGTTTCCTTACAGAGCTTCATTAAAGGGGCACTTAGCTGCATCCCTGTGCTGTTGCTCTTTAGCACACGCATCAGCTTAATCCCTGGAAGTGTCCAAGGCCAGGCTGGACAGGGCTTGGAGCAATCTGGGATAGTGGAAAGTGTTCCTGATCATGGTGCGGGGGTTGGATCTATGTGATTTTAAGGTCCCTTCCAACCCAAACCAATTTATGATTCTCTGATCTATGAGTTTGAATGTGTGGAGTGCTGGGGAGATGGGATTGGGATAAGAAACAGGGAGATGTGCAGTATGGATCCTAGGGGATTTCAGCCTGTTTCACCCTAAACTGGCTCTTGAAGCCCTTCCCCAGCCATAAAGTCAAAGAGAGCTCTTTGTGGTGATGATGAGATAAAAGCATGATGGGACTGGATTCTGCATGATGCTGGCTACAGGCAGATGAATCTAAAATTACAGGGGCTGAACCCTCCTTGCAAAGTCCCTGGTCCTTGAGCAAAAATCTTGTGCCATTCCAGTTTGTGAAACATTCACCTAGCATGGATTGTGCAAAAATCTCTTAGGACATCAACTGTAAATTGCTGGTTTGGCTCCACTTGGCAACTTCCTTAGGTTTCCATCCAGGGAGATCCCTTGGAGGAGGCTGTTGGCCCAGCTTCCTGCCCTGCACAAGACTGTGGTTTCAATGGTGGCACAGTCATTTGCAGAAACATCTGCTTTGAACAGGCCAGAGAGTGAGGGAGCTGGACCTGTTCAGTCTGGAGAATACTGAGAGGGGATCTCAACAGTCCATAAAAATATCTGTAAGGGGTGTCAGAGGATGGTGACTGACTCTCTTCAGTGATGCCCAGCCACAGGATGAGGAGCAATGGCCATAAACTGAAATATAAGAAATTCCATCTCTACTTGAGGAGGAACTTCTTTATGTTGAGGGTGTCAGAGCACTGAACAGCTGCCCAGGGAGGGCATGGAGTTTCTTCTTTGGAGACATTCCAAACCCAACTGGATGTGTTCCTGTGTCACATGCTCCAGGTGACCCTGCCTTGGCAGGGGTGTTGGACTGGATGATCTCCAGAGGTGCCTTCCAACTCTAAAAATTCTGTGGTTCTGTAAGGGTGGGCAAATGCTTTGCAACAAATGGGCAGCTCAGGGCTTCCAGTCAGTCCTTTGCACTTGGTTTGGTTGCTTCCCTTAAAAACTCAGCCACTACTGCTCCTCCCTTCACAGAATGGTTTGGATTGGAAGGTCATCTCATTCCACCCCCTGCCATGGGACACCTTCCACTATCCCAGATTGCTCCAAGTCCCATCCCTGGCCTTGGACACTTCCAGGGATGGTGCAGCCACAGCTCCTCTGGGCATGAAGGATTCCTTGTCAGCACAAGGATGCTCCTGACCATGCAGAGACAGGAGCTCTCTGAGCAACCTGCACCTTCTAAGTTTTCTTTTGTGGTCCAGGGCAGTTCAGGCTGAATCTCTTGGAAGAGAAGTGATCAGAGGCACAGTGGGTTTGGCCTCTTGCACATGTTTCTATAATTGCCTCAAGCAATGTCACAGGTCTAACTCTGATCTCTTCATTTGCAACTGCAGCCGATATAAATTTTGCAGATTCACTCCAAATTTATAGCAGACAGAAACTTCAGATTACCAATTTGTTCTGCTCAGTGTGACTTTAGTTCCCATAATAAAACAATATGCTGTTCCCAGGTCTGAAAGCTCTGGACCAGGAGGTGGGAACCCAAAGCTGTCAGAGCAGAGGTGCTGTGAAGTGTCACACTGGAGACAACTTTTGTGCTCCCAGTGGAAATGGTGACTGATCTCAGCCATGACAGAGAATTGCCTAGCAGGCATGTGTGGAGAACTTGCCAGCACTCACTCAATCAGCAGCCCAAGAGGGGTAAATATTTTGGTGAACTACACATTCCTGGCAGGTCCAGATTAATTTCACAATTCTTGTTTAAAATTCTTAATGGAAATAAGACATGGGAAGTGAATGGGAAATTAATTACTTTTGGAAATGATTGACAATACCACACAGGGCAGCCATGCAACCTCCCCACATCTTGCTTTTATTGAAAGGAGAATGACAAATCCTTGGTTGCTGCTGCAACAATTCCTTGAATCCAACGATGTCAAAAGCGATCACTCCTGGAGATTCTCCACAATTAGCCACACTACAACCTACACGAAGGAAAGGATCTTCAGAATTATGATGATGAGGAAAATCGTGCTGCTTGGGGTTCAAATGATAATTTGGGAAGTCATCTTTGCCCCAGACAAGTCCTAAACTTACCACCTACAGCAACTGTACCCAGAACGACACGACCCCAGGTAATTGTTGCCACGAGGGCATTTCCCCCTGTGGCAGAAGGTCCCACGATACCCACACTCCATGTAAGGTCTCCTGGGCCTTGCCAAGCTTCTACCTTAAAAAAGAAGAAATAAACCAATAAATTAACAAAAGATGGGAGACATTTTATTTCTGGCAGGGATTTGCATTTTGCTTAATCCCTGTGAGCTGACAAGTTCAGTCTTCAGAGGAGGAGGTCTGTGGGCACAACGACCAAGCAAACACTCTAATTCCTTCTTCCCTGCCAAAATAGGATACCCACATTCAAACTGCCTTTTGGGAACGGCCACCAGCCTGTGATAATCCCAGAACAGGTTTTATCCATGAAGGTGCTAATTGTCAGGGATCAAAACAACCCCAGGGAGCAAACCAGCAATTAGGCAGGAGTTTACCTGGCCCTGTTTGGTCGATTAATAAAGATGCAGCCTGGCAGCTGAAGTGTTCTGGATGCACCTGACTGGGTGCACATGAACCAATTAATTCCAGTTTCCAGCTCATCCATGGAACATTGCAAAGTATTCAGAGAGAGGATAGCTTGTTCCAGCAAACAGGGAATGGATATTAAATATGGACCATGCATCCAGCACATCCCTGGTGGACTGGATTCCCAGCATGTGAGTAGAGTCATACATGCACAACCAGAAAATCCCAGGGAGTAATAAAGGAGTGGTTTAAAGGGTGAATAAAACATTCCTGGTCTCAAACTAGTGGTCTGTGAGGCATTGTGAGCAGTCTGAGCTCTCAGGGGCACTTTTCTTCCAAGATACAGATAAATTTCTGGCTTTAATATACCCAGAAGGCCCTACTGAAAACAGGCTAAACATCCCCTATGTGTTAAATAAGGACATAAAACAGACCAAAAGAATTCTTTTCCCAGTGTCCTGCCTCTGGGAACTGGCACAGGCAGAGGCCCAGGTAAGAATAACACCAGACAACCACATAAAATCATAAAATCAGACTCCTTTATGTTGGAAAAGACCTTTAAGATCATCAAGTCCAACTGTTAACCCAGCATTGCCAAGCCCACCACTAATCCATGTCCTCAGGGGCCACATTCAGATGGCTTTTAAATCCCTCCAGGAATATATATATGACACTTTTCCCACATTTCTGGTCTGCTGCAGTTCATCACAGACTTTTCCCATCCTAACTTCCCTAGAGGACACTTTCCATCCTGTTCCCACAGAGATCAAAACTCCACCAGCCCCTGTTTGTGCACAGAGCACCCTGCAAATTTAGCTGTGCCATTTTCAGAGCTGATATTAAAATAAAATCCCTTTTTCTGGACAATAGAGTTGCTTTGGGGTTCCAGACTCTTTGCACCCCCAAACAGGCATCATGATTTTGTGCCTCTCACTTTATATGTCCCAGCTCCTAAAGCAAAGGATATTTGAAGAACGTGGGGCCAGATTACTTTTTCTTTTTTTCTGTGTGGTTTAAGAATATTTGATCATGATTTAATTTGTTTGCTCGGTGACTCAGAGGCAAAGTGATTTAAGTACAAGCCTGCAGGGTTTAAAGGGGAAAACACTGGTGCTGAATAGTAATTTTGAGGTTGCCCCTTTCAAAGTGATGCTTGGAGTATTTGCCTGCTAATTTAATTTCTCATCCGTAATCTCTAATGAGTTTTGATGATTTATGTGAGGATTCTTTGCAGGAGGCAGCTTGGTCACATCCCAAAGGGGACAGGAGAGCTTTGCAAGACATCAGCATCTTCTCTTTAGTCCCTCACCTTACCTGCAGCTCCGTGAAATGCCACCAAGAGGAGAACAAGGAGAAAAGGAAGGATTTTCATGGCAGAGGGTGGGCTGGGATCCTGGGTCACTGCAGAGAAAGGAGACCAGGACATTGGTTAGAGCCTTGTCCCTCCATAGTCCCAGAAGTGACACAGAGAAATGTTCTTCAAGACCTGGAAGTTACCTAAAGGAAGTTATTACACATTTTTGTCATGATTGTGTCTATTGTCCTAAGATTTTCCTGGAGGACACATAGGATCATGGCACAGGAAAAAACTTCCATGCGAAAAATTTAATTTTAAATCCCCTTTTAATTAATGCTTTAAGTGACCAGCAATTTATCCTGGATTTCTCAATAACTTGCAGTGCATTGCAATAAATTTGATTTGCCTTATGGAAGGTAAAGCTGTTAATTCAGAAAATAAGACAATTTTTGCTAGATTTGTACAAAACAACCTCATGGGTTTTTCTCAAGCTTTTCTACTTTAAAAAAAAGAGCTGAAAAAGCAATTTTCTTCCCAATTAACCCAAAAGCCAGCTCCTCCTTATTCTTTCTTGGAGGCTGTTGTTATTCTTCCCCTCAAGAATTGCATTATTTCCAGGATAAATTTTTGAGTATTTGCATTTCCTGCAGCCAACAAAAACTCCTCTCCCTTATCAACATTTGACACCTCTAGAACTGCCTCATGACAGACTGGAGCCACTGCACAGTTAAGGCTATAAAACAAAATACAGATAAACATGAAAGACATGAAGTCTCCACCCATTTAAGAAGGAGAAAACCTTTTGAGAGAGGCTGAATAATGAGAATATTTTGGCTGTTACCAGGTAGGAGGGGTTCTAGGCTGGAACAGTCCCAGGATCAGTGTCAGCCACCCGGATGAAGATGACAGAGCAGAGCTGGGTGGGTTTGTGCTGTTTCTGGAGGGTGGTGAGGGATGTTTTACCTCCACAGCCTTCTGGTGGCCAATGAGGCTTTGGGGAGCTCTGGGGACACCCAATGAATCCTCTTTGCTGTTGTCCTAAGAGGAACCAAGGTCTGGCTTTCAAAGCATTGCGGCATCACCTCGGGAAATGTGTTGAGATGAGAAAAACCACCCTGGGCTCCTCCCTTTGAGCAACCCTTTGGCCACAGCAGCTCACTCAAGGTCTCTGTTTCCATCTGTTTTCAGAGGTTTTATATTTCCTTTACAAGCACAAACAATATATCATCGTAGAAGTAAAACAATCATCAGCTGGAATGTTAAAATAAAACCCACCAAACCTATGTTAAATGTGAAGTTAGTTCTTTGGAATTCAGGAAGAGGGTTAATGGGCTGTCATTAATTTTACATCATGACTGCTGTTGGAAGGGAAAATCTGGACAATTAAGAACACGGAAAAGATCTGCACTAGGGAGTGGCAGTGAAAAAATAAGAGAGGAAACGAGAAATCTAAGAGTTAAGAATAAAAAAGTGGTTTGGGTTTTTTTCAAATTTTTGCACCAAAACATTTTCATTACTAGGTTACCTGCATGGCACATAAGATATTTTATGCCATAACTATTTATGGACATTATTACAGCCCATGCCCAGCAATTTTAGGTTTATTATTATCTTTATTCTCTTGCCATAGACAGAAGAGTTCTCTGGGCACAGCCTCCTCCTTTCTCATCAAGGATTCCTCCAATGGCTTCCTGCTTTTTGCAGACATTTCTATAAATTCAGGTGCCTGTTGCAAAGGGATCTTCACTTCTCTTTTATCCCTCTTTCCTACTTGAATCCGGCCAGCCCCATTCCGTGGGAGTTGCCCTTCTCCTCCGGCAGCAGCTGGAGCACGGCTGAGCTCATCCCTGCGAGAGCCTCCCTGGGCTCGCCCTTCGTGCCCTGCAGGGATTTTTCTTAGATCTCTTTGTTTTCTTTCCCAATCAAAGCAACTATTTCACTGAGGCTTCCAGCACAGCCTTTTCAGCAGCTTTCAGGCTGCCTGCAGGCTTCTTGTTTCTCTGGGTTGCTCTTTTGCGTGCTTTTCTTTCCTCATTTTTGCTTTTTTTTGAGGTCAAATACTCGCGTGTCGAATACTTGGTCCCACAACGCGGTTACACATAATTGTGTTGTGGTCACTTTTACAGAGCAGCTCCCACAAACAGCTTTGGAATTGGGTCCTTTGCACCCAATCCAGGAAGGCAAATGTTCTTGTGGATGCCAGGACCAGCTGTTCTAAGAATCACCACTGTACAGCAAGAAAAAAGTACATTTTACAGAGGAAAAACCTAATGTCTGCATCTCCTGGCATCATCCACAATCACCTGTCAGATCTGCTCTGCTGCATCACCTCAGGCAAGGGAAGGACCTGCAGAAGATGTGCCCTGGTCCCCAAATCCTTTAGGGCAGGGCTGTTGCTGAAACCCTTCCCTGAGGTGTTGTGAGGTGTTTGCAGCCAAATATCTGAGCTGAAAAATGGCTCAGCACATGAGGAACAGCTGGGTCTGTGTGATGCCACCTGTGGGCAGCTCACCTGGAGCACCGAGCCCAGATCTTGGGATCCCCAACACAAGAAGGACTTGGAGCTGCTGGAGAGAGTCCAGAGGAAGCCATGGAGATGCTCCAAGGGCTGGATGCTCCAAGGGCTGGGAAAGCTTCCACCAGATCAGATTCCTCCAGCCTGGCCTTGGACACTTCCAGGGATTCAGGGGCAGCCACAGCTTCTCTGGGCACCCCCCACCCTCACAGGGAACAATTCCTTCCAAAATTCCCATCTATCCCTGCCCTCTGGCAGTGGGAAGCCATTCCCTGTGTCCTGTCCCTCCATGCCTTGTCCCAAATCCTTCTCCAGCTCTCCCTTTAGGCCCTGGAAGAGGCTCTGAAGTTGCCCTAGATCCTTCTCTTCTCCAGGATATAGCTTTCTTGAAGACCTAAGGAGGTTTTTTTTAGCAAAAGAGGCTCCTGGGTGCTGAAATCCAGCAGAGAAAAGTGCAGCCAAACCGGTGGCTGGGAGGCAGCCAGAGCAACTGGGAGCTGGCAGAGAAAGTGGGGAGGGTGGCTAGCTCTGGGAATATCTTCTGGAAGGCCTTCTGGCTTCCTCCTTCTCTGCCTGGCAAAGCTCCGGGGTGCTGATGGCACAGGATTTATTCCTGGCTTGGAACACAGGAGGAGAGACTGAGGAGAGACAGCTGAGACTCCTCAGGGTGGGAATGGTGGTAGTGGAGGGCAGGGGGGATGAGGTGACGAGGTTCACATGTCTTCTGTGGGTCACAAGAAGGGTCACATTGTGCCTGCATGGACCCTGGCAGCGTCCACACTGCTGAATTTGCAAAAATGGTTCTTCCCCATCCCACTCTCAGGTCTGGAAGAGGCTTTGGTGCCCATTAGAGGCTGAGTTGTGCTTTGTATGCTAAAAATTGGGTTTTCTAGGAATGGGCCATGTGGTATTTGCTGCTGTGGAGGACAGAGACAGCCAAGGCTGAGCTTCACTTGGCTCCAGAGCCCTAATTACACCCCTGACTTTGTTAAAATGCCCAGCAGCCCAACATCATTAATTAATGAAACACAAATATGGGCAGGGCAGTGGAACAGGAGGAAAAGTGAGTTGTCCTTTACACCCAAAGGGCCCCCAAACCCAATCAGATGGATTTGAGCTGCAAAGATGCCAAGTTCCTGGTAAAAAGCAGCACTGGAAACCCACAGAGTGCCTGGGGATGCTCCCACGAGTAGGGAAACCAGGCAAGGACATTTCTGAGCAGTTTGGTGGCTACTGTTACACAGCAGAGCCTGGGCTTTATTGCCAGAGTTGCAAAAAATCTCAATAAAATTAAAAAAAACAGCAATAAATGTATGAAAGTCCTGGTACACAGGTACATCCAAAGCCCAGCTGATGTACAGTTTTGGGAGCTTCCTGCAGCATATTGCAAAAACCACCAAAACCAGAGGTGATATTTTGCCTTAATTAAACTCCCCTTCGTGAATTTTCCTGTAGCAACCTGCTGGGAATTTATTTTCTAAAAAGATCAGCGCTGGAGGCTGCAGGGCTGGAAATTGGGATAAAAAGCAAATGCACACAAGAGGGCTCCTGCAACCTCCGATGCTTGGGATCCCATTTCACAGCGGTTTCATCTCTGTGGTAGGGCGGGAAAACAGCGGGATTAATTTATGGCTCTGTGCACACCATGTCCCAGCTGCCACCTAGTGCTCATCCCCGCGACACGGGGACATCGCGGGCGTCGCACGGGGGACATCGGGATGGGCGTGCCCCGGTGCACAGAAATTTGGGGCACAGCAGGGTGGGCTTGTGCCAGTGAACAACAGCACAGGGAGCAATGGGATGGGCTTGAGCCAGTGCTGAAGAACCCAGGGGACATCGGGGTGGGCTTGTGCCACCGCACAAGAACCAGGGGACATCGGGGCGGGGGCTTGTGCCGGTGCACAACAATTTGGGGGGGTACGGGATGGGTTTGTGGCAGTGCATAGCAGCTCCAGGGGTCTCGGGATGGTGAAGGCAAGCTCGGTCTCTGTGTCCCCAAGCCCCCGGGGGTGGCGCAAGTACCGTGATGTCGCACTGCCCGGGGAGGGGACACTGGGGGAGGTGCCCGGTGAGGGGCGGGAGGAGCGGGACCGGCCCCGGCGGCTCCTTCTTCTTCTTCCTCCTCCTCCTCCTCCTCCTCCTCCTCCTCCTCCTTCTCCTCCCTTTCCTCCCACCTCCTCCTCCCCGTCCTGCTCCCAGGATGCGCGGGGCCGTTCCCAGGCTCAGCCTGACGCTGCTGGCGGCGGAGAGCGGCGCCCGTGAGTGAGCGCGCAGGATGCGCGCAGGATGCGCGGGGGCGTGCGGGGCTGCGCTCCGGCGGAGGGGAGGGGGAAGGCGGATGGGATGCTGGCAGTGGCCTTTGCGGCCATCCCGGGGGTCCCGAATCACCTCCGTGTAGCGGGGAATGGGGGTCATCCCTGCGCCCCGCGCTTGGGGAGATGCGCGGTTCTGCTCCCGGCATCCCCGCGGGCCCGGCCGTCCTCTTGGCTTCTTTTTCATATTTAAAAAATGGCGCTTTTTTATTTTTTTTCTCCCGCTTATTTATTTATTTGTTTATTTCGGAGCCCGAGCTTTTTATCAGAGCCTTCCTGGGGGCCGGGCCCCTCGGTGGCGGTGGCTGTGCCTCAGCTGACAAAGCCACCGGGAGCCGGCAGCTGGAGATAAGCCCAGGAGAAGGGCTGCGAGCACCCTGGACGGGCTGGGAGATGGAGTTCTGGCGAGAATGGCTTTAAACTGACAGAGAGCAGGTTTACATTGGATATTAGGAGGAAATTCTTCCCTGTGAGGGTGGGGAGGCCCTGGCACAGGCTGCCCAGAGAAGCTGTGGCTGCCCCTGGATCCCTGGAAGTGTCCAAGGCCAGGCTGGACAGGGCTTGGAGCACTCTGGGATAGTGGAAGGTGTCCCTGCCCATGGCAGGGGGGGGAATGAAAGGAGCTTTAAGATTCCTTCCCCTCCCCCCCCAAATCATTCTGGGATTCTCTGGCTATGAATGGCACCACTCAGTTGCTGGGGGGGTGTGGCTGTGTCATCCCTCAGCAGCGCCTCTCTGCCCTTCTCCAGGGCTCTGTGCCATCATCCACTACCTTGTCCGTGGGCAGCTGGGCTGGTTCGGGCTGACCATCGCCTGCCTGGTGCCCGGCTACGCCGCCCAGCTCCTCAGCATCCTTTGGTTCCGGGCAGACGGACACACACCCGGCTGCTGCCTCCTGGCGCTCCACCTCCTGCATCTGGGCCTCTGGAAGCGGTGAGAGACACTCCCCACCATCCACCCACCCCCCACAAGCCGGGTGCAGCCCCAAATTTTCTTCCAGCCAGGGTGGGCATCCCGTCACGGTGGCTCTTGCAGGTACTGGGATGTTCTGCGGGCGGCGGCGAAGACGGGCGGTGGTGCCGGGGAGCTGCTGGCTCAGCTCGGGGATGTTTGTGTGCTGCGGCTCCTGGAGGCCCTGCTGCAGACCCTGCCTCACCTTCTGCTCCAGGCCTATGTTGTGGTGGCCGTGGACCCAGCAGGCTTCATCCCTGGTGAGTTCCCAGGAGGATGGTTCAGGGGTGGTGTGTTTGGGTGAGGGATGTGTGTGCCCTCCAGACGCAAAGAGACTGGGAAGCCTTGATGGGAAGCATCAGGGACAAGCGTAGCTGAAAGATCTGCTGTGGCTGAATGCAAGGGTGGCTGCTTTGCCCCAAAGGTGAACTTTCAGGTGTGCAAAGAGGGAGGTTGCAGTGTGGAGTCATGGCATGTGCAAGGTCACACTCTCTCATTGTCCATCTGGTCCGACGGCAGTGGCTGGGCTGGAGCTGCCCTGAGGCTTCAGAGATCTAGATCTGTCCATGGAGAGGGTATCCACAGGGAGATGCTGAGCACGCAGAGACTAGATTTAGCAGGATTTAGTTGAAATGCTCATTTCATCCGGGGTAACATTCAAGTCAGGTTGGACAGTGTCACTGTTGAGTCAGGAACAAAGTGAAGTGACACATAAACTGTTATTCTCTTCAGCAGTCTAATCCCGAGTTTATTGAAAACCCATTCC
This sequence comes from Onychostruthus taczanowskii, assembly GCF_017590055.1. NCBI lineage: Eukaryota > Metazoa > Chordata > Aves > Passeriformes > Passeridae > Onychostruthus > Onychostruthus taczanowskii. The sequence continues at coordinate 2,394,184 of NW_024506994.1, read as the reverse complement.
TTTTTATACAATGTTCTGATACAGGTGGACTGGATTGGTCATTTAATCAACACCCAATCACCACTGACTAATTAAAAAGACACCCTTTGGTAAACGTCTTATGAGAAAACAACTGTTCAAAACACCAGCTGCAAGATTGTTTTAATTCTTTCTCTCAGCCTTCTCAAAATTGTTCCCAGAACAATTCCTGGGAAAGTTTATGAATTTCTCTCTCTGACCAAACTGTCACAACCACAGGACAGGGCTCTGAGAAACCTGGTCTGGTAGAAGGGGTTCCTGCTCATTGCAAGGAACTGGACTAGATGGCCTTTAAGGTCCCTTCTGTGATTCCTTGATTCCATGGTTCACTTTATAGGATCAAGGGGTGTCTGGTTTGTATGGGGTGCCGTGCTACCAACACCTCCTTAACACAGAGAATTGGCCCTGCTGTGCATTTGGGCCTCCATCAGAGCCCTGACTGCTCCTGTCCCCACACAGGTGTCAGCGCGGGGCTGTCCCTGCTGTCCCTGGCCTGGGCTTTGGTCTCCTACAGCCACTTCACCTTCCTGATGAAGCCTGGACATCTGAGCCCACCAGCTGCTGTCATCCTGTGCCTGCTGCTCTGGAGGACAGGGATGTTGGGGACCCGGGTCCTAGCCCTGGTGCTCTTTGCCAGGCTCTATTCCTTCTGGGTTTTCGTTGTGGCAGGTAAGACCTGAGATCCTGTTCTCCACATCCCACCCCAATGTCAGCCCTGTGATGCTCCTGCTGCTGGGACTGTTTGCAGCCTCATCGAGGAATGGCTTTGCAAATCCCTGCAGGGGTCCACTGGCTGCTCATGTCCTTCTGGCTGGGGGCCCAGCAGACAGATATCGTGGCCCAGCCGTGCCGCTGGAGGCTCTTCAACTGCCTGCTGGGAGCTGTGTACATCTTCTGCTACATCAATGTCCGGCCCGGCCCCTCCAGGACCAGGGTGGCTGTGTTTTATGCAGTGAGTACCTGGAATTGTTTTGTATTCTGCATGGATGAAGCTGCTGGGGACGAGCGACAGCTTCAGACTCTCCATTTTCATCTCTCACATCACCACTTGCTCAAAATCCAGCGTTTTACTGTGTCCTGACAAAGCCATGTGCTCTCCAAGGTGCATGTGCCTTCTGCACTGCCTTTGATTCCTTAGAGGCAGCCTTACAATGTCAGTGGTAAAAAGTAGGTGAATACCTTGCAGAAAGTTCAGTTCGACAGCTTCTATGTTTTAAGTGGTAAATTAGATGCAAAATATAACAGCAGAAGTGCTCAAGGCCAGGTTGGATGGGGCTGGGAGCAACCTGGGGTAGTGGAAGGTGTCCCTGCCCATGGCAGGGGGTGCAATAAGATGTGCTTTAAGGTTCCTTCCAACCCAAACCATTCTGTGATTCTAAGAATCGATGAAAATCTAGGAAATGGGTGTTTTCTGTTATGAGAGGCGCATCTAAAGCCATCAGAAGGATATAAGTGATGAGTCTCTTCCCTCTGCCTTGCAGATAATGATGATGGAGAACACGCTCCTGCTGCTGTTGGGCACCCGGTTCCTGCAGACAGAGCTGAGGAACAGCCTGACTGTGACTGGGGCTGTCATGTCAGGGTCTTTAATAGGTAAGAACATTGATTTTAGAGCCTGGATTGCACATCTCGAGAGTAGTTTCAGGAAATGAGCTCCAGTATCCTGTGCCAAGTCCCTTTCCAACTCTCCTGGCGCCCCTTTAGGCTCTGGAAGGGGTTCTGAGCTCTCCCTGGAGTCTTCTCTTCTCCAGGTGAACACCCCCAGCTGTCCCAGCCTGGCTCCAGAGCAGAGGGGATCCAGCCCTAGGAGTATCTCTGTGCCAAGCAGGGTCATATTTTCCCAGAGGGATGGGAGCAGAGGGAAGTTGTGCAACTCTTCAGACCCTCAGATCAACTGTGTTAAAGAAATAGGATGGAAAAGGAGCAATTCCTGTGGTCTTGGATGAGTTTAGGGTATAAGGAGGAAGCTGTCTTAAAAACTTGCTGGTTTAAAGGCCAGAGGATGGGGATGCTGTGACATGGAAGGTTTCTTTCATCACACATCTCCCTGCTGGGCAACTTTCAGTCTGCAAATTAATCCAGATTAAATTTGGGGTTGAGTGTGCACTTCCTTTGCCAAAATCTGCTCAAGTGGGATTCTAGCATCTCCATAAATGGTGGGAAAATGTGCTGCTCATACACCCGATTCTCAGCAGCATCTTTGCAAAGGTCTTGTTGATCTGGAGGTGCCTCAGGGTCTGGTCTCCTCTCCACAGCTGACCACAATGCTGCTGGGACTCCTCAGTGACACTTTTCTGCTCCTTTCCAGGTACCACAGCTCTGGTGATTTACTACAGCCTGCTCCATCCCAAGTCCACTGAGATCTGGCAGGGATTCCTGGAGACAATGTGCAGTGCTGCAGCAGCTGGGGATGAGGAGGTGTCTGGAGAGAGCTCCCAAGCTGGGCAGGGTTCAGGGACTTTGGGAGATGAGGAGTCCTTGCCAGTGGAAGAGACCAAGACAGAGCCCAAAAATGAGACCAGCTCATCACTGCTGCAGTCCAAAGGGTGTTTGGAGGACAGCTGGACAGACCATCACCACTGGCTGCTGGTGAAGCTGGCCTTGAAGACGGGAGATGTGTCTGTGATCAACGCAGCTTTTGGGGATGGTGGCGTGGGAGAGGCTTTTCCTGGAGGATGGGTGATGGGGAAACCCCCTGGTGCTGAGCCTGGGGCAAACTCTTCCCTCCCCATGAGGGACATCCATCCCTCTGGACTGGCAGTGGGGAATGGAGGAGGCATCAAAGCCAGCGCTGGTGCTCTGGGAATGGCACAGGAGGAGGGAGCAGGGCAGGAGCTTGATTTTCCCCCATCCACATCCCATCCCAGTGGCTTCTCCCCGGATTCAACCGAGAGCTCCTCTGTGTATTTCAGTGCAAGTGCAGGAGGCATCGCCTCACCTGGGACAGGGACAGCCACAGCCACAAGCATGGCCCTGGTGCAAAGGGACAGCAAAGCTCAGCCTCCCCCAGGCTACCTGGGAGAAGGAGGAGGAGGAAGAGGAGGGGATTTATCCCTTGGGACAGCCAGCATCAGTCCAATCCTGGGCGCTTTTGCCCACAAGCGTCTGCAGAGAAGCTCTTCCTTCAGCAACACAGGCAGCTGTGGGGTGGCAGGTCTCCCCAAAGAGGGCTCAGAGCCCACAGGGACAGAGGGTGCCCTTGTGGGGTGCCATCACCTTTGGGACACCTACCCTTGTGGCCCACAGGGGACTGTGGTGAGGAGCAAGCTGAGGTCACCGTGCTTCACCTCCACCCCCAAGGCCGGCCCTAAATACTCCCAGCGAGGACTGGGGGAGCTGGGAGAGGGGACAGACCTGTCTGGGTTACCAGAGTGACCCTGTAAATGGCTGCACTGTCACCTTGGGCCAGCCTTGGGGTGACTGTCTCATCAACAGAGCATGGCAGGAGGTGGTGGGATGAAGACTGTCCCCACGGTGCCCCTGCCATGGGACTTCCATCACTGGGACTTCACTTTCCCTCCCAGTACATCTTCTAGTGGCAGCCTTGAAGAACTTCAAAAGCCTTAAAAAGTCCTAAAAGTCCAGGGAGGTTGTTCATTGAGCTTATTTATGTCACAGACCTGCCAGGCAGCCAGAGCCTTTTGCCTTTGGTGTATTTGTGACGATGACTTGAGGTGTGTCCCTAAGCCAGTGCCTGCACAAGCTGCTGGCCTGTCCCAGTGTGGAGATCTGGTTGCTGTCTCCAGGGGCTGCAGTGCTGGCCAAAGCAGTTTTCTCAGGACAAATAAGTGCCTAAATCAGAAAAATTATGGGTTTTGCTCTCAGATGTCCTACCTTCTGGGCAGAGTAAGGCCTCAAGTAAGGCTCAGCATTGCTTGATTGTTTTTTCTCCATCAGGTTTATCTTGAGGCCTTTACCAAATCCATTTTTGGGGTCACGTAGGATTGCAGATTCTCTTCCTGCTGCAGACCACAACCCCAGAACCTGGAATTACAACCAAAAGCCATGTCCTGCTGCTTGCCCACTGTCTTGCCTCCTCAAGTGGTCTTTTCTCTCCAGTCTCCTCCTTGTCCCCTTCCAGCTGCAAATCACAGGACCCCAGAATTATTTGGGTTTGAAGAGACCTTAAGTCTTATCCAGTTGCAACCCCTACCACATGTAGGGACACCTTCCACTAGACCAGGTTACCAGGTTATAATCCACATCTGCCTGGATGCTTTCACCTAAACTTAGGCCAAATCTCAAATCTGTTCTACTGCCACCACAAAACCCGCAGTGCAGGCAGGGTTTGTTTGTGTTAGGAACTAAACCCATCAATACCATGGTCTCAGAAATAGCCAGTGCTTCCCACCAGGCTGGCTGGGCATGGATTTGTGCCCAGGACATGGCTGAACATGTTAATTGAGGTGTGATCAGCTGGATTCACCACCAAGCTCCTGAGTGCCAGCTGGAGCACATCTGGCTGTGCTCTCCAGCTGTTGCCCAGCTGTGGGCAGGACTCTGCTGCTGCCACAGGGCAGGAAAGGCAGCAGGGAGGGCAGAGGCATGTGATGAATTATTAAAAATAGCTTCCATGTTGCATTCACTGCTCAGGGCTGACCCAGCCAGATGTTCCCTTGGGGCATGGAAAACCCAGTTGGTGCTGAGGATGGAGTGAAGCCACATTCCAAGGGGATGAAAGCTCCCTGCCTCCATCTGGACCTCAGCCCCCTGTGCTGTGCCTGTGCTCTGCAAGCAGGAGCAGTTCCAGTGGCTTTTCCAGAGCCCTTGTCACTGTGTGGATCACAGAGAAGGCAGCAGTGCTGCCAGGCCATTGCAGGAATTTTTATCTAGCTTGGTTTTCTACTTTTGATAATATATAATTATGCTTGAAAACACCCCAAACCAGCGTTTGCTGTGTCTGTGTCTCATGTTGGGGGTGAAAATAAGTGTGGAGGGGTCTTTCTTCCCACTCTTGGCTCTTGCAGCCCCAGGATGAGTTGTCTGTCAGGATTTCCAGTGGGAGGGTGGAGAAGGGACCTGGGCAACAGGATCTGGGGGAACGGCATGAAAATGTGTCAGGGAACATTAAGGCTGGGTGTTAGAAAAAGATTCAGAAAACGTTTAATTCATGAAACTCTCTCACAGGCCAGTCATAAAGGAAACAGACAATTTTGAGAAAGTAAAGAATACTTTTGTGCACAGGAGTCAGGAATAAATGTGGACTTTGATTTCCCAGAGCACATCCACAGTGCAGAAGTGCACCGTGAGCTGATACCTCTGACCTCGGATGAAGTGGTTGTGGAAATCCTGGATACATCAAGGAATGACAAAAGAGAAGGGGGGAATCTGGGGACAGAGGATGCACGAGGACTGGGGTAGGGATGAGGGTGTTTGTGTGAGGGTTGTGTTCCCACTGCTTTGCTCCCTGGTGAAGAGAGTTGGTCACTGATGAGCCATGCTCCACCTTCTCTTTGGAGCAATGTGAAATCAGGTGGGATAATATGGATTGTCTGTCTTTAAAGGCTTCCAGCCTATGTGAGAGCCCTGTTGCACCCAGAGGCCAAGTCCTGCATGCTGGCACAGTCCCAGCACTGAGCCACAGGTCTCTGATTAAATAACCTGTATTTAATCAGAGAATCCCAGAATGGGTTGGGTTGGAAGGGACCTTAAAGATCATTTCATTCTAATCCCCTGCCATGGGCTTGGACACTTTCCACTATTCCAGGTTGCTCAAATCCCTGTCCAACCTGGCCTGGGACACTTCCAGTGATGGGACAACCACAGCTTCTCTGGGCAGCCTGTGCCAGGGCCTCCCCACCCTCACAGGGAAGGATCTCTTCCCTATATCCCATCTAAGCCTAGTCTGTAGTCAATTCTAAAGCCCTGTTTGAAGTAGGAGGACTCCAGCAGCAAATCACAGCTTCAGACACCCTTCCCCACCCTTCCCATCTCCTGTGGCCCAGTGACCTGGTGCACCTCCAGATTTTTCCCAATGCTGCCAGACCAGGAAAATCATACTGGGGAGGAGTTTCTCCCCAAAACTTCTTGTTCCCTTTGCCACCAGAGGGAGATGCTGCTCAAGGTCCAGATACACCTCCAGTGCCTGTGTTATGGAATCATTAAGGTTGGAAAAGCTCTGAGCTCATCCAGTCCAACCATTCCCCAGCGCTGCCAAGGCCACCACTAACCCACGTCCCCACGTGCCACATCCACACCTTTGGGGGACCTTTGAGTTCCTCCAGGGATAATGACTGATGAGGAGAGGGAGGTGCAGGACTGATGCTGCTGTGGCATTGCACTGGGAGCCAGTGGGAATGAAATGGGGAGCTCTGGGATATTGGAGGAGGAGTGCACAGCAGGTGCCTGGAGGAATGAGACCACGGCTGTGGGCATCTCTTTTTACTTCCCAGGCATCACTGGGCCATGGGGAATGTTTGAAAATCACTGTCAGGGTCTTGCCCTCTTCAGGAGAAGAGTCACCTGTAAATATCCCATGGTGCCTTCATGTCCAAAGGTGTGTGTGTGAGGGGAGATGCCCCAGATCACACTGGATGCACAATGGGACCCTGGGGGTTTGGTAGAAGTGGCTCCAGATGATGCTGAGTCCTGATTTTGGTGGTGTATCCTTAGAGCTGTGCCCAGGTGGGTGACCTGGTCACTCCACACTCTGCTCTGTCCTCAGATCAACCCTTGGGGTGCACAAATCCCACAAATCCCATGTCACTGCTCTGTGTGGAGCAACATGGAGGCCTGGGCCGGTCCAAACCCTGGATGGAAAACTGCAGCTGGCAGAGCAGCAATGGACCAACTGCTCCAGGCAACTTGATGATGCTATCTTCCAAATGTCCCAAATGCTTGAGGAGACCCGGGCAGATCCTCTGCTCCTTCTGCAGCATCTCCCATGAAGCTGTTTTGGGGTGAGGAATGATCGTGAGCTAGACTAGGATCTGCCCAGCTTTTGGGGGTGTTCATCACCAACGTTTGGGCTTCAGCCACCCACAGAAGAGCTGGAGCAAGGGGATATCTCCATCCCACTACACTTGGACAGATTGTCCAGTGCTTTTGCCTGCTCTGGAATAGAAAATTTCTGCTCATTTGCCTCCTGTGAACCTTTTCCATTTTGTTTCTTAAGGAAACCCTCTCCATCAATTTAGAGAGGTGGAGGGTCATGCCCCAGCCCAGGAGAGCTCAATGCCACAGGTGAGAGGAGCTCTCAAGGGCAACATGGGAGCAGGAACCAAGCATGAATTTTGACAATGCAGGGAGTGACCCAAAGGCTCCCCAGGAGAAGTGGCTGTGCCACTCTGGTGATCTGGAAAAAGGAGCAAACAGGCAGGAACAGAGGCTACGTCCCTAAGAAATTAAACAATACCCAGGCGAGTGCCTGGGCTTGGGAACGTGGCTGTCCTGACCGCTGGCACTGTCCCCTTGGCTTGTCACTCTGATCCCTCTTTCAAGGTGAAATAAAATAAAGCAGGATGGAGCTGTACCAAGAGGGTTTGAGTGTGGGGCAGCAGCCTTGCCCCAGCCCTGCTGGGATCTCACCGTCCAGCAGCCCAATTTCTGAGCATTGCCCATGGGTGCCTGGTTTTGTGAAAAACATTCCCTCCAGCTCCAAAATGATGTAACACCACCCCACTCCTCACTCCCCTCATCAAGAAAGATTTCCCCGGAAAAACCATCTTTTCACTTCCAACAACATTGAAACACAGTACTTGGACCCTACAGAAAATAGAATTATTTGCCCTGGGGCTGTTGTTATTTGTCTGGTTTTTTTTCCAAGCTGAAACTTTATTTTTTCCCCCTTTAATTAAATTTGGTTTGCTGCAAATCCCTTTCTGGTGCCTTCAGTGTTCCTGTAAAAGGCAGGGCCCAGGCTGCAGCTCTGTGCCCATGGCTCCAAGGCTAAACAATACCACAGAGGGGGGGAGCAGAGGGTAAGCCCAGCTAATCAGGACTTGCCTAATAGGACTGAGTGCTTAATGAGAACCCAGGGACTCTGCTTCCCTGGCTGGATTTGGCTGGAGGAAAATGCTTTGTGCTCTCAGCACCAGGTTTGAGACGGCTCACTTCTCTCAGATGTGCTGGAGCAGTGTTTTCTCCCTCCCGTGAATCCATCCTCACTGGACACAAGACAGATCTGTGAGGGATCCATGGGGATCCAGGGATGCTGGAGGAGCTGCACATGACCCTGGAAGCAAAAGGATCCATGTTTTGCTTGAAGGGAGATCTTTCAAACCAAAACACTGTTTATACCTTGATTTTCCTAAGCAAAGCCACCAAAAGGCCAGGTCTGCTCCTCTCATGTCCTTGGAGCTCCCTGAGGAGCTTTGCGGGGATTTTAGGGATTGACTTCAATAAATAACAGCAAATGTTCCACTGTTTTGCCCTGGAGACCTGCTCAGATTGTCTCTGTCCCCTACTACACCCCCAAATCGAGCTGGGGTGTGGTTTTGGGAAAGGGGAGGGAAAGGGGAGGGATAGAGGCCTTTCCCTGATTAATGAGGGAGATCTGGGGCTCAGCACAGGGATTTTGGGATCCAGGGCAAGGTGTCAGGGTGTGCACAGGGGCATGGGTGCTGGGTGCATGGGAACCCAGATGTGCGTGGTGGGTGGGTGCAGATGTGGGTGCAGAGGTGGGAGGTTGCCTGCACACAGTCAGTGGGTGCAGATGCAGGTGGGGATCCCCACACACACAATAGGTGGGTTTAAGCACGGGTGGCTGTCCAGATGTGCACAGCACCAGGGCACAGATGTGAGGTGAGTGCCAAAACCAGCGTGTGCCTCCACCCGCTGTGGAGTGCTAGGGTGTGCTTGGGGCAAGCAAGAGCCATGACCAGAGCTGGGTTCTCTGCCTGGTGCCGGGCTGGGTCCTGGGTCCCGGTTCGGTGCCAGGTCCAGGGCTGTGCTGAGCTGGAGCAGGGCTGAATCCAGGTCCGGGGCTTGATCCAGGTCTGTGTCCGTGCCAGGTCTCGGCTCTCGGTCTGGGTCCATATCCGAGCTTTCCATCGCGTGCTGGGTCCAGGTCCCGGGGCGGGGCCGGTGCCGGGTCCCTGTCCAGGGCTGCGCCGAGGTCCGGTGCAGTACTGGGGCCGGGTCCAGGGCCGTGTCCGTGCCCAGGTCCGGTCGGGCTCGGGGGCGGGTTCGGATGCTGGGTCTCGCTTTGGGTGCGGGTCCATGGCCGGGTCCCGGTGGGGACAGTGTCCGTGCCGGTCCCGATGCGGGTCGGGGCGGTGCCGGTTCCCGATGCCGGCCCCAGTCCCGGTGCGGGTCGGAGCAGTGCCAGTGCCGGTGCTGTTCCCGCTGTGGACCGGGCGGTGCCGGGTCCGGTGCCGGTGCGGGCCGAGGCGGTGCCGGTTCCGGGGCCGAGCGGAGCCGGGCGGGCGCGGGGAGGGCTCAGGCGGCGGCGCCTGCGCGGGGCCATCGCGGCGCTCCGCGAAGTTCCGCGGGGCCCGGGGAAGTTTGGGCTCGGCTCGGCCCCGGCCATGGCCTTCCGCCGGCGGGCCAAGAGCCACCCGCTCTTCAGCCAGGAGTTCCTCATCCACAACCACGCCGACATCGGCTTCTGCCTGGTGCTCAGCGTCCTCATCGCCCTCATGTTCGAGGTGAGACGCCCCCGCCGTCGCCCCCCGCCGGGACCGGCTGTCCGTGTGTCCCCACCCCGTGGACGAGGTGGCCCGCCTTGCTCTGCATGGGGTGTCCCCTCCTGCGGCTGTCCCAGCTCGGGAGGGTCCTCACCCGGCCCAGGTGCCCCCATCCCGTACGGGGAGGGGGCTGTGGGGTGCGGGACCCCTCGGTCTGGGGACAGAGTGCCTCCCCATTCATTCCCCATCGCTCACCCAGCAGCGGAGAGGTTCCCCACATTCCCACGGGGACCCAGCCTGCTGCTGGCTTTAGGGGTGGCACATCCTTCTGCCCCCGCTCCAGTCTGCCGGGGGTCCCTGGCTGAGGAGGGGGAGCACAGGGGGTGTCAAAACCCCTGCCCCAAACCCACCGCAGCTGCCGGGATGTCCCGAGCACTGAGGGGCGCATCAAGCGAGAAGCCAACCCTTGTCTGATATTCACATCTCTTGGAAATGGAAGATATTTTTTTTTCCTTTTTTTTTTTTCCGCCTTTTTTTCTTTAACAGTAGCCCTTTCCCAGGTGTTTTCTCCGCAGCGCGCTGACCCCGCGCCGTGGGACGAGCACCGGGGGCTGCTGGGCCTGGGGCAGAAGCCGGCGGCTCCCCGGCCTTTCCTCATCCCTGCCATCCCGCTGAGCTGCGGGCCACGGGAAGGCATCCACGGCATTCCTTCCCCTGCCGGGGTGGCCGCAGACCCCCGCAAGGCCGCTGTCCCACCACCGCCATGCCGGGAACGCCACTCTGTCTCTCCCGCTGCTCCGGCTCGTTCCCTGTCCGCCGGCTTTCCCCGTGTCCTGAGGCTTCGCTGGGCTCCGGGCATCCCGCGCCGAGCACCGGGCCGTGGTCAGCGGCACCGCCGGCCGGGACCTCCCCGCACTCCCCCGCTGAACCCTCCCCTTCGGCACTGCCACGTTTCAAAGCAAATCCGGATGGGAAAGGGGTGGCCGGGGGGCCTGGCGAGGGAGGAAAGGCTCCTTCTGTAGCAAATCGCAGGAGGAGGAAATCCATTTCCTTAATTCCTCCCCGCTGGCACCCCTTGCTTTTCTATCCCCCTCTTTTTTTACTGCGAACTCATTGAATGAACGAGTCTCTTACAGCACTCGAACCCTTTTCAACGTCCTTGTGCATGTATGTGTGTTTATTTAAGGGTTTCAAAACTGACTCAGGAGGGCCAGCTGTGTTCCAAAGCCACATGCAAATGCTGCAAAGTTGGGCTGCAAGTTTCATACTCGTACTTTAAAAAGAAAATGCCACTGAAGTTGCGTCTCTCTCTCTCAGGGTTTTTCCCTGCAGATGGGTTTGTTGCATATTGGGAGCCCCATCCTGGTGAAGTGGTACCTGGGCTTGCTGCTGTGGTGCTTTTGGTTGATATGGTGCTGTGACGGCAGTTCTGAAAAATGATGAGCCTACCCCCGTGGAGGTGGCAGCAGGGAGGGGTTTGTGGTGTATCTGGGTTTTTTTAATGTATTTTAATTAAATCTCCCTCGGATGCTGAAGGCAGCAGTTTGCTACTCTCCAGCAGACCTCAGGGAGACAATGCTTGTCATGCCAGAGTAGCTTCCAGTGCTCCCTGTGGCTGGCAGCATCATCCCTTGGCATGGGGTTTGGGACAGCTCTTGGTCCTTGTGGGTATTTCAGTTTACTTTTATTTTATTATTACATTTATTCCTTCTGCTTTCTCTTCCCCTGGAGGGGAAATCAGCCTCTGCCCTTGCCCAGTCTCCGAATCATCTGTCCCTGTTTGTGCCACCTCTGTGGTGAGTTTTGGTGGCAGCTCTGATCCCTTGCCATGGTGAGGAGAACCTGTCACTGTCCCTTCCCCTCCTTCTCCTCTCATCCCTGCTTCCCACCCTGCAGCCAGGCTTCCACCTTCCCCAATGCCAGTGGCCACAGCCAAGCTCAGGCCCAGCGGAAAAGGCCGAATCCTGCTCACAATAGGCTGTTTCCTGCAGGGAAGGTCTTTTTGGGAAGACACAAATAAGATTTTTAACCTTTTCCCAGGCATCCCTCAGGAGCTGGCAGCTTCCTTGCTCTAGTACCCTGCTCGGGATGATGCTGGGGGACTGCCACGGGTCTCCCACTGCTCAAGCACAGCATAAGCTACACCTTGAGCATCTTTTTGGCTGCACAACCTTTCCCCATCCACATAGATTCACCAAGCTGGTAATTCCTCTGTGGCAGGGAGCAGGTACCGGTCATGATGGGATTTGGAGGCTTGGGGCTGCTCATTGGTGTTCCAGGTGATTTAATTATTCCAGTGTTGTGTGTGTTTCTGAGGATCATGGTGTTGCTCAGGGAGGGAAGCCTCAGGCTTGGAGGGAGTTTCCCCATAAAGACCTGTCCTGAGCTGGGCACTACAAAGGGTTTTTATTTTATTAGCCAGCCCTAAGCCTTCAGGGTGTGAAAACACGCTTGGTTGTGCAGCTGCCTGATGCCAGAGAGGGATTTTGCCACGTGTGTGTGGCTGTTGGAGCCCAGAAAGAAAAATCTCCCTTTTTTATTTTTGGTGAAAAACTGTTTTTAGCGCGTGTGTATAGAAACGTGAAACAGGTGCTTCCCATCCTCATGCAGAAATTACTTTGCATATCTTTTTCCACACTGCTTTGCAGAAAAATGAAGCAAAGGCCAGGCTGGGTTTAAGCTGTGTCCCACCAGGGGTGGCTGCTGTGAGCGGTGTCTGGTCAGGTTTGGGGAAAACTTTGCTGGTTTTGGAGAAGTTTCTATATTAAATGAGGGCTGCTGTTGTAATCTCTAATGTAGGGAAACTGAGGCTCAGCCTTATGCCTGGGGTGATGAAATAAAGCTGTAAACCATTGTTTTAGCAGTGGTTCCATGCTGTTGCAGGGCTTTCCCCCTGTGCAGATCGTGGGATGTGAGTCACAGGCTCTCAAACTCAGAGTTGTGACACTCAGGAGAAGGCGGCTGACGAATGAGCTGCTATTTCCAGGCTTCCTGCTAAATATACTTTCCCCTTCCTGGTCCCCTCCGTAGTACTCTAAAAATTAAGGCCTTTCCATTGTTAATGAGGGAAAACAAAATGCATTCCTGCCTCCCCTGGTCTTTGCCAGATGTGGGAACCGAGGCATGTGAGGGATGTCGGGGTTGAGTGCTGGGGAAGAGTGGAAAAAAGGTTAAAAAGTGCAGTATTTAGGTTTACTTTTAAAAAGGGAATAAAGAGGAGGGAGGGTGAGGCAGTGGAAATAGTGTCATGCTGGGGGATGAGTTTGTCTGTGGGGGCAGAGGGGCTGCACCGCCCTTGGGAAGGGCTTTTTGTTAAAGACAGATGTTTACTTTGAAAGGCTTTGGTCCAAAGTTTGGGCTTTAGTTTACATATAGGGCCTGTGTCAATCCATACTGTGCATCAGCAAGTTTGTGTTTCAATAAACTCTGGCTAGCGAGGGTAAAAAGAAACCCAAAGTTGTGAGAAAAGCCCTTGGACAGCATTTTGTCTGTAATTAGTTTGAGTTGTTTTTCAAGCCATGGAAATATTTTCCCGGCTCAGACTGCAGAAAACTCCCCCAGCCTCCCCTGCCAGAGGTTTGGAGCTGCTCCTTTCCTCCAGAGTGGCTTTAACTCAAGCAGGACCATGGGGATGGTGGTATGCCTGGGGATTCCTGGCTGTGGTGAAGATAAATCCCACTGGGATGAGGCTTTGGAGAAGGGAAATGTGTTTCATAGAATCCTGGAATTAGTCGAGTTGGAAGGGACCTTAAAACTCATTCCAACCCTCTGCCATGGGCAGGACAACTTCCACTAGACCAGATTGCTCAGAGCCTGTCCAACCTGGCCTTGAACACTTCCAGGGATGGGGAGTCCACAACCAATCTGCGCAAGCTGTTCCAGGATTTTGTAGAATGTGCTGGGGAAGGATGCTCAAAAATCATCCCTTATTCCTGAAAATATTAGAGTTTGGGAGTTGCAGTGGGTAATTTCTGGAAGAGGTGCTAAACTGCCTGGTTGTGTGTGCTCAGACACCTTTTTAAAAGCCACTTGCACGTCTGAACAAGTGGAGTTGGGATTTTGATGTGGAGCATTTCATGGCAGGGGTAACACCAACATCTTGTAAATTGCTGGGTGGGGCTCTGAGCACCCTGGTCTATGAAAGGTGTCCCGTCCTATGGCAGGGGGTTAGAACATGATCTTTAAGGTCCCTAACAACCCCAACCATTCTGGGATCTAAAAAAAGGATGGAAAGAGCTTTGCTGTTCCATATTAGGCAGCAATCTCCAGGCTAGGGGGTTGTGAATTTTTCCAATCACCACATTATCAGCGAGCAAATGCCTGGTAAATGTGGCAGTAAATGTGTGGTAGTGCTAGGATTGCTTGTCTTTACCTATTGCTCTGCCACCCAGGGTAGCAAGGTGGATGTGCTGAGTGGATTTCTAGGATTGCTTGTCTTTACCTATTGCTCTGCCACCCAGGGTAGGAAGGTGGATGTGCTGATTTGATTTTTGGCCATGAGGAACAGCCTCATCCCTGTCCTGACTGATCCAAGCATCTCAGGAAAGGATGGTCATGGTGGACACACTGAGTTAGTTTTCTCTCTTCACCATCCATCTGCAGTTTGGTCCTTGAGTAAGTGGCTTTTACCAGCAGAAAGCCACTCACTGCTGAGGATGTTGTTCCTTCTTCATGGCTATAGAGAGCTCCCAGGACAGCTGCTTCCCAAATTTACCTGGTTCAGGCACACAGAACCATAAAATCATTAATGTAGGGAAAGCCCTCTAAGGTTATTGAGTCCAACCATTCCCCCAGCACTGCCAAGGCCACCACTAACCCATGTCCCCAAGTGCCACATCCCTCATGTAAGGCAGGATGAGGCTGGGATGAGGAACATCTCCCTCTGCACAGAGGTGCCCTTAATGCAGGTCAGGGAGTGGATGAGAAATAAATATATAGCATTTGCTACCTGGTTGCTGCTCTGTGTGTCCCGTGGAGAGAAATCCCTCTCCCACCCTCTAAAAAGTTGTGCCAGAAAGGATTAGGTTGAATATGAGGAAAATTTCTTTGCTAAAAGGCAGTCAGGGATTGGAACAGGCTGGAAGTCATGGAGTCACCATCCATGGAATTGTTAAAAAATTGTGCAGATGTGGCACCTGTGGCCATGGCTTTGTGGTGGGCTTGGCAGTGCTGGGGGAACAGTTGGATTCCATGATCTTAGAGGACTTTTTCAACCTAAATTATTCTATGATTCCATGAATTGTGCCCCTGCCAGTAGCAGTTTAGTGGCAGCTCTGGCTCTGCTCGCTGCCCTGCAGGGCAGAAGCATGCCTAGCACTTCCTCTCCCATATCAGCATCTTGTTTCAAAGCAAACAGACAGCAAGTCTTGTGCCTCTGAATAATCCTCACATTGCTCTTCCCACTCCAAACTTCTGCTTTCCCTGGCTGCCTGTGAAATGCTCAAGGCAGGCTCTGAGGAGTTTTGCCATCCCTGGTGCTCATCCCTGTTTCCCAAGCCAAGGAAACCTGGATTTTGCCTTGCAGCTACCTGCGTCTAGGAGGTCACATTTGTCTTTGGTTGTTAAAATATTTCACTGAGACTTGAAGCAACCTGCTACCCCTCTGTAAGGAAAGGTGGGGGGTGCTGGGGTGGCTCCAAAGCTGCTGGTGGTTCTCCAGCCCACAGGAAGCAAAGGCAGGTGTGGAGATGGCACAAAGCATTGCTTAATGGAGGAACCTTCCTCCCAGGTGCTCTGGGAAAGAAGATCAGGAGAATCCTTGGAAACTGTGCTGAGGCTGAGCTCTGTCCAGGCATTGCTTCCCATCCTGGAGATACTCTGGGGCCATTTTCCTGGACTCACAGCTCTGGCCTGTGTCCTCTCCAGCAGGTTAGGAGGCTTCACCTGGAGATGATGTCTTATTCCCAGCTGTTTATAGCAATGGATATCAGCCAGGTACTCGGGGAGCTGTAAATCCATCAGTGCCTGCTGCCATTAGCATGTCCATGACACAGCCGCCCATCCCTGCAGCACCACAGCCACCACTGGCTCCATGCCTTTGTTTCATGCCCTGTGCCAGCCTGTGGCAAGGTTTGGATGTAAACTCCAGGTCCTGGATGTGCTGCACAACTCTGGGATGAAGCAACTTGGCTTTCCCAGCCAGCAAGGTCTGTGGGAGCCAGAAGTGTCTCCCTTAGCCAGCTTGAGGCCAGGCGATGCACTTTTTCCATTCCCACCCCAAACTCTGCCTATGGTCTCCATCTCCTGCATCTACTCCTCCACAAACAGAGCACAACATGTGGGATTTTTTTTTTCAGTGGAAAAAACAATAAAATCCCCTAACATCACAAAAACATGCCGTGGAGTTTGCTGTCTCCGAGCTGGGGCTGCCTGCACCAGTTGCTCAATGCTGGTGGTGGCAGGATGGGAACACTTGGCAAAGTCCCCTTAGCTTCCCCCACAAGCTGTGGAGCAATTTCCAGCTGGGATTTTAATATCCTGCAGCTCTGAAGCAGTGGCAGCCATGTCTGTGTGAAATGCAGCTCATCTCCGTCGGTGTTTGACGGGTACAGGTTTTTTTGGAAATGGTTGTGTTTGAGGGTGGGTGCTTGTGAATGTTGGAGGGTTGGCTGGGAGCCACTGGAAAGGGAAAATCTGTGACCTGCTGCCAGTGTGGGGTTGGTTGGGATGAAGGCATGTTTGGTGTTGGACGTCTGTGCACTGGATTTTGCTGTGGCTGCAGCTTGAGGGTGTTTTGGTCTCAGAGGTGCAGTTTTGGGGTGTCCTGTGGGGTGGATGCTCTGCCCCATCCCCACAAAGCCTCCTGCTTTGCTGCTGGGGAGGACCATTCCTTTGAATTAAAAGCAATTTAGTCAATGGCCATCTCTCTGCTGATCAGTGACAGGATCGGAGGGAATGGCTGGGGCTGTGTGGTTTAGGTTGAATATTAGGAAAAGGTTCTTTCCCCAGAGGGTGGCTGGGTACTGAACAGGCTCCCCAGAGAATGGTCACAGCCCCAAGCCTGACAGAGTTCAGGAATAGTTTTGACAATGATCAGGCACAGGACAGGATTCTTGGGATGTCCTGTGCAGGGACAGGAGTGGGATTTCAGTGATCTTTTTGGTCCCTTCCAACTCAGGATATTCCATGATTCGATTTTATCATTCAGTAAATGAAAAGTGAGCAGCACAGCCCTGGGTTTTGGATGTCCTGATACCTCATCCCAGGCTTTTTTTCCCCTTTTTGTCCATGCATCTGGGATCTTGTGGGTGACCAGTGCGAGGTTCAGTGTTTCTGCAAGTGAAGCTGGTGCTGGCACATCTCCCTGGGTGATTTGCCTTTCCCATCGTGATGGGAAAAAAACTGGTCCAGAGGAATGGATTTAACAACTGATTTGCTTCTTCTCCCCTCTGTGTCTTTGACAGGTCACAGCCAAGACTGCCTTCCTGTTCATCTTACCTCAATATAATGTTAGTGTGCCTACAGCAGGTGAGAGATGCCTCTGCTCCACAAATCCCAAGGGAACGTTGAGTCTGGTTTGCCCCAGATCCTCACTTCCAGCTGCCTTGGGCTCACCCTCTACTGATCAGCTGCTCAGGGTCTTGTCTGGCAGTAAATGCAGTCTGGCAGAGAGGTTAAAATTAAGGTATTTTGGGAAGAGGCAAAGTTTGAGTTGCTCAGAGCACTCTGGTCATGTCTGCCAGCCCTCATACTGCCAGGGTTGGGAAGAAGTGTTTTCCGGGGAGTTTGGAGGCTTCCTCCCTCTTTCTGCCATGGCCAGGCCACTCCGTGCTCCCTGCAGGATGAGGGTGCTGCTCCAAGCCTGGTCAGGCAGGATCCAGCTGGTGATTGCCTGTCTGGGGCAGCTTCTTGTCCCCCTGAGGAGCAGGAGGGATTTACCTCTTTGCCAAGCCGCAGGGGCTGTGCATGTCATCCCTGTCCTGCTGATTTTTGGGGATGGCACCTGGAGGGGAGGGTGTGGAGGGCCACATGGTGCACAACATCCCTGCTCCAGGCAGGTTCTGATTCACAGGGAGTAAATTCCAGGAGGCTCTGAGCTGGTGCAGCTCAGAACCAAAGAGACCAGAGGAGGTGTCGCAGCTCCCAGCCAGGAGGCTCAGCCCCTGTTATTCCTATTTTGGCTGCTGGTTGCTGCCTTTCTGGCTCAGAGCCCCTCTGGATCTGGCAGGGATCTGGGCACTGGCCTGGAGACAGCAGGAGGTGCTTTGGGTAAAGGCCTGGGCTTGGGATGAGCCAAATGCCCGGGGCACAAAGCCTGGCCTGGTGGCAGAAAACTGAAATTAATTGGGAGTGTTTGAGTAATCATCCAAAGAAAGAGCAGGGCTGGGATTAGGGGAGCTACAGTGAGGCAGACATGCGGAAGATAAAAGCTCTGCCCTTAAAGGTTTTGGTTATGGCTGAAGGAATCATCCAGATGAAATTGTGGTCCCTTCTCCCCTGTGGCACAGTCCAGACAACTTCTGCTACTGGGTTTTTAAGGGTTTTGTTCTTTCCTGATATGAGAAGTCCCAGGGGGCACAGAAACATCTCCCTAGGACCAGGTATTGGGGTATCAGTATAGGGCATGAGCTAGTGGGGAGAGAGATCTTAGTGCAGCAACTTCTTGGGAGGAATCTAAATTTTTCCAAGGCTTTCCCACATCTCCCACAGCTCCTGCTAGAGTTTCTGAGGTGCCCTGGTGAGAGGAGGGAGAGCACATGTACATGATATTATTTTCTTTGGCCTTGCAATTCTGTCTTTTACCTTGCTCTGGGATACAGGCACCATTTTAACCTCTGGGTCTGCACAGCACCAGGGGCTCCTAAGGACAGGGTGTTTTCTTATCCTTGTGCCAGTTGTGTTCATAAATCCTGTTCAAATCTTAGAAATCTGGAAATAAGCTTTCTTTAGGGTAGGCAGGGCTGGTGACAGAGCAGTCTCTTCCCTGGTATCAGGAGAGGACAGATTGGATCAGGGTGAGGGAGAGATGAAGCTTTCTTTAGGGTAGTCAGGGCTGGTGACAGAGCAGTCTCTTCCCAGCACTGGTATCAGGAGAGGACAGACTGGATCAGAGTGAGGGAGAACAGCAGCCAGGAGTGGGCTGAGCTTCATGTGATGATACTTCTTTCAGCCTTCCCAACTCTGCTTCTTCCCATAAGCTTCAGGGCTGAAAATAGTCACCTAAATGCAGATGTCTGGAGTATTTTGGGTGCTGCTCGGTCTCCTGTTGCTCCAGAAGAGCACAGCCTTCTGTGGGTCCTATTTCTAATTCACCAGCCCTGTGCTGCTTCCTCAGATCTCTGAATAGCAGAAGGCATTTAGGCAGCTGAATCCCACTCCAGCAGTTTTCAGGGAGGAGTGGGAGATCATAAGGAAGTGTTAAATAATAACTGAGGGGGTGGAAGTCCTATCCCAAGCCCTGATGTTCCTAGTGGGGCATCCCTGATCCCGTCACTTGCTTCAGCCTCCCATGTCATCATCCCTCCAGGTGATAAATTCCTATCTCCACAGCTGAGCTGTCCCCAGTGGCAAGGGGAAGCTTTTAGTGTCCTCTTCCTTGAGGTGTGTATCTGTAAGAGGGGAAACCACCCAGCTCTGCCCTGAAGAGAGCCCTTTTTCCCTGCCACTGGCATAGTCATGACCTCTCTCTGGTGTCCCCACCCAAGCTACTCGCCACTAAGCCCTCACCTGGAAATCTTTGGGCCACGGAGGTCTGACCCACACTTTGGTGTCTTTGCAGATGGGGAGCTGGTCCAGTATCACTATGGGCTGAAGGATCTGGTCACCATCCTCTTCTACATCTTCATCGCCATCATCCTGCACGCGGTGGTGCAGGAATACGCCCTGGACGTGAGCGCCATTCCCTGTCTTGTGTCCTCAAAATACCTCGAATCCCATGGGGGGCTCTGCACTTAAATGCTGTTCTGGGGGTGGTCTGGGGGCTGAGGTGGTGATGAGTGAGCCTTCATCTCTGGAGGCTGCTTGGGATGACGAGGAGGGGAGAGTTGACAGTGGCTGATGTTTTTTTGTTGTTTGTCTCTCCCTCTGCTCCTTCCCAGAAAATCAACAGGCGTCTGCATCTGTCCAAGGTCAAACACAGCAAGTTCAATGAGTCAGGGCAGCTGGTTGCCTTCCACCTCACCTCTGTCATCTGGTGCTTGTATGTCGTGGTGACGGTAAGGCACGGTGCTGGCTGGCATTTGGGTTTCCAGGGGGAGCTGTGGGTTCTGGAGCACAAAATCCCACTGGCAGCAGTGTCCCCAGCCAGCTTCTGGACCAAAACAGGCACATTTCAGTCAGTTTGGTTTTCAGCTGTGGTGGATCTTTGCAGCCACTGCCTGAGGGCATTTTTAGGAGGTCCTTCTCCTGTATTGTACAAAGCACAGGTAAATGGGCTGTGAAATATTTTTGGAGCTGGGCCCCAGAAATCCTGCCTGGCCCCATCATCTCCATCCTCTGCTCCAGGACCTGATGCCTTTCTCAGCTTATTTTCCTCCTTGTGTACATTCAGTGCCTTGAAGTTTCTGGTTGCCTTTTGTGGGGTCATGGGGCTAATGGGCAGAATTTTGGGATGCCTCTTTATTGTTCCTTCCTTGGCAAGCTGATGGTGAGGGAATCTTTGAAAACAGGGAAATCTTGCTGTTCCTTGGGGATGTGTCAACCCAAAGAAATCAGAGGGAAAACTGTCATTTTGGGAAGGAAGGGGGAGGGAAGAATTTTTTGATGGGAGAAATCTGACTGTTTTGGCAGTGTGAAGTGATGACACTTTGTTATCTGCAGCCACTGGGGTCCAGCTGTGGTCTGCAGTGTCTCTGGGGATGGATCCTTGGGGAGACATTGGGTCTCAGAGGGTCTTGCCAGCCCTTCTTGGAGAACTACTTTTCCCTTCAAGGCCAGCATTCCTAGAGATCTGCTAGCACTGCCTCTGCCCCATAGAGCTCTGAGGAAGAAAGCTTTGGCAAAACAGTTGATGCTGCTGGTTCTGGGCTCCCCTTGCCCAGTGCCAAACCCATCCCTCAGCAGCTGAGGGGCTGGTGCCTCCTGTACAACCCAAATTGCTGTGATGTGCCCCCCAAACACCCAACACAAGCACAGCAGGTCACTCTTGTGCTTCCCTAGCCTTCCCCAGCTGAACAAATGGGTCTTGGGACGCACAGGGAATCGATGATGGTGACTGGGCAGGACAAATTTCCCATGCCAGCATCTTCTTGCAAAGCCCAGGGCAGCATCTGTGTGGCAGGAGTGAGAAGGGAGTCCCATCCTGTAAGGCAAGAGGTGGAAAATGAAACTATCCAATTCATATCCAGTTATTCCTGTTGGTGTTTTCTGTTCCTCTGTCTCTTCATAAGCACTTCTTATTGCTTAAGTGCTGCTGGGGATGGAAATGCCAGTGGGCAAGAAGCCTCTGGACCATGCACACGGCTGCCTGAGCCATGCTACAGGAATCTCACCCTTACACCTCCAGAGCATTCCAAACCCCAAAATATCCTCTCCTGAACTTGGGACCCTCTGTGCAACTGAGCAAGCAGCCTTCAGCCCCCAAACAAGGGGCCTGGTGAAATTTTAGAGGTGTGCTAGAGACCCACTGATGCAGAGCTCAGCCTCAACCTTGTCCCTCACAGGGAACGTGGTTTTTCCTGCTGAACTGGGTGTCATCCCCAGTTCCTTGTTTCACTGTACTATCAGCCCACCCTCTCATAACCTGTTTTGTTTTGCTGAAGCCTTGCTTCTCTTCTCTTTTTCAGGAAGGATACATTTCAAACCCCCGGAGTCTGTGGGAAAACTACCCGCATGTTTATCTGCCGTAAGCACTTGGGAGGGCATTTTGTTCTGGGGCCGGCCACTTCCTTTCTCTCCATGGTTTTGCCTGCTGGGAGTGGGGTGCTGACAGCACAGCACCCTCTGCATGCACCCTGCAGTGAGACCATGGGGAGTGGGGATATCTCATTTGTGCGCCCAAGGAGGGGTGTTCCAGAGGTTTCATGAGGAAGGCCTTGTGGGCTTGGGTATTCATCCTGCTTGTTTCCTGCATCACCTTAAGAAGGTCTCTTTGCTGTTCATTTTTCACAGCAGAAATGTAGTGGGGGATGAACCTTCCTTCTTGGTTTTTTTACAAAAGTGAGGTTTGCTGAGAGCACAGAGACCACAGCACAATCATCTGGATAAACTCTGTGTGCGGCTCTCTCGGCTCAACAAATAATTTCAGTCCTGAAATGATTTCTCCTAAATTCCATGGCTCCAGAACAGTGGAGGGATTGCTCAATGCTGCCCTGGCACTCGGGCTCTTGGGGTCCTGCCTTGGCCTGGTCTGGCTCACGTGGCTCCTCCCTGCATTTCAGGTACCAGGTGAAGTTTTTCTACCTGTGCCAGCTGGCGTACTGGCTGCACGCCCTGCCTGAGCTCTACTTCCAAAAAGTCCGCAAGGTGAGAGCCAGGTGGAGGTTTTGGGAGAGGGAAGGTGGGTGGAGAAGGCTGAGAGGTTGATTTGGCTTTTCTGCCCCTGCCAGGAAGAGATCCCCCGGCAGCTGCGCTGCATCGCGCTCTACCTGCTGCACATCGCCGGCGCCTACCTGCTCAAGTGAGTCACCTGCCTCAGCATCCCTCCCACATCAGGGATGGGGCTGCTTCTGCCCTGGGGGTCACCTGGGAATCCTCACTGGGGTGAGGGGCTTAGAAGGAATAAATGGAATTGTTTCAGTGGAGAGTGACTTTTTACCTAGGCAGGTATACAGGACAAGGGGAATGGTTTTAAACTAAAAGAGGAGAGATTTGGATATTGGGAAGAAATTATTGCCTATAAGGATGGTGAGGCACTTGGCACAGGTTATCCAGAAGGTTTCCCATCTCTGGAAGTGTTCAAGGCCAGGTTGAATGGGCATTGGAGCAACCCGGGACAGTGGAAGATGTCCAGGTCAGGGGGTTGTAGCGAGATGATCTTTAAGATCCCTTCCCCCCTAAACCATTCTCTGCTAAAAAGCAGAGCAGCCTTGCCAGCCATAAGGTTTTATGTTGGATGTATCCCAGCTCTGCCAGTGTTTTGGACTGTGTTGATGGTTTGTAGACAGGGATTTCCCCTGTTGTAGTCCTGCCCCCACTGCTGCACAGAGGTCTGGCTTTGGGCTGGTGCTGCAGCTCATGGACAGCTGGGCTGAGGCTGCAGCTGGGTTTGAAGGATGAAAATTGAAGGTTGAAAGATGAAGGCTGACCAGCCCAGTGATGCTTTTTTTATCTCTTCCCTGCCAGTTTAACCCGCTTGGGGCTGATCCTCTTGCTGTTGCAGTACTTGGCCGAGTTCTTTTTCCACATGGCGCGGCTGGTTTACTTCACGGATGAGAACAATGAGAAGCTGTAAGCAGGGGAGCTGCCTGTGGGTCCCCTCCTCCTCCGGAGCCCAGGAGAGCCTGGATCTTGCTCTCCTCTCCTGGGTGAGCACTGGGGGCTGCTCCTGCCCACATGTCTGCTTGCCCTCCTGCAGGTTTAACATCTGGGCTGTGGTGTTCGTGGTCACCAGGCTCTTCACCCTCACCTTGTACATCCTGGTCATCGGCTTCGGGCTGCCGCGTGTAGAGAGCCAGGCCCTGGACCCTGACAGAGGGAACTTCTTCAGCTTCCTCTTCAACAATATTCTCTTCAGGTAGGAATGTCTCCTGTGTCTTCCTTGACTGTGTTATTCCAGCATGGGTTTTTCTGAGTTTGGAAATCATGGAGTCCCAGAATGGTGTGGATTGGAAGGGACCTTAAAGATCATCTCGTTTCAACCCCATCACTGGACCAGATTGCTCCAAGCTCCATCCAGATGGGATCTAGACAGTGATGATCTGATCCTGATTCCATTTAGGGAAGGTCTTAGTGAGCTGAAGGGCGTGTGAAGGAAGCAAGGAGGGGTTTAAAGGCTACACAGAGCCAAAATGGAGGGGAAAAGTCAGGAAATTAAGTGTTAATCAAGTGAAGTTACAAAGTACAAGCCTATCTTGGAGAAATGCTTGCACCTGTAAGTGTATCTCTTGTACCTGTAAGTGCATTTACATGGATGTGGTCAAGGAAAAGGCATTTTCCCTTCTGCTTGTTTTGCTGCCTGTTGATGTGGGAAGCAGAGGGTGGAATGGGCTCCTCTATGCCTTGCAGTTTGTCAAGTCTGGGAGCCTTTCTCACCCTTGCAGCAGCTGTGGGTTCAGTTCAGAATTTGCTAGGCATGGTCATTCTCAAGCTTTTTGAAGCCAAGGACTGCTGGCACACCTGAGGATTTGAGGGCCTTTCTTACCTCCCTTCCACCTGTTAGATCATCCAGGGACATCATGTCTTGACTGTGCCACTGTGGTTTGGGCAGTGCTGGTTGAGATGATCCTGTTCATCCATTTCTGCCTAAAGATGAAAGAATCAATGAATCAAAACCTGAGAGCTTCATGACGTGGAGGGAAAGGAAGGTGGCTGCTCTGGGCTCAGGGGTGGCAGAAAGGAGAGATGGTGGCTGGAGGGATGGCATCTGCCACATGGGGGGACCTCAGCCACCAGCCCTGGTGTGGGGGGAAGGCCGGGCTGGGGGTGGCCTCGCTGCTGTGTTCTCAGCCTGCCTCTTCTCCGCCCCTGGCAGAATGAGTGTGCTGCTGTTGGTGTGCCTCTTCCAGGCCTCGGTGATGTGGCGCTTCATCCACTTCCAGCTGCGGCGCTGGAGGGAGTACTGGAACGAGCAGAGCAGTCGGAAGCGAGCCGCCGCCGCCGCTGGCACCAAGCAGCAAACCAAGCTGCTCAAGAGGGACTCGGGTGAGTGCTGGAAGAGTGGCACTGTGGAGGTGTCAGCCCTGGGGTTCAGCATCCCTCTGCTGCCTGTGCAGGGTGTCCCCAGCAGTGTCCTGATGTCATGGGGGTTTCCTCATGTCTGTGGGCCAACCCGGAGAGAATAAAGGGTTTGGTTTGTGCAAGGGACAAAGTTTATTTTTCCATAGAATCAAAGAATGGTTTAAGTTGGAAAAGACCTCTGAGATCATGGAGTCCAACCTTTGACCAATCAGCATGGTGTCAACCAGACTAGAGTGCCGAGTGCCACGTCAGGTCATTCCTTGGACACCTCCAGGAGTGGTGACTCCAAACCTCTCTGAGCAGCCCATTCCAGTGTTTAATCACCCTTTCTGTGAGGAAATTCCTTCTAATGTCCAACCTGAACCTTCTTTGTGGCAACCTGAAGCTATTTCATCTTGTCCTGTCCCTTGTTCCCTGGGAGTAAAGTCCCCCCTGGCTGCACCCTCCTGTCAGGGGGTTCTGGCAAGTGAGAAGGTCCCTCCTGAGCCTCCTTTTCTCCAGGTTAAACACCCCCAGCTCTCTCAGATTACGCTGTAGACCCTTCACCAGCTCTGTGTCCCTTTGTTGCCATCCCCAGGTTACCATGAAAACGGAGTGGTGAAAGCAGAGAACGGAACCTCACCTCGCACCAAGAAGCTCAAGTCTCCGTAGAAGCCAAGAGTTGTCTGCTGGGGAGGAGGGCGAGATACCAGGACTGAGCAGCCCCTCCTCCTGCTCCTCTCGAGCGGCGTCTTGAAAGGCTCGGAATCATCTTCCCAAGGTGTCTCTCGCTCTCCTCCCTTCCTTTCTTGCTCTCGTGAACCGTTTGCAATAAAACCAAAAAGTCCCCATTCCCCTTCTCCCATCCCCCTCATAGGAACCTTCTCCAGCCCTCCTGGTTTTGCCTTCCTCTGATCGTAAACCAGCGTGCAATTTTTTTTTTTCCTTTTCTATTTTAGTGTTCGGTTATTTTGGTTAAATGGTTACAAATGTATCACAGATGGTTCCAAACAATCCTTTTTTCTCCTACAGCATGTTCCTCCCCTCTCTTCATGGTGCTTCCCTGAGCCCCTGGGACAGGGCCACGACAGCTTGAAGGCACCAAATGTGTGTTATGGGATCAGATTCCTGGGGGAATGTGCTGGGGCTGTGAGATCTGAGGCTCAGGGGTGCTCTCAGGTGAGATGGGGCACAACTGGCCAGCACTCGGCAGGATGGTGATGCTGCAAAGAGAGACCAGGGTCTGATGGAGGAAGCTCAACCCTGTCTTGTCTCCTGGTGGACCTCTGGGGTTTTCTGAGCCCTGCTTTTGAAAAACATCAAGAGCAGGGCAGCAGAGAAAGGAAAGAACTTCCCTCTTCATATAGAAGGTCCACCTCCTAGCCTCTGCTTGCCCCAGCTGGGTTTCTCTTGGCTGCCCCGTGGTTGTTCTGGGCCTCCTAGCCCCAAGAGCTGGCCCCAGGGCTCTGCAGCTCTCAGTGTTTTGTTAAGGGGCAGGAGCATCCTCAGTTCCACATGAATCCTGCCCTGCTCTGAGTGTTGGCCTGGCTCTTGTCAGCCCAGCCCTTTGCCAGCTTGTCTGTGCCTCGTGGACCTGGTGTTCTTGTTGCTCATGACCACATCCAGGTGACAAACTGCACCTGGGTTGCTGCAGAGTTTTTGCATCAGTGGGACTGTGCCCCTCGTGCTGTCACCTCAGCCTTCCTCATCCCTACCATACCAGTCCAGCCATGCCATTGGCAGCCACCAGCTTCACTCTTTGTTTCCGAAGGATACAGTGCTTGTATCCACCCAAGGTGCTATCAAATCCAGGGTTTCTTCCAAAAATCCTAGCCCCTTCATCCCTTTCTGAGCTGTGAATGAGATGACAGGGAAGGAAGGCGAAGGAGGCCGGGGCTGCAAGGAGCAGCTTGCATTTTAGGAAAAGCCTGGCTTGTGACACATAGCTGTTAGCAGATGGAGTTGTCTCAAATCTACCTCAGAGGCCATCTGTTGCTGCAGACCACTTTCCCCTCTTGCTCCTGCCACCTCCACGTGCTGGCAAGAGGTTTTGTGGAAAGCCAGATCCCACCAGCTTCATCCCTCTCTGAGTCTGCTGGGGAGCAGCATCTGCTTGGGATTTCTTGGATCAGTGCCATCTCACTGGGCTTCTTTTTGGGGTGCCACGCCAGGCTAGGTTTGGCAGGTGAGCAGTGGTGGCACCTCTGTCCCCACACTGTCCTCTGGGGCAGTTCCTGAGCTGGGCTTTGCTGTTGGTGCCCCTCTTGTGCAGTGAAGTCAGCCGTAGCTTTAGTTCTGCTTCGCCATGGCAGGAACAGGGGACTCGTGGTGTGTCCCTTGGCTGGGTGAGGAGAGGGACACAGAGCTGGGCTGCTGTCCATGTGCAGTCCAGGACTGATCCTTGGTGTGCCCCTGGCTCAGCCCTTGGGGGCAGCTGAACTCTGGCTCTCTCTGAGTGCAATTCCAGCTTGAGGCTGGTGCTGTTGTTCTTTGCACCAGTTGCATTTTGAGGAATGGGTGACAGTTGATTTTCTGCCCTTCTTTGAGCTGAGTTGGGTTTTTCCCCCGTTTGTCTGGGTGTCTTTTGTCCTTTCCTCCCTCTCTCCTTGTTGAGGAGGCACTGGAGGGAGAAAACATGCAGGGACATGAGGACAGTTGGTCAAATTCCACTTGTTCCTCAATCCCCAAACAACATTTGAGTGTCAAATGAGAGATACTGGCAAGAGAGGGCTTTCCCTGTTTTCAGAGGCTCTGGGGAAGGAGGCTGGAGCAGGGTCCCTGGTGGTACCTTGCCATTGCTCCTCGTAGCCTGTGCTGGGGGATAAGACACTTTTTGGCTCAGAGGCAGCGACAGGACCCGCGGTGCAGCGTGATCAGGGGGAAAAGAGCTTTATGTTGGGGAGGTCATGGAAAAGGCTTAGTGTGAGAGGTTTTTCCTTTCTCCTGCCTCTTCCCATCCCCTTCCATCCACTGCCAGTGCCCTCCAGGAGTGACTGCTGGCTGGCACCTCCCCAGAGCCTCGGCCAGGCCTTTCTGCAGCACCAGTGCCTCGCAGCAGCCGAGCTGCTGACTCTGTTAGCAGGTGACACATAGAGCCCCCCAAAAACACAGCTGCTGAATGATTCCTCCTCCTGCCTGCTTGGCTTCTGGCAGCTTTTCCACTTGCACAATCCTATCTCTATACAGTAGCTGGTGATGCTTTGTATCGCAAGTGCCTTATGTTGTAGCCTCTCTGTGCACTATAGCAGTAGCTGAACACCCTCCTTTGTTACTACATATGTACAACATGTGCTACATTTATGTGTTTTCTGTTTTCTTTTTGATAGAACTATCAGGAAAAGGGACATTTGTTTTTGAAGCATTTCTCTGATTTTGGTTTTTTAGACCTATAGATGATGGGGGGGGGGTTTTTGAAGCATTTCTCTGATTTTGGTTTTTTAGACCTATAGATGATTGTGTTTGTTGTTTTTTTGGTTTTTTTTAGCCCTCCCCTGTATTTAGTCCTCAGAAATCCCCATCCTTCTGTTAGACCCAAACCTGGCAGGTTAGTTTTTTTTGAGCTGAGCCTTTGTTGTGAGGCGATATCCACTGTCATCCTGGAGGTTTGCAATCCCATCTCCATCAGAGGGGCTGCCTTGGGCTGCTCCTATCTCTGTGTTGTAGTGCAAGCACAATCCCTGGGCTGCAAGCCTGCAGTAACTGCTGCTGTTTTTCCTGTGTCCGTGTCATTTCTCAGCAGATCCAGCCTTCCTTTCAGCCCAAAGAGCTTTTTCTTGGAGCATTTTCATTGCAAGCCCTTAGTGGTCGGTCTGTCCTTGGCCTCTCTGCCTATGAAATGCCACGAGCTCACTTCCCTTTACTGGATGCTCTTCTCATGCCCCAACTGTGTCATCTGCAGAAAACATAATGGAATTGTTGGGTGAGGTTGGAAAATGCCTCCAAACTCATCAAAGTTCAACCTTTAATCCAACACCAAGATCCAACCCTGAACAGGAGCTCTTGTCCACCACAGTGCAGGTGGTGATGGAGATTATCCAAAACTTCCATTGGAACATGATTCATTGCACTCTTGCCAAGGGCTTGAGGCTGCTTTAGTAGTCTATGTCAATTATCCAACCTAAGGAGATCAGGAATTGAGTAGCCTGTGGTTTTTGGGGTGAAGTGTAGTGTTTTCCTGTCTTAGCATAGAAGAGCTGTGAAATACCAGCACTAGTTCTCTTTTCTTGTCTTAAGTAGTGGGAAAATGGGCTTGGGAAGAGAAGGGGGTGGAGGAAAAACAGATGTAGCATTTCACATACAGTTTTTGAGTGACTCTTACATTATGGGGCATTACAGTTGCATTTTATGTTGTTGTTGTTATTTAGGATTCTTTCTTCTTACTCATTATGTTTGGGTTAGTAGTAGCCAAGTTCAGTTCCCCTGTAGGTCCCCTTACCTTCAACTCAGTGTTTTAAAAGGTATTTTTGGTAGGTTTCCTGGTTGGAGGGAAGTGTGGTCGCTCTGGGATGTCTCTTCCTTGCCTCCAAGTGACTCTGGGAGCTTGGAGCCATCCTGCCTTTCCTGCAGTGCCTGGGGCTTTACAGCAGACTCAGGCTCTTGCCTTTGGTAGAGGGACCCCAGGTTGTGTCAGCAGTGGGTGGAGGTGATGGGGTTTGCTTTACAGCCTTCCAGGAAACTTCGTGGGGAATGAAAGGTTGGTTTAGTAGGTTTTATACCCAGTGAGGTATGTTCCTCCTCCTTGGAGCTGTGTGTGGGGTTTTTCTGGGAAGAATGGCTGTTGGAGAAGCCAGGCAGAGGTGTGTGGTTTTTCCTCGAAAATGTTGAACTCGACTGATCAAACTTCAGCAAAGGAACTCGAGGAAAATTTCTCTTTAGTGCAAATTTCCTGATTTTGGATGGGGTGGGGGGGCATTAACAGTCTCTGGTATTTTATCCCATTTGTTTCATTCTTCCTGTCACTTCAGTTTTTGTACGGATTTTGTTTGTTGTTGTTCGTTGTTCAATGACTTTTGTGATAAACTCAGCAGAAGTATTTTTCTGAAATAAATAAATAAAAGGCATAGATTCTTCCAGTGCTGTTTCTACTGATGCTTTATTATTGTTAAGCTGTGCATGTGGCAGGGACAGCTTCCACTATCCCAGGTTGCTTCAAGCCCTGTGCAGCCTGGCCTGGGACACTTCCAGGGATCCAGGAGCGGCCACAGCTTCTCTGAGAAACCTGTGCCAGGGCCTCACCACCCTCACAGGGAACAATTTTTCCCCCAATATTCAATCTAAATATCTCTTTCAGTCCAAAGCCATTCCCCCCTATCCTGTCACTCCAAGCCCTTGCAGCTGGGATTCGTCTTCCCACATTTCCCATGTCCACAGCATGGGCAGCTGCTCCAGAGTTCATTATTCGTGGCTGCTTTCATCAGAGGGAGTGGAGAATAAGGGTATTTGTAGGAGGTGATTTATCTGATGTGGTTTAGGCACATATTTTTGGTGAGCTATATTGTATATTTTGTGCAGCTGGCCCCAGACACACGACATCACTTGGCTGAGGGTTAGGTTACGGTTTCGTAGCCTGTGCAGAAAATAGTTTCTGACTTTCTACAGCTCAAGTAATTTCATCTGTAAGTTTTTGGTCTCTTGAAATCCAAGGTGGACCAGAGATTCCTGGAGTAATCCTTGGTCTGGGTGAGCAGCAGCACAAAACAGGCCAGAAGGGAAGAGCAGTGACCTTTCCAAACAAGGGGAGACAGGAGGGAGCTGTCACGTGGAGACTCTCATCTGTCTGAGGGGAAGTGGGAATCCATGGCACAAAAGCTGACTTAAAGCAGCATTTTGTTCCAAAGAGCTTTGTTCTCTGTGTGTGTGACAGCTGCCTTTTCTGTGTGCTCCATGGCAACACCTGGCAGGTGTCACTTGGGGTGAGAAGGCTCCTGCCTCGTTCCCCTCACGCGGAGATGAGTAACAGAGCACGAGTGTCATAACTCTATTGCCGTGCCAACTGCTCGTGTTCCCTTTTCCTTGGAGACCTGTCTGGTGAGATGGCAGGTGGATAAGGTGGGTTTGGATAGGAGCTCAGTCCTAAAACCATTCTCCCAACTTCATGTTAAAGAATGCAGAGCTGCTGTCAGCAGATTTGTGTCCAGCCCCCTATTCCCTCCAGATAACTAAACTCACCACCATCACCCTATCTTGAGTAGACCCAGAATCACAATTTGTGAGTTCCCCCCTCACCCTTAGTTTAATCCTTAGCTATTCCAGCCATTCTATTTAAAACAGACTTTTTGACATGTTTACAGCAACTGCAGTTTTATTGCAATTTTAGTATCAAACTGGCAGTCTTCACTACTTGAAGGTGAAAGGCCCATCTGAGAGAAACCTGGAGTGGTTTTCACTCCAGGCTCCAGAGAGCTTTAGCTCTCTAAAGTACTGCACTAAAAGGTTGAGAAAACAACACAAGAACCTGACTTTGGTTCTCAGAATTATTTTTTTTCTCCTATAAGTTTCATTTCAATATCCACCAGTTTTGGGGTGGAGTTTAGGAGTAGCTAAAAAGACAGGGAGAGGTTAGGAAGGAAAAAAAAGTTAACATGAGGGTGGAATCAGCTGGGTCTGTAAAAGAGGGAGGGAGAGAGTGAAGCAAGGGTGAAAACCAAAACATCCTTTTTGAAGTACAATATATTCAAGTCAGCTGAGAATTCAACTGCTGACCCTCTCCTTCGGCTTCTGGGAAGAGATCACTAGGGAAGGCTCGAAGGA
Source organism: Onychostruthus taczanowskii (assembly GCF_017590055.1). Lineage (NCBI taxonomy): Eukaryota > Metazoa > Chordata > Aves > Passeriformes > Passeridae > Onychostruthus > Onychostruthus taczanowskii. The sequence continues at coordinate 2,363,096 of NW_024506994.1, read as the reverse complement.
AGTCACGATAGTTTACCTTGTCTTCATCACAGGAACAGTAGTCAATCAGCTGTAGGGACAAAACACACAGCAAACACCATAAAAAGTTGGGAAAAGCTGCAAAATTTGGGTTGTTTTTAGGGGAAATTGCCCAGAGTTCTCCTTGTGGGACAGAGCAGGAGATGTTATTCCCTCATGTGGATTTTCCCCATCCTGGTAGTCCTGAATCACAGGTAAACTTGGAATCATAGAACCACTGAGGATTGAAAAGTCCTACAAGATCACTGAGCCAAACATTTAGATCATCAAGTCCAACCATTTAAAGATTGCACTTAATGATCTAAAGGTTGAACTTTATGATCTAAAGCTTCAAGTCCAGCCTTGAATGCCTATAGATGACACTAATCTATGCAAGGAGAAGAGTTAAAGTGTTTTGAGTTTAATCCTGATTTCCTTCTGGGCCTCACCAGAATGGCAAGAGAGCCACAAAAATACAGAGCATGGCCACAGACTGAGATGGGCCACAGGAAATCTTGTAGAAATCCCTGCCAAAAGTGGGGTGGAGGCAGTGTGTGTGAACAGTCACTGTTCCCTGGTGTCACTTTGGTGTGTGCACATGGCATATAGGGGAGACACAGATAATTGAGCTTGGTGACAGCCCCACTAATGAGCCAGTTCTGGTGTCCGTGCCTGACCCTGCATTGTGTTACAGAGCCACAGCCTTTGTGTGTTTCAGGGGAAGAAAGAAGGCTTTTGTTTCTTTAATTGCATAACTAATCTCCTTCTGACACCCAGCGAGATGGAAAAGGTCTAATATCACAATTCCCTGAAAGGATTCCTCTTCCCCTTGTCGCCTGGAGACACATTCTCTGGGGTTTGCTTCTGTGACTGACAGCTGTGCTCCTCTCCAGGCAGTGAACTCTGCCCTATGTTTAATTTATAGCCCTGCCACACTTCCCAGGGCTCTGGGAACACTGGGATCAAGATTTCAGGAGAGGAGATGGATGGTTTTAGTGCACAGGCCCTAGACTGGGGCTCAAACGTGGGATTTTAGCTTCAATTGTCACAGGTTCTCCAAATAATTTTGAGAATGTTCTCTCCCACTCTCAGAGTGGAGCAGGGATTGTCACCCCACTGTAAATTCCCTAGGGCAGAGTGAGCTCTGATGAACTCTGCTACAGCAAAGCCCTGGGTGCTTGTCAGGGCCTTTATTCATCCTACATTCAGAGACACAAATCCCCTGCCATGCACCTTTCTAACCATGGCTGTGATGCTCACAGTGGACTGATTTAGAAAAGTTTTTATTTTAGCAGGGGAAATAACTCCCTCTGATTTCTAGATTTCTCTAAAGTCTGAGTCCCCCTTATTGGCCACCAATCTACTGCTTAACCCATGATGCTGAGGAAACATCTTTGCCAGCCATATTCCTCCTCCCCCTCACTGCAGGGATTTTTCCCTCAGTTTCCTTCACATCTTTTGCTTTGCAGACTGTGCAAAGACTGTGATCTCCATGTGCTGTTTGTTTCTCATAGTGCCCAGCAAGTGTTAACCAGGGTGTTATGATTCTAAAATAAAAACAACAACAACAATAATAATAATCTTTATACATGTATTTCTATATTAATAATAGTAATAATATTAATATTGAATCATATTAATAATATATTAATTGTATTAATATATTCAATTATATATGATTGATTACATTCTGTAAATAATATTAATTATATTAATAAGCTATTATTTATTATTAAATGTCATTATTATTGTTGTTGTTGTTGTTGTTGTTGTTATTTTGGAAAATACTTAGTTCTTAGCCCTTCAGTTCAGTAGCTGTTGAATCCAGAATGTCTCTAAGCTTTCCTAAGGCACATTCCTTGAACACCTCAGTGTCATCTCTACTCAATCCCAGCTGTGCTTAAGCCATCACAAACACTCCAAGCTCTGCAGGAGCCTATCCCTGATCTCTGTCATGATTCCTGATCTCTATCACAATACACGACCTCTTCTACTCATCCAAGACCTCAACCAGCAGGAATTTTCACACATTACAGCGCAGTCAAACATGGGAGGAAACCTGGATAACATTTTTTCCCTTTTCCTTAGAGGACAGCAATTATTATCTCCTCTTAAGACACAGGCTCAGTCCAACAGCTCAGGAGTTTTTCTAAACTCTCTTGCCTTTTTCCCCAGGCTAGAGCAGCTGGTTAGGGTTGGTTTTTAGAAGAGGTCTTTTGGAAGAGCCACGGGAGGGGAATTCCACATGCACAGCACCCCTTCCATCTGACCTTTTTAAGAAGAATGGTGCTGGTTGGCACGTTGAACCTGTCACAAATGGTTAAAAATCTTGTTTTATCCAGGAAGCCAGAGCCCTCCTTGTCACAATGATGAAATGTCTCATGAAACTGCCTGGTGTTGAAGGGCTCTTGGAGTTTCAGTTCTTTCTGAACCTCCACAATTAAATCATCCAGATCCTTCTTGGGGACGCCACTGCAGAAGAAAACAATAATAGGATTTCATGCAAAAACTCATTTTGGCAGCCTTGCTGTGACACTTGAGTAAAAAAGAGCATTTCCCTGTGTGCTCCACAGTGTCAGAAACTGTGGGAAACTTGAGTTTCAACCAGAGCCATGATATAACTGCCTCGAAACCATGCTCTGAGATAACAGGGCTGTTACTGGGTCACACAAGCTGGGTCCAGACAGCTAAAAGGAGGATGTGGTCTAGGCTCTGATGAGCTGATAAGCAAAGAAGGAATTAAAGCCCTGAAAAAGACTCCCCCCACCACCTGCTGAGCCTGCAACCATCAAGCAGCTCAAGTTGGCAGCACCTGTTACAATGAACTGATGCCTTTTGGGAAAAGATATGTCCCCCACCTGAAAATTATGTCCCCCCAAAACTGAAAGTGTTTAAATGTTGCTTGGAACAACCTCAGATGGTGGAAGGTGTTCCTGCCCACGACAGAGGCTGGACTGAGCTGATCTTTAAGGTCCTTCCAACCCAAGGCATTTTGTGATTCTGTGATTTTGGCTGGAAATCCAAACACTTCTTGAACTCAAGCTTGGTGATGTGACCACTTCTCTGTCCCTGCTGCTGAGCCAGAGCTGTCCCAGGAGGTTATGGAGCTAGCAGCAGCCATAACATTTTACTGTACACACCTCACACCCTCTGTGCCCCAACACAGCCTCTTGGAGCATCAGAAGCACCAGCAGAGCAGGAGGCTAGAGCCCAGGGAGGCTGCTGAAAATGCCCTTAGTTGTCAAACTTATTTAGCCCCACCACCCCATTCTTTGTAGCCTACCTGCTGGCAGTCTCCACTACCACCTTCCGTGGGAGGAAATGATCCCTTATGGATTGCACTGTGGCTGCAGGGAAACTCTCTGAATTTCTCTCCAAATAATTAAGCACATATTCATCAGCATCAGTGATAATAAACCTGTGGCCAAATACTAGGGGAGAAACATTACAGAAGTAGTGTTACCTGTGGTTTAGCATGGGTTAAAGTAATTTTGTGTTCCAGGAGGGAGCAGGATTCCTCTCCTCTGGCTGGGCTCAGGTTTGAGCCAGCTCTGCTACTTGTTTCACTTCTTCAAGTAAGAATAATTTCACCAATTGAAAAGTTCAAACATTGACAGTAACAAAGTTATATTAATGTACACCAGCTGCTAATCTGGAAACTCAAACGTGAGGAGACCCAGAAGCAGCAGATCTTTCAAGTGAAGCAAGAAATATGCACAGTCCATGCAAGAAATTACATATCAGAGCAGAGTATTATAAATCCAGGCTGGATTTTACCTTCGATTGTAGAACCAATGGTGAAGTCAGAGGGCTCATAGTATATGGGATTCTCTGGAGTAGACCCTGGCTTGGTAACTTTGGTCCTTTTTAAGTATTTGCCTCCAGTGATGCCAGAGTTTCTGACTGGGGGTTCATAGATGCTGATCGTGTCATCAGCGAGGAAATAAGAGAGGATGAAACGACGAGTTTTGTCCTCAGGCACTGGTGATTCCTAGAGGAAAGGTAGCAGGTTTGGAACAGAGCATTTGAACCAGGTTTTCCTTGCCTGGGATGCTCAGGAGTACCTAGTAACCCACTCATAAGCACCCAGAGTTTTTTTTTACAGCTGACTAAACAAAGCACTTGATGTGCTGACATAGCATAACAAAGCACTAGACAGCACTTAGGATATGAATTTCAAAGGTTACTTGCTTTACTCAAGCCACTGAAGCAGAATCTGGGTTGAAGCTACCAAATATATTCAGTGTTTCCACAGCCTGAGTAATCCAAGAGAAATCCTTTCTCTATCCTATATGGAATGATTCATCCCAGGGAGGCTGTAAAATTCAGTTTTAAATTACATTTTTTCATTATGCTGAGTGCCTGAGAGGCTGGTGCTGTTTCAGCCCTTAGTCACAGGAAGTCACTCCCCTGACACACCAATGGATTTACTTGCTTAGTTTAAAGCTAAGTGGATCTTAACTCCTCAGCTGTGACCTTTAGGGAACTCCTGCACAATAGAGAAAAGAAACCAGCCCTTATCCACCCGGAGTGTTTGGAGAGGGCAGGCACAAGGCAGCACAGGAAATGCCATCGCTGCTGCTGGATGTGCCAGAGGCTCCTTGCATAAACCAGCCGCAAAGCTGGCACAGAGGCCAGGGCCTGGGTGCTGTAGTGAGTGGAAAACATCATTCTTGTGGATTTTCCACCTTCTACACCGGCATTGGCTGCTCTGCTAGGACAGCTCCTTGCTGGCTGCTGCATCCAGGACTAGCCTGGAGAAGGACAGGGGCTGGAGCCAGCAGCAGAGACATCAAGCACTGGCTGGTGGCAGTGGTGGCAGGCAGGCAGAGGCACAGTGCCCAGTGCAGGCTGCTTCAGCCAGGGCCATCTGTCACGTAGCAGTGGCAGAGGGAGTTTTCCCATAAATGGCTGTGGGTTTGTAGCAGGTCTGGTTTGTACTTTCTAGCCTTATTTTTATATTTTTTTCTAGTTTTCTGAGCTGCCAATTGTCACAGCAAGCACAAAACAACCCCATGGCACCCCCCCAGGGACACTTGTGATGGCTTGGGGAGCTCTCTTTTCCCACTGGCACAAAGGAGAGTTTGCCAACAGCTTTGTCTGGACAGGCTGCTCCTCCCATCCTCCTGACACTATTCCTCCAAGGAAAACACTTACCAGGGCCACCTGGTACCGCAGGACCTTGAGATTATTCTCCAGCATCTTAATGATATCTTTCCGTGGAGGCTTTGGAAACAGACTAAGGCAGTTCTGGAGAGAGTCTTCAGGGATGCCAAAACCATTATAGGGAGGAATTACCTGCATCCAGAGGAGATATCAACCATAAACAGCTGCAACTAAGAACAAGACAAAATTTACAAGACTTAGCAAAGCCCATCAGATTTGGAAGGAAATATTCTGCCACCAGGTAGCAAGAGCTGTGACATTCTACTCAGCAGAGATGGTTGATACCAGCCTGGCCATGTGTTGTATTTAATGAAAATATAAGAGGATTAAGTAAATCTGAAACTCAGAAAGCCAGGTAATTTCTCTGATTTCAGAGGTTATGGCTATACTAAAGAACCATAGAATGGTTTGGGTTGAAAAGGACCTTAAAATCATCCAGTTCCAACTAAACCTTTCTGTGCACAGGAACTCAGCCATGAAATGGTTACACTGGTAGCCTGATCGCCATCATGCCTGTGGTCTAAGCCACCACTCCAAATAATTTCTGGGCTCAGTTTGGAAGGTAACAAGGGCTGTGACCATCCTCAGTAGGCAGTATGGACTTGGCAACATGGTTTTGAAGAGTGAGGAAGAGTTCAGTAGTGTCAGTGCAGACAGACTTTAATTTTTATATCGATTATGACCATTCTTGCCTTGTCTTTTTCAAGTTTATTTTTTTCTTTAAGCTGAACTTGTTTTCTACAGGTTCTTACTACGCTGAACCTCTACTTTACTATAGGAGCTTACACCAACTGCTTCCTTTCCTCCCTTCTTTTGAGAAATTGTTTAGTACCTGTGGAGCTTTTTCAAGTGGTTTCTTATTTACATCCACTGGCTGGAAGTCTGTGATGCCATATTTTTCACGATAGAAGTCCTGGGTGAACTTGTCACAATCATAGATCAAGAAGGTGCGTCCAAGGAGGGTGACAGTTTTGCCAATAGCAAAATCTTTGGGTGAGTACCACTCTTGTACCTCATGGTCAGTGATCTCCAGCACACAGCTTGGGAAGTTCTCTAAGGACAAGGGAGCAGAAGGAAAAATAAACTAATCACGGAGATGTTAACATTTCCTAGTGAAAATTATATAAAAGCAAGGTGTATAAATAGCCACCTAGGGAGATGCTGGCACTGCTGTCCTGCCACTGTTTCCCAAAAGATAAAAAATTTAGTGACCATTTGTAGAACTTTTTTTTGACCATGAAATAATGACACTTTAGCACAGATGGATGTGCCAATCTGAACTTACTGTTCTTGTCCACAAAGACTTTGGGCAAGCGCTGGCGCCTCATCAGTACTGGGAATGGATCTCTCCCATCATTTCTCTTGTGCACTTCCCGAACCTCCACCGTGTCATCTGCCAAGAAGTAATGGATGATGCAGGGATGGTGATCACCAAAGGCACAGTTGGTGTCATCCCATATGGCATAGAAGCGAAGCACCTGGAGTGGAGGGAAAAAAAAAAGCAGACAAACACGGATCAGAATCAACTTTTGGTGCCGCAGAAATCAAACTCATCACACTGAGATGCGCAAGAGTTCCCCAAGGTTCAGCTCCTGAAGAGAGAGGAGAGACACAGGGAGAATTTAGTCAGAGCAAGGGGCATTTGTGTTTGTCTGAAATTGTCTGCTGTGGCACCTGGCATCAATATTTTGGGGGAGCAGAGGAGTGGACGCAGCAAGACCATTCCTAATAGAACTGCATCTGGATGCTAAATTCCAGAGGCAGGTGGCTTATCTCATCCCAACAGAAAGAAAGAGAGTAATGGATGATATTGAGCACAGGCTCTGCAATCCAAAGACGAGCTGTTTACAAGGCACAAAGCCCAGAAAAAAGCATAAAAGGTTTTGTTTCTCACTAAAGCCAAGAAAGGAGCAAATCTGGAGTCTGTTCAGCAGACTGAGACAATTTAGAATAAGTGAGGTTGCAGACTCTCACAAGACCTGGGTTTCACTAGCACATATTCACTGTAATCACAGAATTTTTTAGGTTGGAAGATCACAGTCCAACCTCTGACTGGCCCCTACTTTGCCACTCTTCCCATAGCACTGAGTGCCATTTCCATTCATTCTTTGACACCTCCAGGAATGGGGACTCCACCACCTCCCTGGGCAGCCTGTTTCAATGTCTAATCACCCTTCCTGTGAAGAAATTCTTCCTAACTCAACCCAAACCTCCCCTTGCACAACTTGAGGCCATTTCCAGTCCTCTCTCTGGTTGCCTGGGAGAAAATACTCACCTCCCCCCAACTGTCCCCTCCTGTCAGGGAGCTGTGCAGAGCCATAAGGTCCGCCCTGAGCCTCCTTTTCTCCAGGCTGAGCCCCTTTCCCAGCTCCCTCAGCTGCTCCTGGTGCTCCAGCCCCTCTCCTGGACAGACCCTCAGCGTCTTTCCTAAAGTGAAGGGCCCAGACCAGGACCAGGACTGGAGGTGCCTCACCAGGGTGATGTGGGTAATTATACAATAATCTGGGTAATCCCCAGCTCTCTCACCTTTGTGTCATAGGCCAGGAACTGCCTGAAGGGGTCGGGACCTGTGGGCACAATGCGTTTTTGCATAGGCATCCGACGCTGTTCCGTGTAAGGATCCGAAACCAGCTCCTCTGGAGGGTTCACTACAATTCCTTGGCTCTCCAGGAACACCTAGGAAGGTCATCTGAGGTGTTAGTGCTGCCAGGAGTTCTGAAGGTAAGAGGTGACTAGAGGTTACAGGTGGGCTGGGATGAGTGAGGTCAGAATTCTGCAAGTTCACTCCTCACGGAGAATGAGGCAAAGAGGAAAATACAGCAGATGACAAATACATTCGTTTAAGCTGTTTCTTATCTTTGCTTATCCTTCAATTAATCAGAGCAGTTCTGTCCTGAACATCCTAACTCAGATTTCACTTGAGCACAGTTTTCCATGGCCTTAGGGCTTTAAATGGAAGATAACTGTCATTTGGTCTCTTTTATGTAAATGGGAAAGATTAAATTGCTGTATAAACACAGATGTAGTCAGCCTGAGTTTGCAATAATTTAGGGCTGTGTCAGATAGTTAGAAGAAGCTAGTGTCACCCACACTAGGCACATGAAGACCCTTCAGGAACGAGGATATGTGTCAGTGGCAGCTTCGTTCCAAATTTCAGGCGTACTTTTCCCACAGAAAGAGTGCAATCTGCTTGTTTATAAAGGGATTTTTTGCTTACCTTGGACCATGAACAAAATCCAGGGTGTAACTCGTGGGCTTGCATCAGTCACCCAAAACAATCTCTGAGGTCAAGGGACTTGTTCCCTTTTTGGCTTTGGGAAGTGGTCCATGAAAACATTCAGCCCAGGAAGCACCTATGCAAACATCTCCCACAGGAATATGAGATCCCCCGGAGACTCACAAGGCAAGTTCACACTTTCAGACTCGCTATTTCCTGGTCTGAAAGATGTCAGTAAATGATAAATACACTATTGGCCTTGAGTTGTAGACCCATGTAGCTCATTCCATGTTTTCTATCAATATTAACATCAGGACCAGCTCTTTATTTCATGTGGACTGACTTGAACTGTCACCCAGTTACCAGCAGAACTGGCCCCACAACCACATTTATACCAATATATTATACATACCTAGGAACATTCCTGGGCACTGAGGCCAACTGACAAGGAAAAGCCTGGAATTAAACTCTTCCAGCCTCCAGGACAGGTTGACTGCATGTAACTCACCTTTTGGGAATGGCCCCTGGAGCAGCCTAACTCCTGGCCTGGAAGAATAGCAGCTCACCAGGGCTGAGATTTTACTGGGGACAATCTAGCAGGATACCAGTGTACTGGCAATTCTTATTTCTTATTATTGGATCATTATTATCTCATTTACTGGCCCAGAAATAGCCAGAAATAGAAAAGCAGGCAATGAGTAAGCTTTCTTAGAAAGGTCAGTTCATACCATGATTCTCAACCCATGGATCATGGCTTGGCTGTGGATGTGTGCAGAATTACTGCTGGTGTTCCTTTCTACTAACAGTGTGGAATATTAACTGTTCCTAACAGAGGAATATTAAATCAGAAAACAGTCAGGATCTCTAATTTCCCTCTCGTGTATGCACAGTGCTTCATCTGGACTCCAAGCAGTTAAACTGCCCAGACAGGAACTTAGAATTTGTATTGTAAAGAGAAGTCCTGAAGACAAAGGATGGACTCCCAGCAGTCCTGGGGCAAAAATCCTGAGCACCTCACTTGCCCTCAGCAGATGTCATACCCTGAAGTCCCCTTTGGCCTGAAAAAAGAAATCTACACAAAAAGCACAATGAAAGACTGCGAGCACCCATATCACAAAAGCTACAGCTGCAAACTGCAGGACTCTAACAGGTAATTAAACCCCTGCAGTTCCCAGGAACTGGGAGTGTTTCTGTCACTGTTCCCCCTGCCACACACCTTGGTGAAGGAGTCGCAGTTGACCAGGCGGTAGGTCCGGCCGTAGATGGTGAGGTCGATGCCCAGGTTCAGATCCTTCCAGTGGTAATAATCCCCCTGCTCATTCTTGGGCACCCGGTGGCGTCTCATGAGCTTGCCTTGGAGCAGACCCGAGTTCTTCACCTTGGGCTCGATGATACACATGCTGTCATCTTCCAGGTAGTAGTAGAGGCCCACCTGGCGGATCCGGTAGTGCTCCTCTGGAGAGATGGCGACTTCCTCCATGAAGTAGGCATCGAACTTCAAAACCTGCCCGAGGCACAATACAGCAAAAGGAGAGAGAAAAACAATTTGAACACTGTGATTAGTCTATCAAGGCAAGCTTTGGTGGTGTAAAATTACTGGATTGGATTCTAAAAATCTTCAAAGATAACTGTGGTCTAATCTGTGAGTGACACCAGAGGCACCAGGAGTGCTTTTATTAAGATGTGTCTTTTGCAAATTTGGTGTGCCTGAGACAAGTATAAAAATACAGCCTTTCCCCTACTTCTTGATCACCTGCTGCTTCACCTACTGCCAGGTGCTTGGCTGCTGACAGAAATCTACTTTACTGACACACAGCTTTTTATTTGTCAGCTTTACAGCCCTGATTTAGGGAAGTTATCTGCAGATTTTAGTGAAGAGTTCAATCACATCTGAGAATTTTAAAATCTGAAAGGGGCCATCATTTTAAGGCCAGACTGGAGGGGCTCTAAGCAATCTGGGATAGCAGAAGTATCCCTACCCATGGCAGGGAGGCTGGAACAAGATGATCTTTAAGGTCCCTTTCCATAATCTGAAGTCACATCTATTCAGCACTGACAGCAAAAACTGATTTATGCTGGGGAAACAAGAAAACTAACCAGCCAGGCCCTCTGCTTGGCAGAACTAAGAGGAATATTCCCTCCAAGGTCATTCAGTGCCCCTAAGAAGGTGCAGGTGGCCTTGCATACCCAGCCTACATCAGCCCAGAGGCCTGGATAATTAAGAGATGATAAAGCCAGCAAGTTCCTATCAGTCAACAAAGTGCCCCACAAGGGATTGTGACATCCCCAGCAGCACTGGGGCCCCTGCTGCTCCTGTGGCTTGAAGGAAGGGGCAGAGAAGGATCTGACAGATTAAACAGCAACATTTACATTGCTCTGAAGGAACAGCCTCAGCAATTAACAGAGCACATCTGTTCCCCAGCCTGTGTCACAGCCGGGCTGAGGGCTGGCTGGCTGCAGACGGCTCTGGCAGGGCTGGCAGCGCGTGGAGCCTGCACGTGCTGAGCTCCCGAGCCCTGCAGCTCCCACTGCAGCAGCTGCTCCATCCATGGCTAAGGGTTGCAGCTTGGGCCATTGGCACACTGAAAACCAAGTGTCAGCTCAGGACTGCTCCGAGCAGACACAGAGCCAGCACCCAGTCTGATATGGTGACCAAGATGTAACATGGGAAGCACTAAAGGAGCACGCTGTGGTGACCAACATAAGCATGAATAGATAGACCACGGTCAAACAGCCATCAGGGTTCCCACTGCAGACTGACTTTTCTAGTCAAAGCTCAGTTACAACCTCAATACAGTTTTGGAAACACAGAACTCCAGGCTGTGGCTTACAGAGCAATAATTTTAAGCTGGAGCTTTCCAGAGCTAATCAAACCTCTTTTCCAACATCTGCTGGAAATGCTCAAGTGGAACTTGCAGGGAATGTCTTACATCGTTTACGTATTATAATCCTCCTCCCAAGCAAAGAAAGCCTCTTTCAGTCTGGGATTCAGCTGTCTCTGACTAAGGGCTCTGGCATTTGAAAACTGCTGCATGCAGTCCCATGAACCCTGGAGCTGACTGTTTATGTCTCCGAATTTGGCCAGTGATATTCCTGGAATCAGCTTCTTTATACCTTTTTGTCATAAGCCACGAATGCTGGAGTGAAGCGGGAAGGTGCAGGCCTCTTGACTTGCCCATAGGTCAGTGTGGCTCCCTTGGTGCATAAATCATCTAATTCATCTTGAGAGAGCTGATTTGCAAAGAGTGTGTCCCCACCAACCCCCTCTCTTGGCAGCCGGGAAAAGGCATATCCATTTTTGAAGTCCAGTGTCTGGGACCGATGAAAAGATGTTTTCTGTTGGAAGGAAATCCAGCTATCAAAATACTGCATGAATTTAGCAGATGTAGCTACTGGAAGCACAAAAAACCCAGTAAGAGAGTGCAATATCAAGAATGTCTCACCCCACACACATACCCAGCACTTTATTATAAACTACTGCAGCAGTTATTTAAAATCAGATTTTGTACTTAGGGAAAAAAAACAGTGGAAAAAACAGTGAGTGGTGGATGTACAAAGCATGAGAGTGAACTCAGATCCTTGCAATGGCACACACTCTGGAAGAACTTAAATCACTGAATTTCCTGACTGCCACCACAGCCAGTGCCTAGAACAGTGTGTCAGCACTTTATCTGCCCTGATATTTATTTCACCAGCTCTTTGTTCCCTACCCTATTTGTCAGAGCACCATGGGACCTCAGTTACTGCCTTATGGTGCTTCCTTCACTGTTGTGCACCCTCTGTGTATTCCACTGTTATTTATTTTCTTAACCCTCCCCTGGGCATGATACAGGATTGTCTTTGCTGGGTTAAATCAAGGCATGTCATGCTCACAGAACTACAATTATGAAATGTACAAAAGCACATTAGCTGTTTTATCACCTCTCTACATAGTCATAGACTCACAGAACAGCCTGGGTTGAAAGGGACATTAAAGATTATCCAGTTCCACCCCCTGCCACGGGCAGGACACTTTCCACTATCCCAGGTTGCTCCAAGCCCCATCCAAACTGGACTTGGACACTTGCAGGGATGAAGCAGCCACAGCTTCTCTGACCTGTGCCAGGCCTCACCACCCTCTTTGTAAAAAAAATTCTTATTGTATCTAATCTCAATCAAGCCTCTTTGAGTTTAAAATCATTATTCCTTGTCCTACTGCTACAGGCCCTGCTATAAAGGTTGTCCCATCTTTCATGAAGTCCTTTTAGGCCCTGGAGGGGGCTCTGAGCTCTCCCTGGATCCTTCTCTTCTCCAGCTGAACATCTCCAGCTCTCTCAGCCTGGCTCCAGAGCAGAGGGGCTCCAGCCCTCAGAGCATCTCCTTGGCCTCCTCTGGATTTGCTCCAGCAGCTCCATGTCCTGCTTATGCTGAGGACCCCAGATCTGGAGGCAGCTCTGCAGGTGGGGTCTCACCTGAGAGGGGCAGAGGGGCAGAATTGCCCCCTCCCCTGCTGCCCACAGGGGGATCAGCCCAGCACATGGTGGGGGTTTCTGGCTCCCAACCTCTCATCCATCAGCAGCCTCAAGTCCTTCTCCCAGGGCTGCATTCAACCAGAGCTGTGCACAGGACCTGATCTCTGTCAGCCACTCTTGTTCTTCACCACTGAAGAGCAGGGTCAGGCTTGAGTGACACCAAAGTGCTCCTCTTGCTGCACACTCCACCACACATGGTACCTCACCTGCACTCCAGAGCCTGCCTGGTCCCACTGGGCTTTCAACACTTAAAGCTCCAGAGAAAGCAGGGGAAATTATGACTCCCTGATAATAAAATCTCTTGACTTTTGCCAAGTAAAACAGAGTTGTAAGCATTACTAGTGCTGAGGGAGCAAGCTCCAGCTCCTTTTCCAGCCCCAGGCTTGCAGTCAGTCCAACCTCAGGCATGCAAACTGCACTCCCTCCCTCGCCCCTCATGGTTAAGCCTCTAATCTTATTTATACCCTCAAGGCCCCACTTGAATTCCACATAATTCCGTGTTTTCTCTTTAAACTGCTACTATAGATCTTGCAAAGGAGAGAGCAGTGAGGAAAACAGGTGAAAGCAAGATTTGTCCAAAGACATTTTACCAGAACATCTTATAAACTGCCACAGAACTGCCACTTCCTTCTGTTAAATAAATACCAAGGGAAAGCTGTGGGAAAAAATATCCAAGGAAAACCAGGAAGTTTGTCTTTAATTTGAGCAATATCAGTGTTTGTTGGAAGTGTGCAGGCTTTTAAGAGCCCACATTTGCCTAAAGAAAGCACCTCACTGGTTCATAGGGCTCCTGAGTGGATAAGCTCTCCCAAAGTGAGCCTGTATGCCAGATAACATCTTCCAGGATCAGGTGACTAATGAAAATTTAAAAGGGAAAACCCAGAATGTAAACTCCTAATCTCAGTTGCTGCCAGTGTTTATCTGAAGAAATTCCACTGAATTAAGTCCTTCTTTTTGCCAAGTCTGTAACACTTCACACAAACACCATTCCCTCTCCCAGTGTCTGTTTCCCTGTCCTGTGAGACAGGGAAACAGACACTAAGCAGTAACAAGACTTCACTTGAACACAGAGGTTTTCTTCAGAACTTCTCAGCATTCACTTGGAAAGCAAGTATTGTGATGTCAGTTTTATGGACTGGAAAACTGCAGATTTCCAAGATATTATAAATTATTTCAAGGAAATATTATCTGATAATAATTCTGAGATAACCTTTATTGCTGGATGGTTATTTGTCATGAGTAATGTACTCTGGTGATGTCAGTTTTATGGACTGGAAAACTGCAGATTTCCAAGATATTATAAATTATTTCAAGGAAATATTATCTGATAATAACCTTTATTGCTGGATGATTGTTTGTCATTAGTAATTTACTCTATTTACTATGGAGAACTCAGTTGTCACTGATTTTAGTCCAGGTTGGATGGGCTTGGAGCAATCTGGGTTGTGGAAGGTGTCCCTGCCCATGGCAGAGGGTTGGAACAAGATGATCTTTAAGGTCCCTTCCAACCCAAACCATTCCATGATTCTGGGACAATGAATTTTCATATACAAAGCTGAATGCAGCCAGGAATGTTTTCTGTTAAAGATGCTCTCCAGGAAGGTTGTAAATTCCTGGTGAGCCAGAACCAGGCATGAAACCTCCTTTTTTTTTGCTTTTTTGTGTGATTTTAGTATACAGAGAAATAAATGGAAGCATCAGTTCTCTGTGGCACCACTTCCTTAAGAGGATGTTGGGAGGTTTTGGGGTTATCAGGTCCTTAGGGCCTGGATCAGTGGATGGGGAAAAGGAGAGGTTGTTCCTCATTTAGTATCAGGTGCAGAGGACGAGGATGAGGATGAGGATGAGGCTTTGGCTTTTTCCAGGGAACCTGGGAACAGCTGAGAGTGTGTCACTTCCTGGGGATGATCCTGGAAGCTGTGATGACACCAGTTCTGTGGTGAGATACCAGTTCTCTCACCAGGTTATCAGGTTCCAGACCTGCACTGTCAAGGAATCAGTTCTCCAGACAACACCAGAAGAGCAGTTTTGGAAGTATCAGAGCTTTGGAGGAAGGGGTATCAGGAAGGTGTTGATTGCCAATGAGACTGGTGACTTCAAGGTATATCTATGTAATAGACAAATTATGTCCAGGAAAAAATTATATTGGGATGATTTGGGGGATTAATTCATGTGGAGGAATGCTCAAGGTTTGATCAATATTGGTTCTCCTGGGTATATCCAGCTGAGGAGGTATCAGATGAATTTAAGGAACTTGGTTCAGGACAGCATCATTATCAGTTCAGAGGACTTTGCTTTGGGAAAACTCAGATGGTTCAGAGAAACAGCAGTTTTCCTGAGGGAATCAGGTTTCAGGACTGTAAAGCGAGTTTGGGGATTTCCCCTGGGGTACCTTATGAACTGTGGGGGAATTATTGGATGGATTCAAGGGAACTGAATATCCAGAGGTGTGAGTTTGCAGATAGTAGTTCTGCAGTTATGGAAAAAGCTTCTGGAATTTCCAATGAGGCTCACAAATGAGGGGGAGGAGGGGTGTGTGTGTCTCTCTCCAAAGCTATCAGGACAAATTCAGGGTTATAAGGTGGGTACATGATGCAATGGATTCCTTGGGGAGGAGATTAAAAGTACCAAGTCCCCTTGAAGATTAGTTCAGGGATACCTGGTCCCTTGGGAACAGATTGCAGTGTTCAATAACAGTGGAAAAATTATGGGAGTACCTCGTGTGCTGTGGGATCAGGAGATGTCAGGTGGGTACAGAGAGTTCAGATCCCCCAGAAGTGATCCAGCAGGAATTTGGTGGCTTTGGAAAACACCCAGTCTCTGGGGGAGAGTTAAGTGGATATTAAATCTTCTGGGGAGCATCAAATGAGTTTACAGAGCACCAGGTTCTTTGGGGGTACTTGGAGGGTCATGTCCAGGGTCTGGTGAGTTTGAGGTTCCCAGAACATGGTTAAAGGACATCAAGTTGTCTGGGGATATTTGGTGAATAGAGGATGTACCAGGCTCCTGGTCTGGGGGGGAATTACAGGGTGATCTGAGGGAACAGTAGGTTCCCTTGGGGGTTACATGTTCCTGAAGAAACTGTTTGCCCCTATACTCTGCTCTTGCAAAACCCCACCTGCAGTGCTGCATCCAGGTCTGGGAGCCCAAAACACAACGAATGTAGTGACCTGTTGGAGTGAGACCAGAGGAAAACATGGAGATGCTCTGGGGGCTGGAGCCCCCTCTGCTCTGGAGCCAGGCTGGGAGAGCTGGGGGTGTTCACATGGAGAAGAGAAAGCTTCAGGGACACCTTAGAACTCCTTTTGGTGCCTAAAGAATCCAGGAGAGCTGGAGAGGAACTAGGAACAAGGGCCTGGAGGGACAGGACAAGGGGAAGTGGCTTCCCACTGCCAGAAGGCAGGTTAGATGGGATATTGGCAGGGAATTGTTCCCTGTGAGGGTGGCAAGTCCCTGGCACAGGTTGCCCAGAGAAGCTGTGGCTGCCCCTGGATCCCTGGAAGTGTCCAAGGCCAGGCTGGACAGGGCTTGGAGCAACCTGGGATAGTGGGAGATGTCCCTGCCCATGGCAGGGGATGGAATGGGATGGTCTTTAAGGTCTTCTAACCCAAACCATTCCACAATTCTATGAATATTGCTGAATTTAGGGGTCCCAAGACTCCCGTGGATTAAGAGCAAAGTCTGAGGGAGTATCAAATTCCCGGAGAGTGTCTTCAGGGCATAGCAGGTACCTCCTGAAGCGGGTGCGGGGAGGTGCAGAGGCCCGTTCTGAGGTCCCCTCTCAGGGAGCACCCGCCAGGCCAGCCCACCTTGATCCGTGGGCCTCCCGTGGAAAGAGGGTACAGAGAGAGTACAGTGGGCGGGTGCGCTCACCGTGGGGTCCTTGATGGAGCAGCCGGGGAGGAAGGGCAGCCCCGGCCCGGGCCCGATCGGGGGCCCTGCCCCTGGCCCCGGCCGTATCCCCGGCCCCGGCCCCGAGCTCATGGCGGCGGCGGCGGCGGCGCTGCGGGCCCGGCCTGGCCGACGCGTCTCCACGGCAACCGCCCGCCTGCTCAGTGCGCATGCGCGGGACCCTTCGCGCCTCTCTGTGTCCTTCTCCGCGCCTGCGCACCGAGCGCCGCGGGGCGCGCGGTCGCCGTGGCAACGGGGAGGGCTC
The DNA here is from genome assembly GCF_017590055.1 of Onychostruthus taczanowskii. Classification (NCBI taxonomy): domain Eukaryota; kingdom Metazoa; phylum Chordata; class Aves; order Passeriformes; family Passeridae; genus Onychostruthus; species Onychostruthus taczanowskii. The sequence goes on along the minus strand of NW_024506994.1, from coordinate 2,346,049 downwards.
TGAGGGTCCGAACCGCCCCCACAACCCCTGTGAGGAGAGTGCGGCCCCGCAGCGTGGAAAAAAAAGACGTGGAAAGTGTTAATCCTGTTTTATTAGGGATTTTCCCCTCACAACCCCTCATAGTCCGCTCGTATCCCAGTCACAGACTTTCATATCTCTCTCACAGCCTCTCACGGCCCCCTCATATCTCCCTCGTTGCCCCTCATAATCCCCTCACATTTAAACATCTTGGCTTCCCAAACGGGTGGTGGCATCTGGACTGCTTTTTTTGGGCAGTTTTCCCTGCCTTGTGCAGTGTCCAGGGTGAGCAGCAGCTCTGAAGTGAGAAATCCATACCTGGACTGATTGAAATATTTTAACAGAAGAGATTGTGCTGGTTTATGATATATAAATACGTGTATAAAAATATATATGGTTGTGAAATAGTGTATTTTCCACTGATAAAATTCCTCTCTTTCAAACATGATTTTTATCTCTGGAGGAAGGGGTAAAATAAAAGCATCAAGGATACCCTCAAGGAAAAGGTGCTTGTGCAAAAGTCACTACCAAATGCAAGAGAGAAAACAGCTAAATCCATCACCATGGAAAACAGAAGTTATTTGGTGCCTATAGATGATGTGAATTCCCCAAAAGATGTGGATTCCTCATCCCTGGAAGCATTCAGGGCCAGGTTGGACAGGATTTGGGAGAACCCTGGTCTAGTGGAACGTGTCCCTGCCCATGGCAAGGGGGTTGGAAGGAGATGATCCTGAATGTCCCTTCCAACCCAAACCTTCTAGGATTCCATGAAAAAGAAGTTTTTTGTGCATCTTTGCTTTGTTCTCTTTATCACCACTACACCAGGCAAGCCAGGCTGTGATTCAAGGACAGGCAGCAGATCCGAGGGTTTTGTAAGCAGAAGTTAAACGGGGAGAACTGCAGCCAGACCGTCTGTCTGAGCACGGTGTGGGAGAGAGAAAAAAGCCAGACGGTGGGAGATAAAAGAACGAGGCTGATGAGCTTAGAAAGGAAAATAATGAACTGAAGGCCAAGCAGGGCTAGAAGAGCTGAATCTGGAAGACAGCAAAGCTGCTGATGTGGTGGCTGACTTAGACCCAGAAGCAGGACCCTGATCAAGCCCTCGCTCTGATTTTTCAAGCTGCAATATCCAGGCAGCATTTAAAGGGAAGGGGGCCTGTCTCAGAGAAGGAAATTCACCTCCATGTGCCAAGGATCATCCCCAAGGACAGTAACTGCAAATCTGGGACAAGGCTGTGTGGCAGAATGCCTGGCGCACAGCCTGTAAAGATGACAGGCTAGGCATGTTCATCATGGAGAAAAGAAAGCTCTGGAAGTCCTTGACTGCAAATTTGGGACAAGGCTGTGTGGCAGAGTGCCTGGCGCACAGCCTGTAAAGATGACAGGCTAGTCATGTTCATCATGGAGAAAAGAAGGCTCTGGAAGTCCTTGGAGTCCCTTCCTAAAGGGGCTCTGAGAGAGCCAAAAAGGGATTATTTACAAGGGTATGCAGTGACAGGACAAGGGGCAGTGGTTTTAAACTGCCAGAAGGCAGGGCTAGATGGGATATTGGGAAGGAAGGTGTGGGGGTCCTGGCACAGGTTGCCCAGAGAAGCTGTGGCTGCACCGTTTCTGCAAGTGTCCAAGGCCAGGTTGAGCAACCTGGTTTAATAGAAGGTGTTCCTGCTCATGGCAGGGGTTGGGAATGAGATGGTATTTAATGTCCCTTCCAAGCCAAACCATTCTGGGATTCCACAGAAGGAAGGAGAAGAAAAGCCATAGAAGAAGGTGTTTAGTAATAGTGACGTATTTAATGTCCCTTCCAAGCCAAACCATTCTGGGATTCCACAGAAGGAAGGAGAAGAAGAAAAGGCATAGAAGAAGGGTGTTTAGTAATAGTGAATGTAAAGCAGCAGAAAGGAGAAATGAAGAATTCAAGTGAAGATCTAGATTAAGCTTCATCCTTGACAACTTCTGTACAGACAAGTCTGACTTACCAAGGTTAAGATGAGCCTTTTTAGCTTCCCACATCCCTGCTATCTACTCATGAAAAGCAAAAGGAATTCTTTATCGGGCTCCGCTTTCATGGCAGTGGAGGACACAGATGGAGACATCTCGCCCTCTGGTGGATGAAGACATAACCTGCATAAGCCTTGGTCTGCGTGGCATATTAAGAAATAATAATTAAAATTACTGGTTATTGGAAGGTAAAAGAGAAGATATTCTAGAGGTTTTAAGTTCTGAAATTCAGAAAAAATTGATGAATTATGTATGTGACCACACACAACCCTCCCAGATAAGGCTGATGAGTTGAGGATCTGGAGCGTTATGACAGAAAGAGATCAGAAACCAACAAAACACCAAGATGGAGAAATCTCTAAAATTGGGATCCCTAAATCCGGGAAGTCAGTGTGCTGGGCTGTCTCTGGAGTGTGTGTAGAGAACCAGCAGTGTGGGGACTGGGCATGATGAGGCAGAGATCTGGGTGCATCCACAGGGCCATGATCTTGTTGGGATCGGGAAGGTGTGGTGGGATGGCTCCCACGACTGGAGTGCTGCAATGGAGGGATACAGTCAAGCCAGAAAGGATAGGGAGCAGCCCTTTAGGGAGAGAGCAGCTGGAGTGCCTGGAATTCTGTGTGGATGATGAGCTACCAGAGAGCTTAGAGGGGAAGGGTTCAAGGGATAACCAGTTTGGGTGATGTTGTACTGGGCCAGTTGCCTCTCTGCAAGCCCTCCTCATGGGGAACTTCAGCCACCCTGATATCTGCTGGAAGAACAAGTAAAGGGGGATGGAGCATCTCTCCTAAGAGGAAATGCCAGGAGAATTGGGATTGTTCATCATGGAGAAGAGAAGGCTTCGGGGTAACCTAACTGCAGTCTTCCAGTACCTGAAGGGAGCCTACAGGAAAGATGGAGAGGGACTGTTTACAAAAACATGTAGTGACAGGACAAAGGGGAATTGCTTCAAAGTGAAGCCAGATTTAGATTGGGTATTAGGAAGAAATTATTTAGTGTGGGGTTGGTGAGGCCTTGACACTGGTTGTCCAGAGAAGCTCTGGATGCTCTATCCGTAGTGTGGGGTTGGTGAGGCCTTGACACTGGTTGTCCAGAGAAGCTCTGGATGCCCTATCCATGGAAACATTCAAGGTCAAGTTGGATGGAGCCCTGAGAAGCGTGGTCTAGTGGAAGGTGTCCCTGGCCAGGGCAGGGCGTTGGAATGAGATGATCTTTAAGGTCTCTTCTAACCCAAACCCTTCTATGATTCTGTGATTCACAGCCCAGGAGGTTTCTGGAATGCAGTGCTGGTAACTCCCTCCTCCAAGTGATGGAGGAGCCGACAAGGAGAGGCGCTTTTTGGACATCAAACTCACCAGCCATGGTTCGCTGGAAATGTGGGGTCAAAAGCAGAGCTGGCTGGTGGAGTTCAGGATCCTGAAGGAAGGGAGGAGGGCAAACATCAACCATGAGCCTTCAGGCTTTGGCCTCTTCAAAGGCCTCTATCCTCTTGGCAGAATCCCCTGGGATAAGCAGGCCTGGGAGGAGTCCTCTCCAAGCTCAAGAACAGTCTATTCTAATGAGCAGGAGCTGGGAAAAAATGCCAGCAGGCCTGCATGGATAAACAAGGAGCTCCTGGAAAAATTCAAACACAGAAGCAGCAGAGAGAAGGTGAAAGCAAGGACACGGATAGAAAGGAATACAGAGATCATCTGAGTGTGTGGGGATGAGGAAAGGCAAAGTCCAACTGGAATTGTTCAGGAATGTCAAAAGACAACCAGAAGGGTTTCTATAGGGTGACAAAACGGAGAGTAGGGAAAATGTTGTGGGCCCATTGCTCAGTAAGATATGGGAGGTGGCTACAGACAACATGGAAAAGCCTTCTTTACCTCAGTCTTTACCAGCGAAATCAGCCTTCAGGAACCCCTGGTCCCTGACAGCAGGGGAAGGGCTGGAGCAAGGAACATGTACCTTGGTGGAAGAGGATCAGCTCAGACAATATTTAAAGGATTTTATGGGTGTGTGTAAATCCCTGAAGGGAGGGTGCAAAGTGGACAGGGCAAGGCTCTGTGCTTGGGGGCCAGGACCAGAGGGCACAGGCACGCACTGGAACGCAGGAGGTTCCTCTGAACATCAGGAAACCCTTTTTTACTGTGAGGGTGGCTGAGCACTGGCACAGGCTACCCAGAGAGGTGATGGAGTTGCCATCCTTGAAGGTATTAAAAATCCATCTGAACATGGACCTGGGCAACCAGCTCTCAGTGGCCCTGCTTGAGCTGAGGGTTAGACCATGTGGCCCTCAGATATCTTTTCCAAACTCAACCCTTCTGTGATTGTGGATGATGAAGTAAAATTTCTCTAATCAGTATCAGGGCAGTTGTTCTGCATTCCCTTGTGGAAAGGGAATGAAATCCAAAAGGTATCGTGAAACCTTGGAAGTGCTTCGAGATGCACAGATAAAACCACACCTTATTGTTCATTATTACAATTATTATCTAATATATCCTCTCTATAATTATTATCCCTATTTCTTTCTAATGACTCATAACCTTCTGTAGTTGTGCAGTTGTGCATTTGGGAATTTCACACCACACCAGTTGTTTTGCTTTCACAGATTTTTTTTTCCACTAAAGTTTTTAAATAAAGATCAGTACAGTACAAAGCTTAAAATATTGTCAATGTTTTCAACAATACAAAGTCAGCAGGTGGGAGCTGGGAAGGGGATGGTTAATAAGGAACACATATCCTTCCCTGTTTCCCAAAGGAAAAAAATACAAACTCTTTTGTACTTCTGTTTAGTAGTGAACAGTGCTTAAAAATAATCTTGTCAGTAAAATATGTAAATTGCAAGGCACATGAGGAACCTGTCCTTGCCTTGTTACACAAATTAGGCATAAATACAAATTGAAGGCACCTGTCTCCATCCTCCCCTCCTGCTCTGTACAAGAAGCAAATCCTATCAGTAGGAATTAACTGTTAAGAGCAACCATGGACCATGGAGCAGACAGCAAAGAGGCTGCTCTTGATCCTCAGGTTCCTTCAGGATTAATCCCCAAAAGAAATAGCACAAGGCACATTGGGATGAATTCTCAGAAGCTGTCCTGGCTTGCAAGATCTGAAGGACTGTGACCTCAGGGATCCCTGAGGGATCTAATTCTCAGAAGCTGTCCTGGCTTGCAAGATCTGAAGGAACACTACCTCAGGACTAGAGATTCCTGAGGGAGAGGACTGTGACCTCAGGGATCCATGAGGAATCTCAGGTGTGCTCACCCTTTGGTGGTCAGCTCTTTACCAAGCCTGGCCACTGGTATGTTCTTCTCCTTAGAACCTCCTTAGGAACACCAGAATGGAGGAGACCTGCTCCAAGCAGTGAGCCCAAGGAGAAGGTCCTGGGGGGCTCAGACAAGCTGAGCATTTATCACAGCAGCACTTTGGCTTTTTCCAGATCCAGCCCTGGTGTGCTCTGGATCACTGGCAAAGCTTCCACAGCCACTTCCCAGCTGAGACTGCAGCATGTGGAGTCTGCCGAGGAAGGCAGCCAGGTGCATAAGGCACAAGGATGAAGGAAATAAAGAAGCTGGTTGGAGGAAGAGGAGGATGGAGACAGGGAAGAAGGAAGCTCCAGTGTTGGTGAGCCCCTTGTGACACAAGGGTGCATCCTCACAGCAGCACAGAACTGTGTTGTAGATCCCAGCTCACTCCACCCATCATCGTAACCAGAGGTCAGCTCCAGGTGGGAGTGCAGGGCCATGTGGAGATGGGCACAGCTTCACCTGAGGGGAAACGTGGGAGTGTGCAAAAACACCTCCACTGTTACACCACTGCTCCACTGTCCACTTCTGCTCAGCCAGGGAGAAGAAGATATGATCAAAAGTACCTTGGAAGAGCCATGTGGGCTCCTCTCCCTGTTCCTGAAAGAGATGGAATTACCGTACTCACCCTGCTTCAACAAGGGCAGGGCATGTCATCTGTTTTCAAACCATCAGAGAAGGGGACACCTGGGTGATCCCTGCCTTTGGTACCAGTATAACTCCAGGTAGCAGCAGAGCAGGTTTGCTATTACCAGCCATACCCAATCCTTCTTCATTTTAACTCAGAAATGAGCTCTGGACCAGCCCGATTTACCTCAGTTTCTGCACAGGAACCCACTGATACCATCCAGCCAGTTCCACACCCTTGTTCTGCCTTACCCATGACAAAACCAAGGCAAATTAGGCTGTGAGAAAAAGCTGCTTGCACTGGAAGTCTTTTCTCAGATTGAGGGAGGAGACCCACAAACAAAGCCAGAGGCCATGGAGGGAGCAGTCCATCAGTGCAGTTGAGTGAGCTGAGCAGCCAGCTGCCATGCAAGGAGGAACTGCTGCTGGCCTCCACTCCAGCCCTTCCCTGCCAGCAGCTGCATTGTCCAAGTGAGTTGGCTCAGATTTAAAACCAGCCGAAAATTACTGACATTTTTTCAGTAGGATTGGTTTCCCAAAGGTCCCTCTCCTGGCACTGGCTCACTCCGTGGTGAGATGAACTTCTGTGCCTGGGAAGAGGTTTAACGAGGTGCAAGTGGGACCACCCCTGCTTGGCATCTCCCCTGAGGCAGATTTTCTGCTAGGTCAGCATGGCTGTACCATCTGTACCATCAAAAACACCCTACGAAATCAAGTAATCAATTTCTAAGTTGAGGCCAGGACTGATGAGAAAGAGTGGAGTTGATGACCTCCTGAAGGCTTTCCTATGACTTCTTCTCCTATACTCCAAACTTACTTCCCTTTCCCTTTGTATTTAATTTTCTATAGGGCCATGAGTCCCAAACTTACCTACTAAACACAGGACCAGTGAAGTACCAATCTACAGGTCTGTTTTCCACCACCGATTAATAAATCTGTTGTCCAGCCCACCTTGCTCCTCCAGACAGACAGCACTGTTTCCTTCAAGTTAATCTTAACCCAGCTAGGAGGCTCTGCACATGTAAAATCCCAAGGCAAAGCCTTTCTGGATAACAAATCCCCTGCACACACATGGAACATGAACACACACACCTCAAGAGCTGAAAAACAGATAAGTGCAGAAATCAGTGCTTGTCCTCACCAACCATACCCCAACCCTACACTCTGCCTGCTCAGAACCAGCAATCACAATTCATTTGCCTGCCCTTGGGCTCAATGAGGCAAATCCATGGCTGGGATAGGTCCCATGGATTCCTTGGTTTTTGCAAGGATTTAATCCTTCTTGGCGGCTCCATGTTCAATATTCCCCCAAGGCAAGCACAGAATAGATTTTTCTAGTGGGGGACACAGTAATCCAGCCGTTGTTACCTTGGATAGGAGTGACCCATGGACATTAAGTGATCCTGACCACTGTATTTGCCACTCCACACAGGAATCACAATGTCCCAAGGACAAACCCATCCTGAGGTTGTGCAGGACCCTAATGTTGTCACCCTGCTCCTGCCTTTTGCTGTTCCACCTCCATCTAATACTGATAAAAACATGCCAGAGTCACAGCCCCACTAGTCATAGAACAGCAAGCCTGCAGCTCCAAGGTCAGCTTTCCCACAATGCTCACCAAGGACACAAAGCACCATTAAGGGGGGAATAAAGACTCCTTCACCTTCGCACCCTTTTGGCCGTGACCACAGTAGTGCTGTTGGAGGAGCAGAGCCTTTCCTGTATCAAACAGATCCCATCCAAATTATTTCACATTTCATGGGCATTGCTAGAGGTTGGTCAGACTCCCTAGACAGATGACACAGACCCAGTTCATCCAGAGGACTCCAGGTCAAGCCAGGACCTCCAAAGATGTTTTCCCAAAGCCACCTAAGCAACCTGGCATTGACACCCTTGACAAGGGGAGCGCAGAGAGAACCTGGCTGTAACAGGAAAAGGATTCTAGCAGCCATGGTGCCACATGTGCCCTCACACCTGAACCCTAGAAACACAGACTTCCCGAAACCTTCCTACTGCCTTTGATAGGAACAGTTCTCACACAGATATGGCCAAACCCAGAGAGGTCATCACTTCCAGCTGTGGTCCTCATGGTGTTGTGAGCCCTGGCACGCCCTTCTACAGTCCCACAGCCTCCAGGCTGCCCTCCCTGACCTTCAGCAAGGTCTCACCCACAGCTCCACCAGCATGAACAAGGAACCTCTGCCTATTTCAGCATCCTTGGTTCAGTGACTTGTTCTGGCTTAAAACACTCCATGTTCCCCCCTGGATGGCAAAAGGCAATCCCTGCTGTGAAAATGCATCCAGCATGAAGTGTCCAGCCCTCCATCTGAATCCAGGGTCCTGGTTAGTCACGGCGTGTTAGGCAAGTAAGACAGTCATGTCTCTAGTATGTTATGCCCTTTTTCTTGATTTTCTCTGGTGATGTCATGCCTGTCACGTCCGTGACTCTCAGGAGTCCTTTTTAGCCAGGCAGGCCTTGATCCTGCATCGCAGGATGTAAGCTGTGATGGCACTACAGGCCACCAAGCCAAAAAAAGAGATGCAGGAGAGATAAACGGTGAAAGGCCCGTGTCTCTTCAGGAAAATCTCCTGCCTGTTCTTGTAATCCAAAAGAATGGCCTCCAGCTGTGACAGGGTGCAGATGGCCAGGAAGGTGTGGAAGATCTGGTGGGCATGGCCAACAATATCGCAGGAGCCGGGAAAGTATTTCTCAGGGACAGGGCAGGAAAAGAAATAAGCACTGATAAGGAAAAACAGTATCTGGTACGTGTGGTACCAAGCAGCATCCTCCTCACAGCCCCCCAGGTGACACACAACCACCCGGTGAGCAACGGGACTGATATCCAGGATGAAAGCCAGCCCTGCTGGGATCACCTGGCACATCTTCCTCATGATGGGGTAAGGCCGTCGGTACCGGTATTTGGCGTAGCAGCAGCCGGCACAGGACAACCAGCCGCAGAAAGCTGCTGCTGGCAGGAAGAAGAGCCAGAACTTGTCGTACCAGGCTTGGTCAGAGCTGTAGTAGAAATGAGCCAGGGCACTGCCATACTGGTAGATGCTGACTCCAACATAGTCCACAAAGTAGAAGGTGTAGTGGTACAGCTCCGACTTGGACTGCAGCAGGTGGGCCAAGAGGCTGCAGGTCAGGTAGGTGACAGAGGAGAGGACAAAGATGAGCAATGGCAAGGACCACGCGTCCACAGGCAACTGCTCGGCCTCCACAAACGTCTTGAACCTCAGAAGCACAGCCAGCGCTGCCAGGAGATGAGTCCACACGTTGACCACCTCGTTGTGCTTCTGGAAGAGGCTGAGGAAGTAGTAGCGCCAGTCCTGGCCGGTGGGGCGGTACCCGCTGTGGATGTAGGGCTCGCGGAAGAGCTGCGGCACCTCGCACTCCTTCACCGTGCAGGGCATCTTGGGGAGGCCGTCCTCCAGCAGCCGGGGCAGCCGGCTGAGGTGCTGCCCGCTGAGGGACAGCGTGCTGAGCCGCTCCAGGATGGCTGTCATCCTTCAGCCCTGCACCAGGGAATGTCGTCTTCCTGCCCTGTGGGGATGGGAGAAAGAGGAAATGTTAATGGTGGTGCAGTGGGGAGAAGAGCATGCTGCCATTCCCAGTGGGATTAACCATGGCACCATGCAGATGCTGGCCCTTAGAGCACCTTCCAGTGCCTAAAGGGGCTCCAGGAGAGCTGGAGAAGGACTTGGGACAAGGGCCTGGAAGGACAGGACAAAGGGCAATGCCTTCCCACTTCCAGAGGGCCGGGATAGATGGGATATTGGGGAGGAATTCTTGGCTATGAGGGTGGGAAGGCCCTGGCACACGGTGCCCAGAGAAGCTGGGGCTGCCCCTGAATCCCTGGAAGTGTCCAAGGCCAAGTTGGATGGGGCTTGGAGCAACCTGGGATAGTGGAAGGGGTCCCTGCCCATAGCAGAGGGTGTTGGGTCAAGATGGTCTTTCAGGTCCCTTCTAACCCAAACCATTCCATGATTCCATGAACATTGGCAAGTTTAGGGGTACCAGGTCTCCTGGGGAGTTAAAGAAGGATCTGAGGGAGTACCAGATTCCCAGGGATATCTGTTCCCTGACCTAAATTCAGAGGGGGATGGCAGAGCCCTGTCCCTGCAGGTCTGCCTGCATCAGATTGGCACAGCAATGTCACAATCCTGCCCTTCCTCCCCACTTCCTCAGGCACTCAGCTTGGAGCGTGTTCAGGAACCACAAGCTGCCAACAAGGGGCTGCAGGAAGCAGTTACTTGGCAAGAAAGCATTTGATGATTTATGAAGGTGATTTTTCACCCCTTACCCCAGAACAAAATGCTCAGGGACAAAACTGGGATGTAAATTACACATCTAAGGGATAAACAGTCTGTCCGCACATGAGTTAAGAGGGTCCCAACCAAATCATGGAGGTTGCAAAGAAACTCAACCTTCCCTGTCACACAGCTTGCCCATGGATTACTGTAGTGAGTATGGCAGAGGGAGAAGTGGAGAAATCCACAATCCCAAAGCTGCAGCCCTCATTCCTCCACAAGTAAGAAGCATCAGGACTGAGAGGGACTGAAGAAATGAGAGGCTTCACATCCAAGCTGGCTGCAGTTTGGGTACAGCATCAGAGCTTCGGGAGCATCCATAGAGCCAATGCTGAGGGACTGCCAGAGAAGTCCCTGGATGCTCAGAGCAGCCAAACCCAGTGCTGGACACTCCTCTGCCTGCCCTGTTCCTTGGTAACCTCCAGACTTGCTAAGCTCTGGCTGGCAAGATTCAGATTCAGGGCACAGCAGGATCCTAATGTGTAGAGAACAACTCTTGGCATTAAATTAATTCCCAATACCCACTGTTTCCCAATAACCTAGATACCACTCTTCTCCGCTGGTGTTTGTATCATACAAAATATAGGAGAATTCATCAAAACTGCCCATGTTAAACTGAAATTGGTGCTGATGGGGCCCCACTAGACTTTGCAGGGCTGTGGTTACTCCTGTGAAACCAACACACATAGGTTTGCAGGAGCAGAATCAGTCTCCTAAGCTTATATGCACACAACTGGAGATGCAGTGGATGGAGGAAGGAAAAAAAAAAAAAAAAAAAAAAAAAAAAAAGGAACATAAATAAGTATTTTGCCTGGGTATGGAAAACAGCCAATTTTTCTCCTACTAGCTGTGTCCAGAGGTGAGACACCAGTAGTTTGTGTGGGTACCTGGTCTAGTGAAGGTGTCCCTGCCCATGGCAGGAAGCTGGAACTAGAGGAGCTTTAAGATCCCTTCCAACCCAAACCAGTCTGTGATAGCATGATGGGAGACCCCTGCTAGGCTGTGACAGAGAGAACAGAACAGTGTTAAACACCATGAGAGAGTTTCTGAAAGCAAGGAGGTGGGACCTGGCAGTCGTAAGGTGAGACAGCACAAAGAGCAAAGTCAGAACAGATTCTCAACCAGACAACAAGTCTCACTTCCTGTAGAAACCCAAAGCATCTGATAAGAAACAAAATATTTTCATGTTGCTTCTGTATTCTGGCAGAGGGGAGCTGTCATAATTAAGTTTCATTTTCCAGAAAATTCCTTCTGCCCTACACTGCCTAGGCTTTCTCTCTTAGCATCTCTCAAGGCTGGAGGTTTTTTTTTCTCTGCTGCAGGGGACTTTGTCTGCTGTGTTTGATGGAGCTGCCTTAGCCACAGAAGGCAAAATGGTCCCTGTTTTAGTTTCACAGATGTGTAATGCTGAAAAGAGCACACTTGCTGGGCAGTTAATGTTGTGCACATTCACAAAGACTTTGTTTCTCTCCTAAGGGTCTGCAGGGTCCTAATCCATGATGGGACATGCAGTTCATCCAGCAGGCTGTGTATCCCTGTGGAATTACATGCCAAAATCTAGGGAGGCAAGGCAAATTTTGGCTTTGGGGCAGTCCTATGAGGGCAAGGTGTGAACAGGAAGCAACACTCTTTGCCCTGTTCCAAAGCACAGCAACAGTTTATTCTGGCTTCTTGTGCTAGTGGAGCTCATTCATAAATCATGGAATTGTGGAGTGCTTCGGGATGGAAGGGATCTTGAAGATCACCTCATTCCAACCCCGTGCCATGGGCAGGGACACCTTTCACTATCCCAGGCTGCTCCAAGCCCCATCTAACCTTGGACACTTCCAGGGATGGAGCAACCACAGCTTCTCTGGGCAACCTGTGCCATGGCCTCACCACCCTCACAGGGAAGAATTTTTTTCTGCCCATGGCAGAGGAGGGCCTCACCACCCTCACAGGGAAGAATTTTTTCCTGCCCATGGCAGAGGAATCGGAACAAAATGATCTTTCCAACCCAGACCATTCTGGGATTCTATGATTCAATGATCACGATGGTGAGGCAGAAAAAGAAGAAAGGACAATGCTGAAGTTCATTACATCTTGGAAAGCACAGAGTACTGACAGAGTGAACCCCAGCAGAACAGGAACTGAAAATCTCCAAGAGGGCACAGACCTGCAGAGAGCAGAGCAGGTGCTGATTGTGGAGAAACCTGCTAAAAACTGCACATAAAAGAGTAAAGGCAACACATGGGAGGGTGGCAGTTGAGTCTGGGAATAGGAATGCATGGGAATGCAGTCCGTGGCCTGCCTGCTTTGCATGTTGACAAGGGTGTGAGAGAGACAGGCAGCTTCTGTCCCAGGCACAGCCTGGCTCCGGCTTGCACCGCTCGTACTCATGCCAGGATTTTGCCAAGGTCTCTCATCCCCAGAGCTCAGTGCCTGCAGCAAGCATCACCTCAGAGAGCCTGGGCACTGCACATCTCCCTGACAGTACAGATTATTCCAGGCAGGCTTTCAGAGCTGGAAAATGCCAGTTTTAAACAGGCTGTGAGGTACAGAGATTTTCAAAATAATAGTCCGAAATCACAAGAAACACATCTGATACTGGGCTGAAAAACACTAAATCAGGAACCTGGTACCCTGCTCATTTCAAACCTTGTGATATGAGTGAGAACAAGTTGGCAGCTTCCAGCGATCATGTGATGGGACAAAGTGACGAGCAATTAACGTTAGAAAAGAGAGAGAAAGAGAGAAAAAAAAAACCAACAACAAAAAACACCAACCCAGAAACCCAAGGTCAGCACTGGCTGTTTCACTTTCACAGAGCCCCTATTCTTTTCCCTTCACGGGGGCGTAGGAGCAGCTGAAAGCCACATTCATCGGCAGGGTGTCTCGTTGAGATTCCGTCCTCACTCCCATCTCCGGGGGATTCAGTTATTTTGGCTGCTCCCAATTAACAGCAACCAAGTATCATTTGTTCAGGGAGGGAGCTGCAAGGCGAGAAGGAGGGCGTGGATGATGGCCAGGCTGGATCATGACATCCACAATGAAAACTCCCGGCACAGGAGGAGAACGATCCAGTTCCAATTTTTCTCTCCCTTTTGAAGAGGGTAATTGGAAACCCGAGCTTTTTCCCAGCTCTTTTGCTTTTTGGTCACAGTCTGATGGAAGGGTTTGAATGAGAAAATTTCCTACAGAGTACGGTTGATTTTCCCACCAGTCTGGCCCCCAAGTTCACTGTCTGGGATTGAGGCTGGACCAATGTGATAGATTTGCTTGCAGGCTGGTATTCAGGCATCAGAGGTTTACACAGGCTTCCAAAAAGGCAGTAATTCCTGGTAAATAAAGCAGGGAGGACCGGGGGTACTCAGCATTGGGGAAGTCTTTAATAAATGCATGGCATTTAAAACAGGAAAAAAAAAAAAAAGAAGTAGTGGCTGTGGACAGCATGAAAATAACAGCAGTGGCCAACAGACTGGTTTGGAGAGCTGCAGGTGATTAATGCCTGAATTCCTCTCTTCTGGCAGTTGAGCAAAAGTCCCAGGGGGAACTCCAGGTCATTTTGAAGCTTTTGGGGTTTTATTGTGACCCATTCCTACATAGGGTTAACTTTGGTGTCACAGCTCCCAGTGCACCAGGATGGCAGGGAGCAGTTCAGCTCTGGGAGAGGCTGCACCAGGGCTGCACCCAGCTCAGATGCACTGGATAAGCCCCATCCCAAACTCTGTTGTCTGAAGGCTGGTTCTCCCTGAGCACAAACATCTCCTCCTGTAATTAAAACATTCTGAAGAGCTGGAGAAAACTTTGAAAGACCATCCTGGGAGCACAGTGCCAGCTCCTCCATCCTATTCTTGCCCCGTGTTTTGGAAAAGCCTCTCCAGAGCTGAGAAAATAACAGACTATGTACTGGCTCAAGAAGCAGTTCCAGTGCAGTCTTGGTATTACCTGCTGCCTTCTGCCACAGATTTAGGTGCCAGCATTGCTACAAACTGCAGCAGGAACACCCAGAGCTCAGATCCCTTCTGTGGGGAGTTACTGGGATTTACATGGGATTTACAACCAGCACAGGTTCCTCAGAGAAGTTCTGGCTGGACCTCTGGAAGTGTCCAAGGCCAGGCTGGACAGGTCTTGGAGCAAGCTGAGATAGTGGAAGGTGTCCTTGCCCATGACAGCGGGGTTGCTCTGGGTAAGACTTAATGTCCCTCCCAACCTAAACCACTCTGTGATTCCATGATTTGATGGTTTGTGCCAGGGACCAGGGCAGGCAGCAGGGTGTGAAGGATTTATCTACACTCCAGCATCAAACAAGTGGAAATCCCCACAACCAGAGAGGGGCCAGGTTCTTGGAGCTTCTGCAAACTGGACTTACACTTCCCCATCTAGGAAATGGGGATATCAGTCCTTATCTGCCTGATGGAAACGAGATATCATGCTCCTAATGCACTGGGCAGTGCTGGGACTACTTAAGAGTGCATTGCACAGAAGATTTTATTTCCATCAAGGTCCTGTTAGATCTACATCAGCCCAATTCGTTTCTCCTCCAACAGGGACTTGTACAGGCGAGGATGCTCTGGAAGGTAAAAGATGGTGCCACGGGATTTACTGAAGGGCACGACTTAAAACAACCTGATCTCTTCAGAAAAAAAGGTCAAAATAACCTCGTGGTAAATTTCAAATAAAAGAAGATGGCTCAAATGCTCCCCTTCTCTACACACACACACACACACAGACACACACACACACAGCATGCAGCCCAAGCAGGGTTTGTCCAAGCTTGTATCCCTCAGGAAACGAACGTCCCGTGATGCCGGGAGACGAGCCATGAAAGCCAGTGGGAGGTGGCAGGATCCCCCACGGAAGCCACGGCAGTGTCAGCTCCCCTGCAATTCCTGGCCTGGCAGCAAGCTGGGCCAGCAGCCAGCTCAGCCGTGCTGGGCAGCAAGTGCCTCTTGACATGGGCTCAGCATTGCCTGGGCTTTGGGATGGGGCCAGGGGATGAGAGCAGTGGAGCCAGCACAGGGAACACTGGGCTTGGAGGGCACAGAGCAAAAACAAAGCTGCTGGCAAATGCATTCCAACATGGGGGGGGGCACCCCCCTGGAGCCCTGTGGCGTTTGGGGGAGCAAAGCAGGGGAATGGAACTCCAAAGTTAAGAAACCAAATGTTGGATGAGGCTGGTGGCATTGTTGTGAGAATCCAAGCATCATGTGCCAAGGGGGGGGGCTTGATTTTCACAACATCAGGTTCTCAGAGATCAGCTGGGCTGGTTTGGCCATTCCTGTGCTGCTGCACCCCTCAAATGGGGGGGGCACACACAAATTGTCAGCCAGGAACAACTCCTGGACTGTGCTATCTCCCAAACCATGTTAGGGAACGGCACAGTTCTGGTTTGCTGTGATAGCACAACTGCAGTTTCCTCATGCCTAACCCGGGTTAGAGCTTGGTGATGCTGCTGATAACACAGCCAATAATTCCTGAAAAAAAAAAAAAGAAAACCACCTGCAGAATTCATTAATTCTGCTTACAGATCCTGATTGAGAGTTCCCTCCTCTGGCAAATCCACTCCCTCTGTATCAAAATTTGCTCAAGGGCGAGGTAATATTCTGCAGCTTTTCTTCCTGATCTCACTAATCCTTTGCTGTTTGTGCTTTCCTGATCCCCTCACCACTTTCTTTTCCCACACAAAACCAACACAGCACCCAATGCTTTGGGGCTGGATTTCAGGTGGCTGTGAAATCCCTGGATGAGTACACCAGGAATCAAACCAGACTGGGACATAGTCCCAAACTATAACCATCAGGTTGCTGAAGTGTCAGCACATCCCTAGGCATGGTTTTGGTCCTGCCACCCTCACCAGTCCCTACCTGCTGTATTCAGCCATGCAGGGATCACTGATGGGCTGGAACTAACCCTTTCCAGAAACTGGAACTGTGTCAGCAAAGTGCCTGGGGGTTTTCCCCCTGCACTGACTGAAAAAGGAGCCTGGATTTGTCACAGCAGCATCCCACTTTCACCTCCTGAACTTCCTTTAGCACTAATCTTCCTTCAGTGCAGATGTAGAACTGGGAACTCCTGCTAACACAGGGAAACCTCGACAAGCCAGCCAATCCCTCCCTGCTCAGATCCATCTGCTGATGGGACAACCCTGGAATCATCTGCCTGCAGGCAGAGCAACCAAACCAAACTGGCCATGTGCTGTTTGTGGGTTCAAATCATCCCCAAAAAACCTTTGGGCTGAGGCTGCTCAGTTTTGCTGTCATCCACAAAAGCCTCTCGCACAAAAACATTTTTTTTAAGGCTGCGCATTTTAGAGCTTTGGTCACTCAAAAAAAATGTATATAAATCATGCAGAGTCCTGCGGCTGCTGCGGGCAGAGAGGAGGCACTGCCAGGGAGAGACTGCAGCCCTGTGCCAACCCCGTGGAACTGTGAGCTCTCCTCTCCCCTGCACTAAAAGTCTTTGTCCCTGTCCTGGACCTCATCCCATTTAACCCCATGGCCTCTCCCAGCCAGGTTCTAGGTTTGCAGTGACAGAAGTGATGCCCTTCCCAGAGGCTGCAAAGCTCCAAGAAAGAGCCAGATGGCAGATTCCCTCCACAAAAGGCATGCAGGCTGTGCTGCATTCACTTGCTTAGAACCCTACCCAATCCCAAGGATTTGGTGGGGCTTGGAGGGTGGGAAGGAGATGGGAGCAAGCTTCCCCTTACTACCTGGAAGTGTCCGAGGCCAGGCTGGATGGGCCTTGGAGCAACCTGGTCTAGTAGAAGGTGTCCCTGTCCATGGCAGGGAGTTGGAACTGAACTACCTTTAATGTCCCTTCCAACCCAAACCATTCCATGATGCTTTGAAGGATGAAGCTTATAAGGTATGGCATCCGTACAGCTGTAGTGTCCAGCAGCTTCCCTGGATATTTATTTTTCTGAAATTTACTAATGATTAATTGTTTATACAATTAAAGGGCCACTGGTCTGACCCCATGAGCAAGGGTTACCCTGTAAACTGGCAGATAAAAAATTAAGCTGGTGCCTGACTCAAGATGTGCAAGTAGCTGCAAGCTCATGCACGTGACCTGGAGGTGGCACCTCGCTTGTCCCCAGCCTCCCTGGCATGGCCACCCCTCCCTGCCATCCCTCCCTACATCCACAGGGACACAGCCCTCAGCTCAGCCACAGGCTGCGGCTGCAGCTTCAGCATAAACAAATAAATGCAATTAATGTCCAGGAAACAGAAAATCCTGCAGGGTGCAGGGCTGTTAACCCACACCTTCCCCAACGGCGTGGGAGGGAATGTGCAATTGTGTGGTTTGGCCTGACGAGCCCTGAGTAGGTTTCTAGGAACTGTTTGAGGCACATATCACCACAGCACCCCAAGGCAGGCACAGTCTGCTGCTAGAATTCAGAATTCATGGCTGCCTGTCCTCTCCCTCCCCTGGCAGAGGGCAAAACCAGACTTCAGACCCACTGGATTCATCCTTTTTCATGACCTTTCTGTAACTTTGCTCTTTTTCAACGACTGTTGCCAGAGAAGCATTACACTCCTCGTCCTAATCTGCAGCAAGCCATCCTAGAATCCCAAAATGTTTTGGGTTGGAAAGGACATTAAATCTCATCTCATTCCAACCCCTCTGACATGGGCAGGGCACCTTCCACAAGATTAGGTTGCTCCAAGCCTCATCCAACCCAAAAATCCTCCAGCTAGTGATATTTAAATAATTTCCCATCTCTGAAGCCACAATCCCAGAACAAGTGCACCTCTCGATCCCAGTAAAAACCTGTGTGCCCCTGTGTGTCACCTTGGCGCAGCTACTGGGATGCCCCATACCCAACCCTGCTCATACCAGGGAGAAATTTGTTTGGCGACAAACAAACAACTGTTAAATGTTTACCTGAACTTATATATATCTATATATTTGTGTTAAAAAAAAACAGAATGCTTTAAGACTGTCCACAATATTTCCCTCCCTGTCCCTGGGGGGTTAAAAAAAAAAAAAAAAAAAAGAGATGATTGTGATGTTTTTATCCAGGAAAAAAAAATCTAGATGAGATATAGGACATGACCCCGAAGTGTCCTGGAGAAGATCAGCAGGGAACAAACCTTCGGTGACCCTTTGGAGAGGCGCCTCAGCTCGTGTCTGCGCAAGGAGCAGGCGGCAGCTCCAAGGCAAACACCGGGAGCTGGTTCTTCTCCCAGCTCACGGCTGAACTATGCATCTCCTTCCCGTGGCCTCCAGAGCTCCCCGGGTGTCTAAGTCATTAAAGGAAAATCCGCCCACAGCCATTTCAAACAAACACGGAGGAAAACCACTGCCCACCTCTCTCCTTCAGGAAGCCCTTGAGATACCGGTAACGGGTGAATTTAAGCCAAAATCCGTGTCTTCATGCACCCTCCCCTCCTTAAACTCTTCCCCAGCACCCACCTGACCACTGCACCGACCCCGGCTGGATGAACCACAATTGTGCGCGGCACAGAGGGAAAGATCCCGCATCCTCCCGCATCCCAGGGGTGTCTGCAAGCACCAGGCACCGCACACCGGGCACCCCCCGCTCCCATCCCGGCATCCCGCTTCCCCCGCAGGGAACGATGCTCCCGGCGCGGCGGGGATGCAGCAGCGCACCGGGAACTCGCTGGGGACCCTCGGGTGTCCCGGGGGGAGAGGAGGGGACCGCAGAGAGGGGATTGCCCGCAGTGTCAGCTCTCAGTGCCCGCACTCAGTGCTTGCTCTCCGTCTCCCGCACTCCATGTCCACACTCACCTCCCGCACTCAGTGGCCGCACTCACCCCCTGCACACAGTGTCGGCTCTCCCGTCCCGCACTCACCGCTCTCAGTGCCCGCTCTCGGTGTCCCCTCGGTGTCCCCTCCGTGTCCGCTCTACCCTGTCCCGCTGCCGCCGCCGAGTCCCGGCGCCGCCGCCTCCGGGAGCCCCCGCGGCCGCCCCGCGCATGCGCGCCCCGCCCCGGGGTGTCCCCGCGGGCCGAGCCCAGCCCGGCCCAGCCCGGCCCGGGCCGTACAAAGCTCGTACCCACGGCGCCACCCTGATCCCGTCACCCTAGGGCTAGGTGCGGAGGAGAGGCCGGTGACACATCCGTGAGAGGGGTGTAAAGTCACAGACTCACAGAATCGTTCAGGTTGGATGAGATCTCCGAGGTCATCGAGTCCGACCTCTGACCGGTCCCCAGTGCAGGGCACTGAGTGCCACGTCCTGTTGTTCCTTGGACACCTCCAGGGATGGGGACTCCAGCACCTCCTGGGCAGCCCCTGACAATGCCTGACCACCCTTTCCGTGAAGAAGTTCTGCCTCGTGTCCAACCTGAACCTCCTCTGGCCACAGCTTGAGGTTCTGTCCCTTGTCCTATCCCTGTTCCCTGGGAGCAGAGCCCGACCCTCCCCTGGTTCTCCCCTCCTGTCAGGAGTTGTGCAGAGCCTGAAGGTCCCCCCGAGCCTCCTTTTCCCCAGACTGAGCCCCCCAGCTCCCTCAGCTGCTCCTCACAGGATTTACAAGTCACTGCAAGGTGGTTGGGGATGGGAAGGGACCTTTGGAGGTCAGCTGGTTCAGCCCCAGAGATCGCTCTCAAAGTGATTTTTACTTTATTTTTAAAGTAAAAATCAGAGGACAGGGGCTATGGGCACCCACTGAAGCACAGGAGATTCCTCTAAACACCAGGAAACACTTTTTTACTGTGAGGCCAAGAACTGCCACAGGTTGTCCAGCAAAAGGTACCTCCATCCTTTGAGATACTTAAAATCCATCTGGACATGGACCTGGGCAACCTGCCCTATGTGCCCTAAATGAACAAAGGGGCTGGACCAGATGACTTCCATGGAGTGGGGGGAACCCCCTGATTTCAGTGCTGTGAACCTGCAAGTGTGGAGGAGCAAATGATTATCTACAAGATTTCCAGGCTAAAGGCAGTATGGCCTCGAGTCAGCTGCCAGCACCAAAATCTTTGGGTTCCAAAAAACAGGCATTTGCACCCAAATGGCCTTTCAGGGGCAGCCTCTGGGCTCCTGAGCTGTGCCTGGGAAATGTGTGGGGGAGGCTGATGGATCCTGGATGGAGCTGTGCCAAAACCACAGTGGTGGGTTCAGCTGTAGGGTCACCGTGACCCCAGGAGCAGGTTAATTTATGAGTTACAGAGTTTGCCTGCTCCAGGCTCTGCCTCAGCTGGTTCATGCAGATTCTGCTGCTCCAGCCTGTCAGAACCGCTGTTTTTTGATGAGTTTATGAGGAAAACAGAAGGACTGCTTGTTCTGCAGGCAGAGGACCCACAGAGAGGCAGCCCAGGAATGCGACTTTGTGGCTGTGATAAGATCTCTGCAGCCTGGGTGAAGGTTCAGCACATGCCAGGACAAATCTCACAGCATGTGGGAGAGCCAGTGCCCCCATTGTGAGGAGGGAAAATATCCAGGGTGAAGAAGGTGGGAAGGAACCTCAGTTTTACCCTGTCACTGCACTCAGGGATGTGAAAGAGATACAACTGGCAGCTACCAACCCCCCCAGTGACGTCTTTCACTTGTTTTCTGTCCCTCAAAGACATCTCCTGAAAGACCCATAATACTGCACCATCCTCCTCCTCCATTCCTGAAACTGGGAGGGGATTCTGCCCCTCTGCTTCTTTCTGGTGAGACCCCCCCCTGCAGAGCTGCCTCCAGGTCTGGGACCCCCAACAGCAGAAGGACATGGAGCTGTTGGACAGAGTCCAGAGGAGGCCACAGAGATGCTCCAAGGGCTGGAGCCCCTCTGCTCTGGAGCCAGGCTGGGAGAGCTGGGGGTGCTCACCTGGAGAAGAGAAGGCTCCAGGGAGAGCTCAGAGCCCCTTCCAGAGCCTAAAGGGGCTCCAGGAGAGCTGGAGAGGGACTTAGGACAAGGGATGGAGGGACAGGACACAGGGGCAATGGGCAGTAGAGGGCATAGGAGGTGGGACACAAAACACAACCCAGGCAGATGGGGATGGTGGGAGTTGACATCCCTGCTGCAACATGGACACTGCAATGCTGCCAGGCCACCTGCATCTATTTTACCCCAGTGAAAGGTTTTTTACCTCATTTAACTTCAAGGAATGTCCTAGGGCAGCCATGGGAAGGGCAGAGGGCAGCTCTGTGTGGGATAACTGCTCTTCTGGGAGGTGCTGACAACCTGTTCTGCACCCCAAGCCTGGTGGGTGCTGCACAGTGAGATCTCTTTGATCACTGGCTCTCAGGTGAGTGGTACCAAGCCATGCTGTGTAGTTCATCTCAAACTTACCCTGTTACTTCCTACCACTGACATTTTAAACCCTGAAATGAATCACCCAGCTCCCTCCAAGTCAAAACCCAGGTGTGGTTGTGTTTGCCCAGGAGATTAGTCCTACAGTTAAGACTGGGTTGTACCAAGCTGAGCTCTCCCTACCCTCTACAGTCATCTGATAGTATTCAAACACACTTTGTGCCCTCAAACCTGTCCTGAATGCCTGAATTCCCCACCCAAATGTGAATCATAGAATGGTTTGGGTTGGAAGGGACCTGCAAAAGCTTGTTCTGTTATTTTTAGGTGCTCAGAGTTATTACTCAAAAAAAGGATCTTTTGTGGATCAGGGTCTCCCTCCATCCAGAAGTATCCACACACACCATGTTTGTTATTTTTAGGTGCTCAGAGTTATTACTCAAAAAAAGGATCTTCTTCTGTGGATCAGGGTCTCCCTCCATCAAGAAGTATCCACACACACCATGTCCACACTGTGCTGCTGAGGAGCAACCTAGCAGCTTTGCACCAAAGACAGCTGAGGTATTCCAAGCACTAAATGTAATCCAGAAAGTAGGAGTTACCTTTCCCCTGTATTTGCCTGTAATAAAGAATAATGACTTGTTGTTATTGTAGTGGGGTAAAGGAGAATTTTCTTTTTTTTTGCCCTGTCTGTGCCTATATGGAACTCCTTCCCACTGGGCAAGAATGTATGCTCACCATACATTTGTTTTAAATAAAAATTCTGCAGGTGCAGAATTAGAACACTAAGACATTAGAACACTAAGGCTTTCTTTAATTAATAATTCAAGAAAAAAAAATTAAAAGCCCTGGGTTACCAAGTTCAGCCTCTGCAGTCAGAAAGAAGCACTTGATACAGTTAATTTTGGCACCATCAGCTGTTCCCCACGTGCTGCACAAGGATTGTGTAGCAATTTGGGGTCGGGACTTTCCTGCCTCCTCGTGGTTTGCCCGCAGCAGTGACAGCCCATTGTGACAGTCTGGTGGGGGTTGCTAATGTGCCTTACACGGCGTGCTGCAACCTCCCAGCTTCCCATCAGGGCGGGGAATGGATCCAGAGCAGCCCTGGGGAGAAGAATTTGGGGGTGCTGGTGGGTGAGAGCTGGGCATGACCCATCCCTGAAACCCCCCAAGTTCTGGGGCAGCAGGGGAGGGGGGATTCTGCCCCTCTCAGGTCAGACCCCGCCTGCAGAGCTGCTCCAGCCCTGGGGCCAACAGCAGAAGGACATGGAGCTGCTGGAGAGAGACCAGAGGAGGCCATGGAGATGCTCCAAGGGCTGGAGCCCCTCTGCTCTGGAGCTAGGCTGGGAGAGCTGGGGATGTTCATCTGGAGAAGAGAAGGAACCAAGAAGACCTCAGAGCCCCTTCCAGAGCCTAAAGGGGCTCCAGGAGAGCTGAAAAATTACTTGGGACAAGGGCCTGGAGGGACAGGACAAGGGGGAATGGATGAAAAAGAGGAGGGTTAAGTTAGATACCTGTAATAAATTCTTTATAATAAGGGTGATGTACTCTGGAAGTGTCCAGGGCCAGTGGATGGGACTTGGAGCAACCTGGGATAGTGGAAGGTGTCCCTGCTCATGGCAGAGGGAACTGGATGTTCTTTTAGGTCCCTTCCAGCCCACACAGTTCTGTGATTCTGTGATTCTAAAGCTGGACATCACTTGCTGAAGTGACCAATGGATCCTGCTCCAGGGCTGAAAGCAACTCCCAGAGATCCTGAGGAAGAGGCAGAGATGTTTTGCATACAAATGGATGATTCCCAGCCTTGAGGGTGGAGAAAATTAGAGAATAGGAAAAAAAAAAAAAAAAAAAAAAAAAAAAAAAAAGGGGAACCAGCTGTCACTGTCTTTAGTAACAGCCAGAAGTCATGAGAGCAGATGAGGAGACCAAAATAGCAACACCAAACCTCAGCTCTGTGTCTGGACCCTTCAGATTTCCCTGTAAACGTGGTTGGGTTGTCCAGTTCCAAAGCTTTGTTGTTGATTCAGCCATTCCTCTGGTTTCATTTGGAATTCAGTTTTCCTTATGCCCGCAGGCACGGCCTGTGTGGGTTTGTTTTGGTTTTCTATTAATTGCTGTATTTTCCTCCTGCACAGCAGGAAAACAGGATGAATCCCCACAGGATCTGGAGTAGCTGTGCATCTCAGGAGCAGGACCACAAGAAGATTTTACGTTCCCATCACTGTGCTAGGGCCATGCTAGAGGCATCTGGGAGGAAAAACAAATCCATATGCTCTGGGTTCCTACTCTGGGAAGAAAGAAGGTGGTTAGAGCCCATCCAAACACACTGAAGGTCAGAGCTTTAACTCCTTACCCACTTTCCTGTGCTCTCCTGCTGAGATACCAGCAGCTGTCTGTGCCTTTCAGTAAAGAAATTCCATTTATACAACCTGATAGTAGTTTTCCATGTTTTTCTTCTCCACAATTAGGAAAAAACCCAAGAGCTAGAACCATTTAAATATTTACTAGAGTGCGTGGGAATAGCAAATACTTCAAAAAAATGATGTCAGAAATGCCTGAGCTGGTGAAGATGCAACGGGGTGAAATTCTCCAGCCTATGTTAGGGAAAAGGTCAGGAGAGAGGATTAAGAAGGACTTCTTCAGCGTTAAATTATTTGTGATGAGAGTCAGGACAACACTCTGCTTGTGAGAGTGAATTCACCCCCTGGTTAGGGTTCAGCTCCTGCAACTGCAGCTTCAGGAGAGCCCAGTAAATATAAATCCCTTTAATCCCCTGGAAAATGTAGAATTTACCCTGATAAAAACATCTCATAGGTGGTCTCACTTCTCCACATAATTTCAGTTCTAAAAAGTGACTTTTTTCCATTCCAAACATTGCATTCCATGTTAATATCCTTCTGTTTTATTACAAATAGATTTGAAACCTCCACTCCACTGTCTTGCTTGATGATCAGGTGACACTCCATCGAATTTGGGATAGTGTCCCCCCATTTTTGGAGCTGTGAATGAGCCACAAGCCTCTCCCCTGCCCTTCATGGGTGAGGCAAAGCTACTCAGCAACCAGGAAAGCGAATAGATGGCAACTTGATAATTGCACTGTGGCTTGAAAATTCACATTTAGTTGAACTAAGAGAAAAAACAAAACAAAAACCCCAAAAAAACTGACAGCAACAACAACAAAACTCCACCACGTCCCAGAATCTTAGAAGGATCACAGGGTACCCTTAAACCTCAGAAACCCCAAGTACAGGTGGGTGCTGACACACAGAGGTGTGAGGAAGGGATGAGAAAATCCACGCTGAGTGCAGTTAAAGTGCTCCGTGTGCAATTCACCCATGGATGTTCCTGCATCCACCCTTGATCCTTCTGTTTCTCTGCAAGCCCTCCAGACCCGGCCCTCTCTGTGCTAAGTGCTTAATTCCTGTTTTTTTCTAGTGGATAGGAAGTGCTAAATGTCCCTGTGAGCTTGTGCTGCCTTTTCACCCCATAACCTCCAGAACGCGGCAGGGAGGTGAACACAGGGAGACCTTGGGCACAATCCTGGCGATCCCAAAAGCCAGGGAAGACTTCTTGCTTCTTCCCAGCCTTCTCCACCTCTCTCCATCCCCCTGTCCTGCTCGGCCTGCCCTGCTCCGATGAATTATTCAGGCAGCAGTTGCTATAGGGCGCTGTCATGAATAACAACAGCGCTATTTTTATCCCTCACTCCTGTTACCTTTCGGCCAGGAGCGGTGGGGCCCTGCCAGCTCCTGGCAGGAGGAAAACCGCAGCCATCCAAACCCTCTCCGTGTCTGGGATTCATTTTGACCACCCAAATGTGGGTGAGGTCTTGTGCAATCCGCATAGATGTGCCTGAATCCCACCCTGGTACCTGCTCTGTGTTGTACTCACGGGGTGCTTTGCACCCATATTTCATTTTTTCCACCCATATTTTATCTGCAGCGGAGCACACAGAGTGTCCATTGCTGGATTTAATATTCTGCCTGCTGCAGAGGGAGAAAAAACATCTCAGAGGTGAAATTTGCAGCAGGCTCTGGCAATTTATGTGGGATAAATCGTATTTCCTTTAGGGACTTAGACAGATTCCTTCAGCCAGTTTAGATCCTCAGTGGATGATGTGCCCATTTAAAAAAAAAAAACGACAACAAAACCAAATACAAATATAAATATTATAAATAGTAAACATTAAACATTAAATATTATAAATATAAATATATTAGAAATAGAAACATATTAGAAATAGAAATTAAATAGAAATAGAAATAATAGAAATAGAAATAGAAATAGAAATAGAAATAGAAATAGAAATAGAAATAGAAATAGAAGTGCCAGGGGCACACCAAAGGTTTTCTCTGTGCTTTCTTTGTGCTTTCTCCACTCATGAAAACAAGAAATGTCCAACAAATCAGAAGGAAGGGGTGGATTTGAGGAGCAGCTGGAGGGAAATGGGTCCTGCTGAGTGTGCAGAAGCAGGGAAGCTATTCCAGCTGCAGGGAACATCTCTGGAGCTAGCAGGGCAACCTGGAAGATTAAAA
Source organism: Onychostruthus taczanowskii (assembly GCF_017590055.1). Classification (NCBI taxonomy): domain Eukaryota; kingdom Metazoa; phylum Chordata; class Aves; order Passeriformes; family Passeridae; genus Onychostruthus; species Onychostruthus taczanowskii. The sequence continues at coordinate 2,320,088 of NW_024506994.1, read as the reverse complement.
GGGGGAAAAAAAAAGAAAAATGGAAAAGAAAGAGAAATGAAAACAAAAAGGAGAAGGAAAAAAAGAAAAGAGAAAAAGTAAGAAAACAGCAATAAAGCATAACATCCTTTGTTTATGCCAACCTGCCAAACTGAATACTGCACCAAATTATTCCAGAAGAGGGCTAAAAGGCCTAAAAAGGAAACTCTGAACTTTCACTTTGACACAGAGCAATGTGAAAAAAATCTCTCAGGAGCAGGACAAATATCCAGGAGCTGGGCTGCACATACCCCAAACCACAGAGCAGCCAGGCATTTCCAGTGAGGGATCTGATCCAGGCACACAAACAGAAAATGGGAAACGGGGCAAAGGCTGTTTCCTGCTCCTCTTCCGAAACACCAATTGCAGCTGCTCCCTCTGGAGAGATCAGGCAGTGGGAATTCTGTGCCTCAGAGTCTGCACAGCCCAGCAAACCTCGGGGTGAATATTTATTCCCAGGATTACCCTGGAAAAACTGCTGTGAGCCACAATATCCAGGGGACACGGCCAACTTTGTATGCACAGTATGCTCTGCTGATCAAAACAGTTTTGTCATGGTTTTTATTCTTTTTCTATTTTTAAACAGAGTTTAGATTTTTAAAGATTTTTAAGGGATACTGTGATTTTTTTTTTTTTAAGGGGGAGCAACAGGTTTCCCTGTGAGCAGCGGCACCTTTTGATTCCTGCCAACAACAGGAATTCCCTCCTCCTCTTAGGAGGCTTAAAAGAGGCTTGGAAAAAAGAGGTAAAGGGAGTTTTTACACAAGCAGATTGTGATAGGACAAGGGGGGCTGGTTTTTAACTTGCCAGAAGGTGGGGTTAGGTGGAATATTGGGGAAAAAGTCCTTTCCTGTGAGGGTGGGGAAGCCCTGGCAGAGGCTGCCCAGAGAAGCTGTGGCTGCCCCACCCCTGGAAGTGTCCAAGGCCAGGCTGGATGGGGCTTGGAGCAAACTGGGATAGTGGAAGGTGACCCTGCCCATGGCAGGGAGGTGGAATGAGTTGAGCTTTAAGGTCCCTTCCAACCCAAACCCTTCTGGGATTCTAAGACACATCCAAAACTGCCTTTTCCATCCCAAATAGCACAGGACCTGTCGATTTTGTGCGGTCACCCCCAAACTGCTGGAATCACACCGAGCCCACGTTAAAGGAAAAACCAACGCCCACACAGCTTGTACGGGGTGAAAACATCCGGAAACGGGGCTCCCCAAAATACAGCATAAAAAGCAGAACACTAAATTAGTTTTTAATTAGTTTTTAGTTAGATTTTAATTAGATTTTGTTGGTTCTTCTTGGTTTGGGATTCTGTCTGGGTGTTTTTGTCGTTTTCGAGTTTGATTTTTAAAATACTTTTTTTCTCTAAAGCGGCATTTTCAGCCCCTGGTGACTTCCAAGAGGCGGAGCCCGGATCACATCCGACCCCCGCAATGGCCCCGCAATGGCCCCGCCCCTGCACCGCCCCCGCACTTTGATAGGATGAGCGTCATGTCCATCATTATTTCGCCGCTCTATTGGCTAGCTCTGGGAGTTGCTGACCAATCAACAGCGTCAAGGGGCGGGCCGAGGGCGGGTTTCCCGCGTGGTGGCGGGAAAGGAGCCGCGTTTGGCGCGAAACGGGAGCGCGGCGGGGGCGGATCGCGGGGTCTGAGCGGATCGCGGGGTCTAATCGTGAGCTGTGATCTGATCGCGGGGCCAGCCGGCTCCCCTCGGCTCTCTCCGCCTTCCCCGGCAGCAGCAGAAGCGGCAGCAGCGGCGGAGGGATCCGTCCCAGGGCGGCCGGCAGAATGGCGGCGCCGGCGGGCGGGCTGGAAGACGCGGAGCTGCGGGAGGCGCAGCGCGATTACCTCGATTTCCTGGACGATGAGGTGAGACGAGCTGGGAGGCGCGGGTGCTGCGTCCCCTGCATGCCCCCCGGGGTTGGGGAACACCTGATCTGTGTCCCCATGTCCCCTCCCCCCGTATCCTCGGGGACTGGGGAGTATCTCATCCCTGTGTGCCCCCGCCCCATGGCTATTCCCGATGTTCGGGAACACTTGGTCCCTGTGCCCGTCCGTCCCCTCTAATCCATGCTCCGGGGAGCTGGGAACCACCTGATCCTCCCCGCCATGTACCCCATGGGGTTGGGAGCCCTTGGTCCTTGTGTCCCCCCATTCCTACCAGGGCTTAGGGAGCACCTGATCCATGTGTTGCCCCTTCCTGCTTAGGCGGTGGGATAAAGGCCATCCAGCTCTGCAGAAATGGGCCCCTGGGGTTTTTTCAGACATGCAAAGTGAGTTGGTTTTTGGGTGTCTTTCTCTCCCACTTGCAGGAAGACCAAGGGATTTACCAGAGCAAGGTCCGGGACATGATCAGTGAGAACCAGTATCGGCTTATCGTCAACATCAACGATCTGCGGCGCAAGAACGAGAAGAGAGCCAGCAGGTGGGTGTGCGACACCTGGGGCACTGTGCTTGAGAGGGGTTTCAAAGGTCCAGCCCTGGTTCTACAGGTCATTTGTCACAAGAAAGCACCAAACAATGTCCTCTGGTGAAAGCCAAAGCCTCCCCACCCTCACAAGGAACGATTCCTTGCTAACATCCCATCTAACCCTTCCCTCTGGAAGCATGAAGCTATTCCTCCTTGTCCTCTCCTTCCATGCCCTTGTTCCAAGTCCCAGTCCAGCTGTCTTGGAGTCCCTTTAGGCACTGAAAGGGGGTCTAAGGTCTTCTCCAGGCTGACCAACCCCACTTCTCTCAGCCTTTTTGAGGATGCTCAGGGATATTTTGGACTAGCCTTGCCAGTCTGGCCAGGGTCATGTGAGGCTTTCTAGATATGCTTGGAATTGTTCTTCTCCTGGCTGTTGGTGCCAGTGCACCTCACACAGAGCTGTGGTGGACTTTAGGTTTTTTCACCTCCTGCTCCTCGTAAACTTGTGGAGCATGCAGGAGTGTGGGAAAAGAGTTGATGAGGAAGGGGTTGACTCACCTGCTCTGTGACCTCTCTGTGCTGCAGGCTCCTGAGCAATGCCTTCGAGGAGCTGATCGCCTTCCAGCGTGCCCTGAAGGATTTCGTCGCCTCCGTCGATGCCACCTACGCCAAGCAGTACGAGGACTTCTACGTCGGGCTGGAGGGCAGCTTTGGCTCCAAGCACGTGTCCCCACGGACCCTGACAGCCTGTTTCCTCAGCTGCATTGTCTGCGTGGAGGGCATCGTGACAAAGTGTGAGGCTGGGGGACACCCAGGGGCTGCGGGTGTGGAGAGGCCAGGGGTTTGCTGTGGAGGAGCTGGAGCCCTCCAGGAGCTGTGGTGTGGAGAGGGACTTGGGACAAGGGTCTGGAGGGACAGGACAAGGGGCAATGGTTTTACACTGACAGAGGGTAGGATTAGATGGGATATTGGGGAGGAATTCTTGGCTATGAGGGTGGGGAGGCCTGGCACAGGGTGCCCAGAGAAGCTGGGGCTGCCCCTGAATCCCTGGAAGCATCCAAGGCCAAGTTGGATGGGGCTTGAAGCTACCTGGGAGAGTGGAAGGTGTCCCTGGCCATGGCAGGGGGTGAAAATGGATGATCTTTAATGTTCCTTCCAATCCAAACCATCCTGTGATTCTGTATGTTGGCAACCTGGGCCAAGGAGCTCAGCTGAAAGTCTTGAGTGTTGGGATGGTCTTTAAATCAGCTAGCCCTGCCCATGTTTGACAGTGAGTTGTGACCCAAGTAATTTTAATGTTGGAGACCCTTTTGGGGGCTGTCTGCTGACAGAGGGGTGGAACATCCCAGCCCCTAACTCCTCTCTTTTCCAACCCCAGGCTCTCTGGTGCGTCCCAAAGTCGTCCGGAGTGTCCATTATTGCCCAGCTACCAAGAAAACAATTGAGCGCCGATACACCGACATGACCTCCCTGGATGCTTTCCCATCCAGCTCCATCTACCCTACAAAGGTGAGGTGAAGCAGCAGCAGGTTCCTCTAGGGAGAATGTGCCAGCTTCAGTATGGAGCTGGTGAGCCCCAGCCTCTAGTCCTGCTAAACAACCCTTTCCATCAGCCCTGTGCAGGGTGGGTGAGGCAGTGTCCTCCCTGCTCTCCTGAAAAATGGTGCTCATCTTTTAATTTGGGTTCCTGCTTTAGGATGAAGAGAACAACCCGCTGGAGACAGAGTTTGGCCTCTCTGTCTACAAGGACCACCAGACCATCACCATCCAGGAGATGCCTGAGAAAGCCCCAGCAGGGCAGCTGCCACGCTCGGTGGACGTGGTTCTGGACGATGACCTGGTGGACAAGGTGAAGCCTGGGGACCGCATCCAGGTGGTGGGGACGTACCGCTGCCTGCCGGGGAAGAAAGGGGGCTACACTTCAGGCACTTTCAGGTGGGTCTTCATGGGGCTTCAGTCCTCTATCCCTGTTTGGCTGGGTCTCTGGCAGGTGAGATCTGGCAGGTGGTCATCAGAGAGTTGGGTCAAAAGTGGCTTAAATCACTTGGAAGTAGTTTGCACCTTGGTACTATTTACAAGATATGCCGTGTTGGAAAGGACCTACAAAGACCACTGAGTCCAATTCCTGGCCCTTCACAGGACATCACATCAGTGCCACCTTGTGCAGCCCTGAGAGCATTGTCCAAACTCTCCTGGAGCTCTGGCAGCCTAGGGGCTGTGACCATTCTTTGGGGAGCCTGCTAAGTTTAAAAGATACTCCACTGATGGTCCAGCACAGTCAGATCAAGAATGCTACAGCTGTCAAAGCTTCCCACCCCCTTCCAGGGCTTCCTAGAGCAAGTGGTGGCCCTGTGGAAGCTTCTGCTTTGTCTCTGTGGGGTTTGCAGAGCTGACCACAGCTGTGTCCCTTCTCCAGGACCATTCTCATTGCCTGCCACGTGAAGCAGATGAGCAAAGACCTCCGGCCTCTCTACTCTGCTTCAGATGTGGCCAAGATCAAGAGATTTAGCAAGAGCCGCTCCAAGGTATCTAAGTCTTGTGTCCAGGCATGAAGTTTCAGCTTGGCATGTGGCCAAGCAGGTTCTTGTTGGGTTGCAAGTAGCTCTTCAAGCCTCTTAGCAGGTTGTTGGGTTATCTTACTAATTTTCTTTCAATTTTCTGCTTAGACTGTGATCAGACCCTGTTGTTTTTCTTGCTGCTTCTGTACTGCTTGCTGAACATCCTTCCTGCTGGCAGCTCTGCTGTGTCTTGACCCTCCCAGCAGGTTTCCAGGGAATTTGTCCTGCAGGAGAGACACCTCTTTTCTCATGCCAGACTGAGGCAATGGGGTTCTGCCCCAGCCTCTCATGCTCAAAGCTTTCCTTTGTAACACAGAGAGTATCAAGCCTTGCTCTCACTGCTTCCAGTGCTTGTTTGGGTGACAGTGACAAAATGGTCCTGGACTTCATATAAATCCCACTGTGAAAGAAAACTCTGGGCAACAGTCTTCTCCTTTCCAAATAATTTTCATCCATGTGGCTCTGTGATAGGAATAAGCTGAAAATTGGGCTGAAATGCTATGCTGAAGTATTGCTTGTTCTTGCTTGCTCCAGCCCATGTGATGAGCTGTGCTCTGTGTCTTCTCCCTAGGATATCTTTGACCAGCTGGCCAGATCCCTGGCTCCCAGCATCCATGGGCATGAGTACATCAAGAAGGCCATCCTCTGCATGCTGCTGGGAGGGGTGGAGAAGATCCTGGACAATGGGAGCCGCATCCGAGGAGACATCAACATCTTGCTGATAGGTCTGGGAGGGCAGGGCAGAGGCACCGTCGGTTGGGGGTGAGAGAAGGTTCTGGATTTAGTTTTGTGGAGTAGCTGAGGTTAGAAAGGACATCTGGAGGTTCCTGGTCCAGGGATGTGTGCAGAGCTGAGCTGGTGTCACTGGTAGGCCAGGTTGTTTTGGGATTTGTCCAGTTGGTTTTGAACATGTCCAGGGATGGAGATGTGTCCAGATGTGGAGTCATCAGCACAAGAAAGGTGTGGACCTGTTAGAAGGAGTGCAGAGGAAACCTTGGACAGCAGTGCAAGGAGTGGACCTCCCCTGCTCTGCAGCCTGGAGAAATCTCCAGGGACACCTTGGAACCCCTTCCAGTGTCTAAAGGGGCTCCAGGAGAGCTGGAGAGGGACTTGGAACAAGGACCTGGAAAGACAGGATAAAGGGCAATGGCTTTCCACTGCCAGAGGGCAGGGTTAGATGGGATATTGGGAAGGAATTTTTCTCTGAGAGTGTGGTGAGGCCCTGGCACAGGGTGCCCAGAGAAGCTGTGGCTGCCCCAGGATCCCTGGAAGTGTCCAAGGCCAGGCTGGACAGGGCTTGGAGCAACCTGGGATAGTGGAAGATGTCTATGCCCATGACAGGGGGTTGGAACAACTTGACCTTTAATGTCCTTTCCAACCCAAACCATTCCATGGTTCTAGGGGATTCCATGACCTCTGTGAGCCATTATCCCAGTGTTTGCCCATAGTCAAGGAGACTTTTTTTTTATTTCTGATGTCTCATTGGAGTTTCCTTTATTCTGAATTGTCCCCATTGCCTCTTGTCCCATCCCCATCACCTCAAGTCTTTTATCTCCATCTTCTCTATTTCCTCCCAGGGGTTTATTGATGATAGTGGGAAGATCATCTGCTTACCTTATTTTATGAAGTCTGAACAAAACCCTTCTGTCCCCTTTCCCCTCCACCTGTCCCCACTCTGAACACCCCCAAACCAGACACAGGGTGATGGTGCAGTTATATCCAGGGGTTGAGTTATTCCTAAACATGTCATTCTCCATCCCAGGAGACCCTTCTGTGGCCAAATCCCAGCTGCTGAGGTACGTGCTGAGCACAGCACCCCGGGCCATCCCCACCACTGGCAGGGGCTCCTCTGGCGTCGGCCTCACCGCTGCCGTGACCACAGACCAGGAGACAGGTGAGGAGCACTGGGGTGATGGCTGTTAACTGCTGGCAGGGACTCTGTGACATCCAAGGCTGCTCATCTCGATGATCTGGGAGGTCTTTTCCAACCTTAATGATTTTATGATCTTGGTTCTGCAGTGACACTTGTAGGACCTGCTCCACCAGAAGCTTTATGTGTATGATTATTTGGATCATGGGATCCCGTGTTTTGGGATATTTTCTCCACCTCTCTTAGGTGGTGGTTTTCTTTACTCTTCTTCCACTTTGTACCACATCAAAGGGCTAGCAGCAGCCTTCCTCATGGGAAGACATTCCTAACCATGATCCTCACCCTAAGCATTCTGTCTGCTGCAGAACTGGGTCAGAGAGCAACCCAGAAGGATTCTGCTGCACCTTGAGGTTCACCCTCATCCCAGGGCTGATGGGTATGGCAGGGCAGGAGATGTGTAGGGCCAGTGGGGGGTGGCTGACCCTCTTTTACCCCGTCCCATCCCAGGGGAGCGGCGTCTGGAAGCAGGAGCCATGGTGTTGGCCGACAGGGGCGTGGTGTGCATCGACGAGTTCGACAAGATGTCCGACATCGACCGCACAGCCATCCACGAGGTGATGGAGCAGGGACGCGTCACCATCGCCAAGGCTGGCATCCAGGCCCGCCTCAACTCCCGCTGCAGCGTCCTGGCTGCTGCCAACCCCGTCTACGGCCGGGTGAGTGCTGGAGTTACCCTTCCCTGGAGAAGGGAGGAGGCAGCTGGTGAATTCCAAAAGATCCCCCAAAGCAGTGACTTGGGTGCATGGCACAGCAAAGACCTTGTTGGTTTGGTGTCTGTCATGATCATGGCTTTGCTGGAGAAGAGAGGAGCTCCTGGGGTTTCTCACCATGTTTTGGGTGTTTGGGCAGCCCATTGGACCCTTATGCTGGTGATGAGCCTCAGTCTTGGTGTCTGATCAGGGATCACAAAAAATACTTGTTTTCCTTGGAAATAAAAGCCTTGCAGGAGGGGGAAAGTGGCTGTACTGCTGCAGCAGGCTGGGTTTGGTGTGGTATCCATCCATCCATCCATCCATCCATCCATCCATCCATCCATCCATCCATCCATCCATCCATCCTTTTAGGCCTGGCCCAAGGAGGTCCTCCCAACCTCCCTGGCAGCCAGGACTGGCCAGTGAGGCTCTCCTGTAACCCCTCATGCTGTCCTTCTCCCCCAGTATGACCAGTACAAGACGCCCATGGAGAACATTGGCATGCAGGACTCCCTTCTCTCCCGTTTTGACCTGCTCTTCATCGTGCTGGACCAGATGGACGCCGAGCAGGACAAGGAGATCTCAGACCACGTCCTGCGGATGCACCGCTACCGCAACCCCAACGAGCAGGATGGTGATGGTGAGTCCCAGCCCTCCTCAGCCAAGCCACCCCTTGGTGACAACTCTTGGGGACTATTAGATGTTGTTTCAGAGGGTAAAATCCTATTCTCTGTACATTCCCCTTTCCAGCCATGCCTCTGGGCAGTGCTGTGGAGATGCTGGCTACGGATGACCCTGACTTCCTGCAGGAGGAGGAGCAGGAGTTGCAGGTCTATGAGAAACATGATGACCTCCTGCACGGGCCCAACCGCCGCAAGTGAGTCCTTCATCCCCTGGAGCTCCCTGAGGGTGTCCAGCACTGTGGGTTCACGGGTTTGGCCTGAGTATCCAGACAGTGCCAGCGATGCTCCAGCTGATCCATGGGTAGGATGCTAAGGGAGCCTTGCTTGGTCTCTTGTGCCAGGCAGGTGGGGAACATCTGGAGCTAAATTCCCTACACACCTGGATGCCCCTGGAGGGGTATAAATGGATGGGAAGCCCATCCCCACTGTGGGTAATGTGGATGTACGTGCATTCCCGCAGGGAGAAGGTTGTCAGCATGGAGTTCATGAGGAAGTACATCCACGTAGCAAAGATGATCAAGCCCGTGCTGACCGAGGAGGCGGCGAGCTACATCGCTGAGGAATATTCCCGCCTGCGCAGCCAGAGCCAGATGAACTCGGACGTGGCCAGGGTGAGCCCTGGGAGCAGCTCATTCTTGGGCCAGGAGGAGGGAAACTGAGGCACAGGCCTCTCTTCTTATGGATGTTTTCCACCTTGGCCTTGTGAGGCTCACACAGACACCTCTCTCTGTCCCCCCAGACCTCTCCCATCACAGCCCGGACCCTGGAGACCCTGATCCGCCTCTCCACAGCCCACGCCAAGGCCAGGATGAACAAGACTGTGGATATGCAGGATGCTGAGGCAGCTCTGGAGCTGGTGCAGTTCGCCTACTTCAAAAAGGTGGGAGGAAAGTGTCCCTCTGTTCCCAGGGGATCCTGAAATTGTCATTGAAAAGGCTGGACGTGGTGCAAGCTGAGCACCCTGGGCTGCTGATGTGAACTTCCCTGGACCCAGTCTGGGATCAGGCCACCACTTCAGGATTTTGGGTGGTGCCTAAAAGCAGCTTGAGTGAAAATGAGGTCTGAGTCCATCCTGCCTTTGCCACATAGGTGCTGGAGAAGGAGAAAAAGCGCAGGAAGCCAGTGGATGATGACTCGGAGACGGAGAAAGAGGAAGATCAGGAGTTGCAGGACAAGGAGGAGCGCAGGACAAAGAGGTAGGAGCCACAGCACGGGAATGGGAGGAACATGGTGCAAAGGACACTAGCCTCTTCTGAGGTTGCCATGTTTTTGCTCAGCCAGGTGGTTTGTCCCACCCCATTTGTAGTAGAGGGACATTTAATGGATAAAGAACTGGCTGGATAGCACTGGCACAGGGTGCCCAGAGAAGCTGTGGCTGCCCCTGGATCCCTGGAAGTATCCAAGGCCAGGCTAGACAGGACTTGGAGTAACACGGGATAGAAGAAAGTGTCCCTGCCCATAGCAGAGGGTGGAACAGGATGATCCTTAATGTCCTTTCCAACCCAAACCCTTGGATGATGCCTCCTTCCCCTCCCAGAAGGAAGAAGGCGCGCACAGAAGGCGAGGAAGGCTCCTACGACCCGTACGACTTCAGTGATGCTGAGGAGGAGATGCCACAGGGTGAGTCCCTGTGTTTGGTGACACCTTGCTCCTTGAGGGTGCTGCTGGGTCTGCACAGCCTGGGGAGCAGCAATGCTGTTGTTACCTGTGGTCCCTCGCGTGGTACAGTACCATTCAGGGCCACAGATCCATGTGGGACAGGGTTAGATGGGATATTAGGAAGAAAATCTTGGCTGTGAGGGTGGTGAGCCCTGGCACAGGTTCCTGAAGAAGCTGTGGCTGCCCTTGAATCTGGGAAGTGTCCAAGGCCAGGTGGGATGGGCCTTGGAGCAGCCTTGGATAGTGGAAATTGTCCCATAACAGGGGTTGGAACTGGATGATCTTTAAGGTCCCTTCCTACCCAAACCATTCTGTGATTCTATTGCTGATTAACTTTTTTCCATCCACCTCCAAACCACAGCATAAATAACAGTATTGGGAGGCAGTTTGGCATCACCCCCCCTCCTGAGCCCAACACTTTTGCCCTCTGGGTAGTTGGTCACCGGGCTCAGGGTGAAGGTAACGCTTCCTTCTGCTCCAGTTCAGGCACACCCTCCGAAAACGCCCGAAGCCTCGGGAGCTGGTGAAGGGAAGAAGTTGGAGTTGGCTGAGCCAAGGTGAGTGGGGGCTGTCCCTGTGTGCCCACCTCCCCCAGTGGCTCCAGGCTGTTGTCCCATCCTGGAGATGATGCTCCCAGCTCCAGCTTTTGCCTTTCCTACTGAGCGCTGCTGCTGGAATGGGGAAGGGCTGAGGCATCCAGGTTGGGAACAAGCGGTAGGATTTTTGTGTATTCTCCAAGGGTGATTCCTTCTCCTCTGACCAGGTTGAAAGCATTCAAGGCTGCTCTCCTGGAGGTGTTCAAAGCCTCCCACGCCCAGTCCGTGGGCCTGAAGAAAGTGATGGAATCCATCAACCACGACAACCCCGAGCCCTTCTCGGCGGCCGAGGTGAAGGTGGCCCTGGCCCACATGCAGGATGACAACCAGATCATGGTGTCTGATGACATTATCTTCTTAATCTGAGCCTCTGGGTGGAGGAGCCCAAGTTTTTTGTGGACTCTCAGCCTGGAGATTCTTCGTGTTTGAGTACTTCAGGTGGCTGAGCTGGATTTTGGGGAGCTGAAGTCTGTGCGCTTCCTTGCTGTGCATTTCTGGCACTAAAGAAAAGAGCCAGGAGCTCTGGAAGTTTTGCTGTCTTCAGAGTGGAGATTTGGAAAGAGGTTTCTGCAAGGAGACAAAAGGAAAAACTCAGGAGCAAATTGTCAGTGTTTTTAATGTATTGTTTTTAGCTTTGGTGTTAAGACTTCCAGCTTTTAAATAAAAAAAAATCTGGATTTAGGAATACAGTATTCAGTAGTGGTGATGAGAAGCAATATGAGAGCTCCACTGTTAATGAAGCTTTTATTTCCCCCCTTCGTTTTTTTTTTTCTATTTTTCCCCTATTTTATAGCTTAGATCTGCTTGTCTCACAGGAAGAGGTACCTAAAGCCTGTCCTGTTGGTTCTGCCCTTCCCACCCATCTTGTGGAGGATGATTCCTGGCAATGGAGGGCCCGGTGTAGTCTGATCTGTTCCACTGCCCAAGAGTCAGCTGGAATTTCCAGATTTCACACCCATGATGGGGGTTTTTACCCCCCAGGGAAGGAACCTGGAAGGTCTCAGAGCTGCCCAGGGAATGTGTCCCTGGCACAGATGGGTTCCATCTCCTCCTGCTCCTGCCTTCAGTCTGGGATTGTGTCCTGGGGATGGCAAACTTTCAAGAAAAGCTGAACACACAATCAGACCAGTTCTGACTGCTTGTGGTCCAAAGCTGCTGAAGGTTTGGGTTTTTCTTTAATTTCTTTTTCTTTTGTCTTTGTGAGTTTGAGCTTCAGAGAAACCCCTGGATAGGTTTGCTGTTGTCACTGCCTGTCTCCAGACACTTGCACAGCTCCCTTGTTTCTGGGTGCCATAAATCTTTATTTGGGTTATAAAAATGTCCATACTGTTCACCCCATGACTGGCTGTTCAGGGGGATGTAGGATTCCCACTTGTGAGGATACAATTGCACTTACACAGTGAGATTTGTGCTGCTATGGAAGGACTTCAGCTGCATGGTGAGCTATACTGTTCACCCCATGACTGGCTGTTCAGGGGGATGTAGGATTCCCACTTGTGAGGATACAACTGCACTTACACAGGTGAGATTTGTGCTGCTGTGCAAGGACTTCAGCTGCATGGTGAGCTCTAAAAGCCAGATTTTTGAGCTCCTCCCATGCAACGCAGCCGTGACAGCATGGTTGGAGGGGATTTTGCATGTTTGCAACCTAAAGATCTCTGGGTGGGTGTACTGTGCTGGTACAGAGCAACCTTGGACCTTCAGGCAGGGTCTGGCTCAAAACTGCAAAAACTGATAGAAGTTAAACACAGATTCTCTGCTCTGGAGATGGGATGGGAGAGCTGGGATGGTTCAGCCTGGAGAAAGATCTGGAGAGACTGAAGAGCCCCTTCCAGTGCCTAAAGGGACTCCAAGAGAGCTGGAGAGGGACTTGGGACAAGGGATGGAGGGACAGGACAAGGGGAATGGCTTCTCACTTCCAGAGGGCAGGGATAGATGGGATACTGGGGAGAAATTTTTTCTTGTGAGGGTGGGGAGGCCCCTGAATCCCTGGAAGTGTCCAAGGCCAGGTTGGATGGGCCTTGGAGCAAGCTGGGATAGTTGAAGGTGTCCCTGCCCATTCCATAATTCCATGATTTTGTGTTTTCCCTGCCCTTACAGCTGGGGAACAGCTAATACTGAATTTCTCGTGAGAGGACACCAGGAGGAGCTCCAGGGTAGAGAAATCTGGTTAATTCCCTGTCCTGTAGGCTGTGGGTGACTACCATCCCCCGTGTGCTGGTGGCCACCTCGGTACATCCTTTGCAGTTGGGAGAGGGGTCTTTGTTGGCAAGGGAAAAACTGCCAGAGGTGGCTGGAGAGGCAGGAGCAATCTGCTGGAAGTACAAGCCGTGTCCTGTGCTGCAGCTGAAATTTTTATGTGACCCTTCTTTGTTGGCAAGGGAAAAACTGCCAGAGGTGGCTGGAGAGGCAGGAACAATCTGCGGAAGTACAAGCCATGTCCTGTGCTGCAGCTGAAATTTATATGTGACCCTGTCATCTGGAGATTTTGGAGGCTGTGATTTCAGCCTTTAGCTGCTGCAGGCTGTGGAAGGTGTCCCTGCCCATGGCAGGAGGTGGGACTGGATGGTCTGTAAGGTTCTTTCCCACCCATACTATTCTGTGGTTCAATCATCCATGGAAACCCAAACTGAAGTGTGTAACATATCCTGCAGTGCAAACACTGCTGTTTCCTTATAGGAACTCGAGAGTAGAGGAGTTCTTGTAAGTGGAATTAAAATACTCTTTTACCTCCAAGCCCCCATCCCTGCTCCAAGCCCCTGATGTGTGAGAGAGAAAAGCTTTTTGGGACAACTTTATATTCCTGTCTATAAGGAAAAACTTCCCTGTGAGGGTGCTGAGGCCCTGGCACAGGTTGCCCAGAGAAGCTGTGGCTGCCCCTGGCTCCCTGGAAGTGTCCAAGGCCAGGCTGGATAGGGCTTGGAGCAACCTGGGATAGTGGAACTGTGTGATCTTTAATTTCCCTTCCCACAAGAGCCATTCTGTGATTCTAGGAATAAAAATATTTTTCCTCCCTTAAAATGACTCGGTGGCCTCTTTTTGATTAAATTTTTTTTAGTTAACTTCAACTCAAGTTCAATTGTAGGAAATTCTGGGTCAAAGAGGGAATCTCTGCTGAAGTTACAAGCTGCTGAAGACACAAGAAGTGAGTGGAAAGTGGCGGTGAGGATTCATAATCCGGTGTTTGGTGTGATAACGTCATTGCTTCGTCACATGTAACCATTTCCACTCAACCCCGTTCCTGCACAATCCAACCCATTTTCATGGCAGTGCCCTTTCCTTTCATGGTGAACATTCAGGGGGGGAAAAAAAAGGAGGTCAGCTTCTGGGCTAAAAAAAGTGGATTTCTGGTAATTCTACCCTCTCTTGCTCCTCCACGCTCCATGTCGCATCTCAGTAGATGCGCTGGTGAATATTTGGGACAGTCAGAATAGGAACGTGTGTCACAGCACTGGTGTTGCCTCAGGTGGACTGGGTAACCTGAAATGTGACAAATGTAGAGGAGGAGAGTGGCTGGGCTCTGAGCTGTCAGTTGAACCAGACCACAAAGTCATGACAGCATCCTGCAGTGATGTAAAACATCAGTCAGTGGAGATTTCTGCTGCTGTGATTCAAGAGAGGGTGACAAAGCAGAGACTATCAGTCCCTTCTTCTTGGAAAGTTCTGTGAATTTGTATTTTTTTTTTTTTTTTTTTGGTAGGACTGAAAATGTCATGAATCTTGATTCCCTGTATGACTGAAGATGAATTTGTGTGAAGTCCTACACTTTAGTCCTTTGCTTCTGGCTTGGCTACATAGCTTTGGGAAAGGTTTCTCTCAGGGCTTTTCTCCACAAATGAGCTTCATTAAGTTGTTATGTGGTGGTTTTTTTTTTTTTTTCCTTTTCTTTTTTTTTTTTTTTTTCTTTTTCTTTTTCTTTTCCTTGCCATAAAAATAGCTTATGCCCCCAAAGAGATCTGCTGGTGCTCCAGGGAAACACCACATGCACCAACTTCCCAGTTGGTGGCTGCTCCTTTTTGTTTTCCCTTCCATTTTCATGCCTGCCTCTCCTATTAATTATTAAGTGAGGATTGTGTGATTGAGAGGGATTAAATCTTCCATGAACACAAAGGATCAGGAGCAGAAGCTCCTGACCCAGCTCTTTCAGAACTGTTCAAGGATGATGGTCAACCCAAGTCCCACCATATCCCACATGAATGAGTCCCACCAGACAAGCCAGGAGAGGCTTTCCTCACACCACCTTGCTGGCTACAGGGCCATGGGACTTATTAGAGTGTTTTGGGATTGTACAAGATTTATGGGATGTACAGGAGCAGGAGCAAAGTGGGCAAAGGAAAGGATAAAGGTGGATCAGTAAGAAGCAGTGTGTGTGGGAGTGCTATGGATATCAAGGTGGACTAGCTCCAGGTTATTCCATAAGTCTGGGCCTCTCATGCTCCAGCATTCACCACCATGTATGTCCAAGGAGCCCATCCAGCAGAAATGCTGCTCCAAGGTGCACCCAGTTTACAGGGCCAGAGAAGGGACAAGAGACCAATATTCCAAGGGCACAGCTCCAGCAGGGAGGTCAAAGCTGAGCCGGGATGGAGCTCCTGGTGAAGGTGGCCAGGGCCCTAAAAGAGCGTTTATGAGTGTTCAGAATTCTCCACAATGTGTCACCACAGCAGGGAAGGCATCCCAACTCCTGGGATTTCCCCTGAAGAAATTCCCCATGGCACTTATTCTTCCCCTGCCCAGTCCCTGCAGGATACAGGGATCCCTAAGACAAAGTGGGTGTGGATTTTGCAGTTGAAGGGAGGTTAAATGGTGAGGTTCCACGTCCTGCCCTCATTTTGAAGTCCCTGTTGGGTGTCTGACTTTGCAGCTCGCTGATCTCTGCTGTGTGGCTTGTTTGAGGCACGTGGAAGTGCATCCACCTGAGTTTGTGGTGAAAAAACTATTATTAGAAAGAGGGTGGTGGAAAGGAGTGAAAAAAAAAAACACCAAAAAACACCTGCCTAAACAGTTTGTCGGGTTTTTTTTTCTTTCCTTATCTCTTGATCTGCCTAAATAAATGCTATTGGCTAATTTGGGATGCTGGTAAAAGTATTTGCCCTTCCCTTTTTTGGAGGTAGATGGGAGGAAGTGGGCTAAAAATTGCAATATCAGCTCCTAACCTCAGACCAGGTAAGTCAGCAGTGCTGCAATGGAAAGGGTGGCAGTGCCTCAGCTTTGCTATAAAATGGAGAGCACAACTGGCTTTGAGACACAAGCAGGGTTGAAAGGGTCTCAGAGAAGAAGAATTCTCTTGTCCTGTTGCCCTAACACCCAGCAGGGAGGTTACCATGGCTTTCAGCAGCTCTGCTGGGGTAAGTACTTATATCTGAAATAAAGGATAAGATGTATTTGCTGCAAGAGAGAAAGCAGGGTGCAGATCTCCTGATTTGTGCAGAAAACCCTTTTAGTCTTGCTGGGAGCTGGTTGGGATGCTGGGTGTGTCTGATGCAGCTGCTTGGTGATTGAGTGATTAAGGTGTGGTGGACTATCCATGAATTATTTATCTCTCGCTCATCATCACTGCTGATGTGGGATTGGCAGAGTCCTTTTTGCAGACAACATGTCATCAAAACTGCTGAAATTTCACGGTGGATACCTATGCATTTGAATTTCAACCTGGGTAGCTTTTGCAGCACTGTCAGCTCCTGTGATTTTCTTAAAAGCCCGGCATTTATTTTGTCTTCTTTTTAGGAACTGGACTTCATGATCTTTGTGGTTCCCTTTCCATTTAGGATATTCCATGATTCTATTATTTACTAAAACTCTGCCTATTGGAAATGGCCCAAGAATCCCAGATTCTCTTGGGAAAAGGGCTATTTCCAGCAGATGGCTGTGGGTGGCCAGTTTTTACTGGCCTGAGAAAGCCATGGCTGGGCAAGGTCTTAAGCTTAGGCACAGGGGTCAGCTGAGTCTTTACCCAATTTTTAGGTGAAAAGATGGTGCTCTGTGACCGCAGAGTAGGATCTTCATAGCTTGTTGGACAGATGCTCTTCCTGGTGCAGAATCAACTATGAACCAGAATTTAAATCACAGTGTAGCATCAGTTATGATGAGTTTTATTAACATCGTTTTGTTACTTGCTCATCTTGGCCCATTTCACACAAATATAAGTATGAAGATTGTCCAGTCTAGCCAAGACTTAGTTCTTTGTGCTCTCTTTCCTGACAGGGCAGGACTAATGACACCTTTCTCTCTCCCAGTTCAGATCACTGGTTTTGGTGCTGGTTTTAGCCCTCACTGTGAGGAGCTCACCCCACAGAAAGGCTGGTGCCTCTGCAAGGCTGAGGGAAGGCTGCCTGAACCAAAAGGATCCCAAATTCCCCACAACAGTGAATGTTGACATTCGGATCAGCAACTCAGATCATGCCTTTGGGATGGTCCAAGATGTCAGGAACCGGTCTCTGGCTCCTTGGGATTACAGGTAACTGTTCAGTTGTTCTCTAAATTGTGAGGGCTGTGCCACACCACAAATTATTTTTTTGTGGTGGCTGTGGTTCATTCTCAGGCTATGCCCAGAGTCCCATGAATATGGCTCTGATGTTGGCTGAGGTTTCTTCAAGAGAAACTGTTTGCTGTGCAAGGGGCTATCACTGGAATGGTTTCTAATCATCTTGTCAGTCTTCATCCATCACAGAATCATTGAGGCTGGAAAAGCCCTCTGAAGTCTTTGAGTCCAGCCATTCCCCTGCACTGCCAAGGCCACCAGTGACCTGTGTCCCCAAGAGCCACATCCACATGGCTTTTAAAGCCCTCCAGGGATAGTGATTCCACCACCTCCCTGGGCAGCAGTGCCAGGCCTTAACAACCCTTTCAGGGAAGAAATTTTTCTTAATATTCAATCTAAACCTCCCCTGGAGCAACTTGAGGCTGTTTCCTCTTGTCCCTTGTTCCATGGGAGCAGAGCCTGATCCCCCTGGCTGTCCCCCCCTGTCAGGGAGCTGTGCAGAGCCAGAAGGTCCCCCCTGAGCCTCCTTTTCTCCAGGCTGAGCCATTTCCCAGCTCCCTCAGTTGCTTTTTGTGCTCCAGACCCTTCCCCAGCTCCTCTGAGCAGCTTCCTAACCCCTCTGCCCCAAGCTCATAGTGCTGCATGGGGTTGAAATAATAATGAAATTAATTATTCATCTAGGAAAAGCATAATGTGACTACACTGACATTTCACATTTTCCTAACATAAAGAAACATCCAAATACTGAAATTAAAACCAAACAAAAATGAATAGGCCAGTTGTGAGCTCTGTATTATTTAACCCAGCTCCACCCCATTCATCAGCTCCTAAAGAATGGTGCAGCAGCATTACCCTCCAGTGCTGATTCCATTTCCAGGAAATCATTGTGAAACCGTTGAGGATAAGGAAATCTTTGTGTCTCACAATGAGGAAGCACAGGTTGAATAGGATGACGGAGACATAAACAAGAAGACGTCCAAGCGCTTAAATCAGTTTTGTGTCCCCGTTGCCAGGCTGGACGAGGATCCCAACCGCTTCCCGCGGATGATCGCCGACGCCCGGTGCCGCCTGTCGGGCTGCGTGAGCCCCCTGGGGCAGGAGGACCACGGCCTCAACTCGGTGCCCATCCAGCAGGAGATCCTGGTGCTGCGGCGGGAGCAGCGCGGCTGCGCGCCCTCCTACCGCCTGGAGAAGAGGATCATCACCGTGGGCTGCACCTGCGTCACGCCCGTCGTCCAGCACCAGTCCTAGCACAGCCAGCACGCCAGGCAGCCTTGGGAAGAGGAAGGGGTTCCCATAAAAATCCCTCTGGTGGAATCCCACAGCTGCCCGCCGCGCACTCCAGGAGCTCAACACATCCCTTCCAAATCTTAGAAATTATCTCCTGAAAGTCGTGATTCTTGCTGTTGTTCATTTATGGGTTTCAGGATGGGGATCATGGGTAGCTGGTGGTGGAGGGGAGGAAGAGTTTTGTTTGTGGGCTCAAGCAGTGAGAGGGGAGAGCAGTGCTTTTTAAAAATTTGTTTTTTATCAGTTTGGTGAACTAAACTAATTATAGTTTCCAAATTATCCTTGGCAGTAAATTCACCTAACTGAATACATACCCACCAGCACTGCCACAAAAAATTCCTCATCCTGCACCTTCTCCATCCCTTCTTCATCCCTATCCCATTTCCCTTCTCTGGCCATCCCTATCACTGGGGTATTACTGGTGTCAGTCAGACATTGCTGCCACCGGGCCTGGTTGTCACCACAGTCTGGGTTTATGTCAGTGCTGCAATTGATTTATTGCAAAACATTTTGGGAGGTAATTGATTCCACTTGTTGAGTGCTAAAATGACAAAGAACCAACAGATATCTATATTTCTATTTATGTCTTCTATTTATGGCTGTATTTATGGCTCTGTGTGTGCTCAGAGTATAAAAATATTTGATAAATTTAATCTGTATTTATTCAATAACTTATCTGCTGAATAAAAATCATATTTTATATTAAAAAATGGTTTTTCATGGTAGTTCAGAATGACAACAGAAACAGAGAATGGGTTTGTGCTGCAGTAGCACTGAGAGATTTCGTCACAGATCAGGTATTTTCCTCTGCAGTGAGATGAGTAGAGGGAACAGAAGAGAACTTGCAGCCTAAGTAGACTAAAAGACACAAAGAAGAGGCTGAAAGCAGTGAAGGGAGGTTCTACAGGCACTGGTGGCAATGGAATGAGGTTTTTTAGACCTCTGGGATGGTCTCTAGGGATGGTGGGAAAAGAGACAGGAGATGTCACATTCCAGGGCTGCAGCCAGAATTTGGGATGGCTCATTAGAGCTGGGAAAGGTCTGTCCTATCCTCCTCCAGGCAAGCTTTCATCCCTGTAAACAACCCTCTCCTCCCACAGCTGAATGATTGGCTGGGCAGGAAGGCAGGGAGATGAGGGATGGCTTCATCTCACTGCTTCCCAGCCAGGTAATTCACAGGTGCTGGGATTAAAGTGGTGGATGAGGATCCCTCACATCAAGGAACTAGCAGCTATACCTGCAGGGTGTGGTTTCCTGCTGGGCTGAGGTGTCCTGCCTTAGGAAATGAGGAATTGCCCTTTCCCTCCCTGAGCTACACAAGGAACACAGCCTGGAACAGCTCACTGCTCAGGAGCTGGACTGGGTGATCCTTGTGTCCCTCAGGATATTCCATGATCCTTTTACTATCTACTATTTTATCAAATTACTGCAATATTGCTTTTTTTTTTTTTTTTTTTTTTTTTTAACATTGCTCCTCTTTCATCCAGAGCTGAGCCAGGCTCTCAGACCTCTGCTATGGTTTCTGCTGCAGGGGGGTTTTAATTCTGCATTTCCTTTTACATTTGAATCAGGACAAACCCACGCAAGCATTCTAGCATTTCATTTTGACTGCACAGAAACCACTTTAAATCAGACCCACCTGGTGCAGGTAGACCCTGGGTTTCCTCCCCAGGCTGGGCCAGGTGAGCTGCTGGGTCCAAAGGAATCAAGGCCAGGTTGGGCAGGGCTTTGGGCCACCTGGGATAGCAGAAGGTGGCAGGGGATGGAATGGGATGGTCTTTGAGTTCTCTTCCAACCCAAAACATTCCACAATTCTGTGATTCTACGATTCTATGAAGTCTCTTCTTGTTGGGATGGATGAAAGTTTGACAAGAAAGTTTAACAGACATGTATGCTTGGCAGAAAGATTTTTTTTTTTTTTTTTGAATGTAGAATCTGAAGAAGGAATAGAAATGAAAGCAAGTTTTGATATAGAAGAAAAGAATTGCTGAGCCAGTCTTACTGGATAACTAAGAAGACAAAGGGTATGTTAGTTAGAAGGGGGTTTTATGGCTTAGAGCAAAGGATAAACCCACCACAAACAGCAGATGTTTTTACCAGGCAAACAAGACTGCCAATGTTGCAAGTAGAAAAAAGGTCTCAGAATTTTCCACTGGAAGAAAACTGAAAAGCAAATTCTAGCTTAAACTGTAATGTGCTAACTTTTAGTGATTGGAGAATAGTAACATGGATACAGTAATTACAGTAGTTATTATAGGCTATAGGTAAAAGTGGAGGCATAGATTGGTTCTACTGTATTAAGATGCTCAGCAAAGAAAAGTATATAATGCCTTGTAACCAAAATTAAAAGGTCTTCAGGCTTGCCTGCCGCTGGAGCTGACAGCTGTAGGTGCAGGCTCTGTCACCACGACCCTGGACAGTTGTAACATCTTGGATACAATAAACTGCGTTTTGAAGAGCTGCCTGAATTCCTGCATCCCTCCTGCAGGCTCTCACGTCCTCTGGTGCTCTTTGTTGAGTGGGGTGTGTTCTGTGCCCCGTGGGTCACCGGGAGCCACTCCAGCCATCCGTGGGTGCCCTTGTCATTCAGTCAGGAGCATCTGCCCCCGTTTGTGGCAGCAGCTGTTTTCGTTATGACCGCTGAGCTCTTCTTGTGGTGCAGAGCCAGCCCAGGGCGGCGTCTCCTGCTCTCCTCGCTCAGTAACCGCTGACCAGGAAATCGCAACCTGCTTCTTACTCCTGACCTACTTCTCTCCACAAACCTGCCTTGTGGGCCTGCCCTCGCTTGTTTTTCAGGGAGAAAACTACCCTGCATCTCTCCTCTCAGTCATCATTACTTTGACATTGGGTTCGTGGCAACGTCCTGTGCTGATGCTCCTGAGCACGCCCCAGCTTGCCCTAAGAGTGGTCCTAACTGGATGGATAATGAAGTAGCTAATTAGGAAAATACACAGATGGCTAATTAAGGAAGTCTCACCTGTGGGTCATGAGGTTTTGCAGGCAGAGCTTTCAACTGCAAACCACACACCACTCAGGGAGGCATGTCTTGTACATAGTCCTCCTAATGGCATCATTCTTAGAGTGCAGCAGCTTGTAAATACAAGCCTGGTTATTTTTTGGGTGCTGGTTTTTGCTGCCAGCAATCTATTAATTTGAGGGTCAGAACTAGATGATCTTTAAGCTCCCTTCCAACATAAACCACCCTGTCTTCTATGAATCAGCAAACACTGCACACAAATTTATGCTTCTTATAAACAGCACAGTCATATCAGCACCGAGAGCAAGTGCACTTCACAGCCTTTGCTAAAGGCTTTGCTTGGTTTGTTCCCTTTGCAGCAGTGGCCCTGGGTGCCCAGCTGGGCATCTCTGGCTGTGCAGTGGGGCTTGGAGCATCCTCCAGAGGCTGGGCTGTTTTATCAGGAGGAGAAGCACAGCTGGAGGTGTAGCAGCAGTGCCAGTGAATTCTTGCAACCTGCTGGGCTAAGCAGCCTCCAGTCACAGGTTGGTATCTGAGCCTCGTGGCCTTTCCTATTCATTTTCTCTTCTGATTTCCTTTTCCTAATGTCCTACCTTTGTTTTTTGCTCACGGCTCCCCTTGGCTGTGTGTTCTGGCAGCTGATCCTGGTGTGGCAGGATCCTCCTGTGGGATGTTGGGTAGAGGACAGTACAGTGACCCAGCACAGGTAGATGCCTCCTCCCAGACCTGTGCTGTGACCTGTGGATGTGTTGACCAGGAAATGTCTCAGGGCCTCTTTGCACCCCTGACCACAAGCAGGTGCTCCTGGGAGTGTTCAAAGGGACTGCAGGTCACGAGAACCTGTTCCACAAAAGTCACTGCTTTGGAAAGGGTTACAAAATTAAATATGTAAAGAATGCAAAGGTTGCAAGTTAAAAGGCTGGAAAAAACCCAATAATTATCTGTTTGGTGAGGCAGAGGTTTAATGGCTGGAAAGCTGACATGGTTTATTGGGAGTTCGACATTACAGGCAAAATTTTAAGGCAATGAGCAATTTTCTGATCAGTCCAGAAATTCTCTGGAAGAGTGATTTTCTGGTCAGTCCTGTGGGGATCTGTGGGTCGGTGCCAACATGATAGGTACAGATGATAGGATGAGTTTCTGTATCAGCTGCAGGTTCTGG
Organism: Onychostruthus taczanowskii; assembly: GCF_017590055.1. NCBI lineage: Eukaryota > Metazoa > Chordata > Aves > Passeriformes > Passeridae > Onychostruthus > Onychostruthus taczanowskii. The sequence continues at coordinate 2,297,639 of NW_024506994.1, read as the reverse complement.
AGATGGCCCAAGAGACCAGACCAGAAACCTGATCCCATGTCACCATCACATCCAAAACAGGAGACTTTCCTTGACCTTCCCTCTGAGAGTGGTGAGGCAGTGGCAGAGAGAAGCTGTGGCTGTTCCATCCCTGGAAGTGTCCAGGCCACTTTGGATGGGGCTTGGAGCAACCTGAGATAGTGGAAGGTGTCTCTGCCCATGGCAGGAGGATGGAATGAGATAATCTTTAATGTCTTTTCCAACCCAAACCATTCTATAATGCCACAACCTTCTTTTGTCTCCATCTCCTTCTCCCTTTTCCTTCTTTCATATTATTTTTAACCTCGTGCTCAAGAAGAATGAGTGGGCTGATTCTGCATTTTCTACAGTACTGTTGCAAGGCAATGACAAAAGAAATCCCAAACCTGCTTAAAATGTCTGTGATTGTCTGGTACCAATCCAGCAGAGCCAGAGGTGTTGGTGGGGATGGGATGGGCTGGTGCTGGCTGTCAGGAGCTGAGAAGATGCCAGGCAGGCTCAGCACCAGACACAAACTACACTTTCTGCCTTTCCTGCTCACGAAGAGAAGTTCCAGGAACTGGACTTCAGTGGTCCTCCTGAGTCCCTTCCAACTCAGGATATTCTGGGATTAAAGACATTTTTCATATTTTCTAATTATTCCCCATACTTCCAGGGCTAGATAAGAGCAGCAGGTTCACGTCCTCAGCTCTTCAGAGAAATCCCTTCTTGTTTTTGGTGTAACTGCTTATTTATTCTTCCTTCAGAAAAGTGGCTCAGCTTTTCTACCTTTTTGTATAGCTTCAAAAAAAGATTAAAAATACGTTTGATGCTCTTTGGGGCTCATAGACTGAAAAAATGCTGTTTTCTGGGCACAGCTTTCCATGAGTGAGTAAAATCAGTACAAACCATCATGTTTCTGTTTGTCTGCATTCTTAGTAAGCACAGTATATGTGTATCATGATCAAGGTTCCCAGTTCTGGTAAATGAATAGAGATGGTTTATCTCCTCTCTAACTTGACCATAAAATTTTTCAGGGTGGCTTTTTATTTCAGACGTCTGAAACTTGTGTTCTTGGCCCTCATTACAGCTGAATCTGCAGCATCTTTTAGAAGCATCTGCTTTCCATCCAAATTGCTTTGATAAGTAGCAATGATGAGCATGATTATCTGCAAAAATCCAGTTTCAAACTTCTCCTTCTGGTGGGTTTTACTCACAGGTTGCCAAAACACTGCTGCTCAGGTTTTGCAAACTGACATGAAACCGAGATGGGGAGCAGTGCTGGACTGGAAACTTTTATGCTGGAGAGGGTTTTGCAGTAATTCCGCTCCCCTCCCTCCAATGACAATATCATTTAAGAGCATCAAATGAGCAGAAATTTGCACTGAAACTCTTGAAAACAAGGAGGAACAATCTTTACCTGTTGAAACTCAAACTGATAGGAGCTGTGCATGGGTGAAAGAGGAGCTCCACTCTCATTGTGATCATTATTGAGTGTAGAAGAATAAGGACACTGATGAGGTCACTCTTGCCAGGATGCATTGGTTTGGGATTATTCTGCACCTTTCTAACTGAACACAGAAAGTAAGGAAATCAGGAAGGAAAATCTCTTAGCTCATGGTGCCAGGAGTTAGGAGAGAACTTGCAGTAGGAAAGAAAACGGTCTTTGGCCCTATAAATCCAGCTTATTAATTAACCTATTAAATGCTTCTGCAGGAGCATGTAGAGCACCCAAGCAGCCTGTAGGTGTAAGAACAGAGTTCTCCAAATAAATAAAAATGGTTCTGTCCTAAGGCTTAGATTTAGCTGGATTGGTAAATGGTTCAACAAAAATCATGGTGGATTTTTGCAAGGGAGTGTGTCTTCACTAAGGCCAGGTTGGATGGGGCTTGGAGCAGCCTGGGGTAGTGGAAGGTGTCCCTGCCCATGGCAGGGGGTTGGAACTAAATGACCTTTAAGGTGCTTCCAACCCAAACCGCTCCATGATGATGACACTGATCTGTGAAGTCTGTCAACAGAAAGCTGTTGGCTTTTCCATGCTCCAGCTGTGTCATCTCTTTCTGACCTGATTCTGAGTTTTTCCACCTCAGCATAACTTTCTCAGCATTTTCCAGTGCCCACTACACATGTGTCAGCTCCAGTAGTGGCACATGACTTCCAGGGAAGAAAGGGTTGGACTTTCTGTGATTTTAACTGTTGGAAGTTACTTGGGCTGATTGCAGACAATTTGACAAAATTCCTTCTTGGAGTGGTAGGACATTAAAAGATTATCTAAATGACAAGATATCTTGGAGTGGTAGGACATTAAAAGATTATCTAAATGACAAGGAAGTCAGTACTGTTTCAATCTTCCTGGATTGATATTTATATAAATCTTTGAAAACCTTGAAGGATGAATGTTCCAATGTTCCTTGATGCTTTTTTTTTTTTTTTTTTTTTTTTTTTTTTTTAAGTCCATTCTTGCTTAATACTTGCATGGTCAGCTGGGTTAAACTTCAGGACCTGCAGGAGATCTTAAGGAAGAATAACTGGAGATATGGTCAGAAACTAGCTAAGTTAGGATCACATGCACTTCTAGATTCCTCTGTTTAGGCAAAGTTATATCAGTGTTTGAAGGTAACTGAAGGTGTGGACAGGAGTTCATTGCTGTGATTGCAAGTACTGTGGTCAGCCTGAGTTAATCAATGTTTCCTTGGCCCAGTGTTTATCTGCCAGGTCAGGGAATGGTGTGGCTGTGCTGTGGGTTTAGGTTACAGGGGCTGACCCACCTGGAGTACTTTAGGGAGGATTTGGGCTCAGTGGAACAGATGGAGGGAGTAATTCCCAGTAGTGAAATTTGGGATTATCACACCTGGATCTGGAGAAGATGCTTTCACCTGAGAGTGTTATATTAGCCTCCTTGAGCCAGGTCTAATAAGCTCTCGGAGGCTTATAACACACCCAAGATAGCTCAGCTACCTTTGGAGGCATAAAAATAAGCAGGATGGCTTCTGCTGCAGTGTTGGAAACAAAAAGGTTTAACAAAAGGCAAAGTAACAAATAGAAAAAACTGAACCAGGTGCAAGTAAAACATCTCACAAAAGCGATTAGTTTCTTTGTTCTCTTCGTTTTCTACTAAATTGTCCAGGCGGGACTTTTTGGTTTCTGTCCAATTAGGTACCTTTAAGTTTGAGGTGAAGTCTCTTGGGTCCTATGAGGTGGCTTTTCACCTAATCAATGAGAGAAGCTTCTGGGCTTCTTTCCTCTTTAGGGGGACAAAGGATAGTTTTGTCACTCTGTCAACAGAGGGCACATTCCTACATGAGAGGACCTTCCCTCTCATTAGAGACTCAGCGCTGAGCTCTGTGCCTCTACAAGTTCTGCACTTGCTGTTGCATTTGCCAGTGCCTCAGCAGGGCCACACCTCCCTGAGACAGCAGCAAACAAAACACCCGCATCTTCACCAGCCAGCCTTGCCCTCTGAACCACGGAACACGTTCACCGGGGCACTTTTAACCCAAGTGTGCTTTAAATAAACCCACCTGCTGTGCCAGACACCCACCCACGCAAGCGCCACCCGGATGAAGTGCTGCGTCAGGGTGCTCCACTTTTGAAGTGCTGAAAACGTGTTGGAAGGACGTGAACACAGAGAAAAATCACGATTGCAATCGGCCAGATGTGATTAATTGCTTCAGTCACCCACCTGACTCTCGTGAGCTTCCCTTGGTGTACCCAGGCGGTGTCTCTGCTCCACGGAAAATGGGCTGAAATGGGTTGGGCTGAGATTCATAGGTGATTTTGGAGTGGTGTTAGAGCTCAGCAGTGGAAATGCACTCGCTGTTTTAGGGGAGGGAGTTTCTTTCCTCCCAAATAAGTATTCAAAGTGTTGTGTTGAGCCCATCTTTAAAAATCCTTTTCCAATTGGATAATTAGGTGGATAACGGGGTAATTACCCAGTAGAAATTTCTTTTTTTGCTTGTCTTTGGTCTCTTTGATACCACTTTATAAATAATTTTCCTCCAGGTATCTTAGTTCCTCTATTGGTGAAATGGTGTTTTCCTATTTTTTTTTCCACATGGGCTTTATATTCTACTGCAGCAGAGGTAGATGTTATCAAGTGAATTTGAAGCTTTAACATAATGTAAATCTCTTTCATGGTCGTGATAGAGTGATTTCTTGCCTTGTCAGGAACACTTCTTTAGAAAGAAAGGAGGATACCAAAGAGATTTTCACTGATTTTTTTATTACACAAAGATAAATAAACATTACCTTAATACTTAAAATAATATATATATTAGGATAATACATTATTATCATGTTTTCCACCAGCATAAATAGATTTACATAAATAGACATTTCAAAGTGTAAACTAAGGTTGGGTAGAATTCCCATTGCTTTTCAGCCTGGCACATGAAGGTGTCTGGATTCTGAATTTGTGGAGTGCAAGATTTTGGGGGGAAACATTATTTTTTACCCGAGACACCTAATTTTCAATATATTCTGATGTATCCCTGACAAATTCTATGGCTTGATTCAGCTTTTTGGAAGCCCCTTCCATGCGAGGAAATTCTCTGCGGCTCCTCACTCTTGCATCTCCATCTCCCTTCAGGCCTGGTGCTGGACCAAGGGGGTGACACACGTGCAGCCCACGGTGATTTTTTTCTTCTCCAGCCTGTAGGACTGCTGGCAGCCCCTCTGCTCCCTGCGCAGGACCAGGATCTCCTGCGTGATGGGCACGGAGTTGAGGCTGTGGTCCAGCTGCCCCTCTGGAGTCACGCACCGCGTGTGGCGGCACTCGGCGTCCGCGATCAGCCGCGGGAAGCGGTTGTGGTCCTCGTCGATCCTGGGGGTTGGCAGGAAAGAGAATGAATCCAAAGGCAGGATAGTCTGGGTGACTCCGGGCTCCCTGCTTGGGAGCCTGTGCATCCAGGGGTGTATTGCCTATGGAGGGGCAGCAGATTCTCCAAGACCGCAGGTTTTTCCGAAATAAAATGTAAGTAACTAAATGCTGGATAGTTTTAGATGTATGGCTGCATGCAACTCCCTTTGCAAAGGACTTTCTTTGAGCTGGCACTGACTTTGAAAGACTTATCACAAATTATTTGAGCTTTCCAATGTGTTACTCCAACTAACAGGCCCCAAATATCTTCAGTTCCTACCCAAAACGTGAAAAGTTGATGTTAAACCACCATTGAATCTGGTGCATTATTAACCCTCTGAGGTGTTTTTTAACGATGTTTTACATAAAGAAAGCTTTAGAAGATAAAGCTTGCCTCAGTATACAAGTTAATTATTAAATTATAAAAATAGTTTTCTTTGCCTTCTGTATATTGCCTATGCCATGTGGGTTTTTTTGTGCTGCTTTCTGTACTGGCTCTCTTTCAAAGAAGATTATACAGACGTGGATAGCCTCATATTTCCAAAATCTCTCAACTGTAAAGCACTGAAAATAGGCATGAAAGCTTTTGTCTTGGCCAGGGCATCCAGAGTTTTTCCAGGCCATAGGGACAGGGATCATACCTGTAATCCCACGGGGCCAGAGAGCGGCTGCTGACATCTGGACTGGTTTTGGTGTCCTGGTTTGTGCTGCTGATGCTGAGGTTGACTCTGACAGTTTGGGGGAATTTTGAGTCTTTTTGGGTCAGGCATCCAGCAGATGCTTGCTTGAAGAGATTCTCTGGCTTGAGCCCAGGCTTGATCACCTTCCCCAGGGCAGGACTGCTGGCTGACAGCACAGCCAGCAGCACTAGGAGCAGGGGTTTGAGCTGGAAAGAATTGGTACATTTAGGACACAAGACAGGTGTGAAATTCATCCACAGTCAGCCTAACTGGTGGTTAAAGCCCCTACTGCAGGTTGGAGTAATTATGGAGAAATGTGCCACATGTCACATCCACTTTTGTTCTCGTTAACTGATTCTCACAGTGCTGACAGTTATATATACACTCAGTTGTATTCTGGTTGTAATGTTAAATCATAGAAAATTATACAATACAGAAGATAGCAGAAATGGTATAATAAAAAGAAAGACACTCTAAGGTTGAGTTTTCAATGTATTTCTTGTCTCAGAATAGCTGTGGGAGCTCCATGTCACTGATGTACAGTCTCATTGCTGCCCCATTCTCACATTTTAGTTTTTTAATTATTAATGATCTAAACAAGCATTTTAAAGGTGGTTGCAGATCCCTATTCCATCTATCATGATTTAAATACATCTCTGTCAAACTGGGGGAAAATAAACTCAGAATTCAAGTTCTTACCAGAGAAGCACAAAAAGTTGGAGACATCTTAATTCCTTCTCTTATTGGTTCTGATGCTTGTCCTGGGCTCGCTGAGCTGAAGGTGTCTGGGCACATCTGCTGCTGGACCTTTTATAAGGGTTTTTGGGCTGTGCTAAATAATTTGGAGTAGGTGTTTTTTCCCCCAACCTTAGCTGTGGTTTCTGACCATAACCTAAATTAAGAAGTGTATGCATATAGGTTCCATTAACACAGGTGGAATACAGGATATATCTTAGATCTGTAGATGATGTCATTCCTTCAGCCATGTCACTCAAATGGTGACAAAACCACAAACATTGCAAATTTGTGGGTGCAAAGTATTCGATTTTAAATTGGGATGCCGCAGGGATCAAACCCAAATGTCGCTGGCACAGGTTTGGATCTGTTCACTCCTTGGTTGGTCTGATGTCTTTTCACCACAGATTGGGCAGGTGTTGGGCAGCTGGCCACCCCCAAATTGCTCTCATATTCTTCCCATGGGCTGCAATTTTTCTTGATGTCTGAGGAGCAATGTCCCTGCTCAAGCTCAGGTCTCCTCTGAACTGGGCTATTCACGGTTAAAGCTCAGGTGTGATATCTCAGTGTTGATCAGAATGCTTGGTGATAGTGAGCTCCCAAAAGTCAGTCACTCTCCACATAGGAAAAAAAAAAAAAAGGAGTGAACTTTGTTTCAAGCTTGCCACCTTTGCGTTTTGCTTTCATTTTCCTTCTCTCATGCTGTGAGGCAGTGCTTTGTTCCTTAGGAAAGGAGTTTGGGAAGTGTGATGGATATAGTTAAACTTCCAGTTCCTAAGTTAGGCAGAGGAGAGAGGGGTTCCAGAGAAACTTTGTGAAGGCTGAGAGATGCAAAATGACACAAGACACTGGTAACCCAGAGCTGTGGCTGCCCCTGGATCCCTGGAAGTATCCAAGGCCAGGCTGGACAGGGCTGGGAGCACCTGGGATAGAGGAAGGTGTCCCTGCCCATGGCAGGAAGTGGAACTGGATTATATTTAAGGTCCCTTCCAACCCAAACCATTCTATGATTCTAGGATTCTATAACATCAAGTTTATTCTCTGATATTTCTTTTTTTAGGAAACACTCCCATCATTTTGCTCTGACTGTGGGTTTTGAGTAGCTCAGATGTGCCCCATGAAGTGACTCTCAGTGTAACAGCCTTGAGCTGCTGATCAGAACATTTCCCAGGTCTAATTCTAGTGGTTTTTGTAAAATAAAAATGATGTGGAGAAGGTACAGATTTTTTTTTATATTTGCTTAATATTTGTATCTAAGTCCAAATTTTGCTCACCTTGTGCCATCCAAAGGAGGATGCAAATAAGGGTAGAATTTAGTTTGCGGGTTCTGGGATACCCGTGACCTACATCTGCTTGTTTAAAAGATGCTGATGTTTCAGAAATTAAATGTATATTTCAGTTTCCCTCTTCAAGTTAGAGGTGTGCAGGTTAAAGGAAACGGTCCCCTCAGAAGGGGTTTTCTCTAATGCAATTTACTGAAATATCCTTTCAAAGTGGGTCAGTTAAAATTGCCACTTTTAGAAGCGAAATACGTTTTTGAAAGCCTACAAGGCAGCGGAAGGTCAGGTTCAAGCAGCCTGACCCTAAATTTTCTACCTTAAATGCGTCAGTGGTTTGGGTTACCTAAGTAGCTGAAAGGTGAATAGTTTAGCGTTTGAACATGGCTGATGCACCACAACACTACAATGGCAAAAAAAAAAAAAAATCCACGGTTTATATCAAGGCATGAACACCTGAAAGGTGAATAGTTTAGCGTTTGAACATGGCTGATGCACCACAACACTACAATGGCAAAAAAAAAAAAAAAAATTCCACAGTTTATATCAAGGCATGAACATGTTTGTTGTCAGTTGTCATAGGCAAGATGTGAAGGTTTGAGGAGAAAATGTGCCTCTTGAAATTTCTGATTTCAAGATTTTTCCAAGTTCCAAGTAATTATTTTGTAATTCTTAATGCTCTGAAGTGAAAAAAAAAAGAAAAAAATATTTTCCCCATGAGATTGGAAGTTACCCCAAAGGATTTGTTTTATTCTGACACATAGTTTTCTGTTAGCTAGAGAGCTAGAAACTGGGACACTAAAAAAGGCTTACTGAAACAGCAACAACAACAACAAAAAAATTAAAGGTTATCAAAAGCCTTTTGAATGTAAACCTACCCCTTCTCTTGGCTCTGGTGAAAGCTTTCTTGATAGTAAGCTGCTATTTAAGTACTTTACCTGGCTGAGATTCCTCACGCATCCATCTGGGTGTGCTGGCATTTGATGGCACTTTTTCCCCTCAAAGAGGATCTCAGAATCCCAGGATGGCTCTGCAGACCCAGCAGCACCCTCAGGAGCCAGGTGTCACCAAACCCAGGGACTCACCCTGTGGCATCTCCTCCTCAGCACCAGTGAAGTTGTACAGGATTCATTAAATTAAAAATTAATTAATAAATTAATTAAACTAATTCATTAATCCAGTAGGAGCCCTCCTCGCCTTCTGTGTGCACCTTCTTCCTTCTGGGAGGGGGAAGGAGGGGTCATCCAAGGGTTTGGGTTGGAAGGGACCTTAAGGATCATTCTGTTACTATCCTGTTACATCAGTACCCATCCCATCGGTGGTGAACTCCCTACAAATACATTTCTAGAGACAGTTTTTACTTTTACAGCCATGGGACTTTTCCAGTCTGCATTCAGATTTAATGCTGAAATAGAGGCACTGATTTTCATTCAGACAAACTCTATCATCTCAGTGATTAAAGAGACCCTTACCAGTCCCAAACTTTCATTGGCTGTTTCTTTTCATCTTCATCTTGGAACACAAGCCCTGTGAAGAATGACTGAAGAAGCTGAGGTTGTTTAGCCTGGGGAAAAGGAGACTCAGAAGTGACTTCACCACTCTCTACAGCTCCCTGAAATGTGGCTGTGCTCAGGTGGGGTTGGGCTCTTTCTCCAGGCAGCACTGACAGAACCAGAGGACACAGTCTGAAGCTGCACCAAGCGAAATATAGGTTGGATATTAGGAAAAAGCTTTTTACTGAAACAATGAGAAAGTTCTGGAATGGTCTGCCCAGGGAAGTGGGGGAGTCACCATCCCTGGATGTGTTTAACAAAGCCTGGATGTGGCATTGGGTGCCAGGGTTTAGTTGAGGTGTTGGGGCTGGGTTGGACTCGATGATCTGAAGGTCTCTTCCAACCCAGTGGTTCTGTGAATTCAAGATCCCAGATTGCTCCTCTGACCCTTCTCCCAGCAGTCCTTGGCTGTTTTGCTCCTTATTCATAGAATCACAGAATACTCTGAGTTGGAAGACATCAACTTTGACACCAGCATCATCCAGTCCAGCTGTTTGTGCCAGCCTCACAAACCCTGCTGTTTACCAAGGAAATACAGGGCACCCCAGCAAACAGCACTGAGAGCAGCAGTGTCTGAAGCCCTGGGTAGCTGAGCTGTCAGGGTGAGTCCTTTGGGAACAGAGAAGGACGCAGGTACAAATCTGACCTTGGGATGCTTTTGGGTGGCAAGAACAGTTGGGAAAGCTCATGGGTAAATCAGTATATTTTGGTGTTTATCCCTTGCTGTGAGCAGGGACACCTTCCCCTATCCCAGGCTGCTCCCAGCCCCGTCCAGCCTGACCTTGGACACTTCCAGGGATCCAGGAGCAGCCACAGCAACCATGCAAGTGCTGGAGCTCTGGAGTCCTGACTGAACTTGCTGTAAATTAAAAGAGAACTTTACACTTTTTAATTTTTTTTTAATTTTTAAATTTTTAAATTTTTTAAATTGCCATCAGTTAAGTTTATGATACTTACAAGTAGGAGCACATTTACTTATTCTTTTCTTCCTGAAGAGAATGTATTTTCTTCCTTTTGAGTACCCATTATAAATCCCCATAAATACAGCAGCACTCTCCCTTCGTGCAAGCAATACAATGCAACACATGCATGCAAGTATTATACATACATGCAATACATACAAGTATTGAATGACCCACTCTGCACTGTGGTGCTAATTTCTAGGGTTAGACTCAGCCTGAGTTCAGTGGTGGTCTGTGAGAAACTCAGAATTTGAGAAAGATCCTGGGAGGGGACACGACCAGGACAGCTGCCCCAAGTTATCCAGAGGTTTATTCCATACCACATGATGTCAGCTCAGATAAAAGCTAAGAAAAGGAGGAAGGGGGTGCATTTGATATTTACAATATTTGCCTTCCAGAGGAACTGCTCCATGTGCTGAGGCCCTGCTTCCCGGGAAGTGGCCAGACATCACTCACTGACGAGAAGGAGAGAATAAAATTATCTTTTTTTTCTCTTTGCTTGTGCACAAACTTTTACTTTTGTTATTGTAAACTGCCTTATCTCAACCCAGGAGTTGTTTCCTGTCTTATTTTCTTTCTCCTGCCCAGCTGGGAAGGGGGAGTGATAGAGTGGATCAAGATCCTTCCACCACAAGCCTGGAGAAGAGAAGGCTCTGGAGAGACCTCGAGACCCTTCCAGGGCGTAAAGAGGCTCCAGGAGAGCTGGAGAGGGACTTGGGACAAGGAATGGAGGGACAGGACACAGGGAATGGCTTCACACTGCCAGAGGACAGAGATAGATGGGATATTGGGAAGGAATTCTTGGCTGTAAGGATGGGGAGGCCCTGGCACAGGTTGCCCAGAGAAGCTGTGGCTGCCCCTGGATACCTGGAAGTGTCCAAGGCCAGGCTGGCCAGGACTTGGAGCAACCTGGGACAGTGGAAGGTGTCCCTGCCCTTTGTAGGGGGGTGGAGCTGGATGGTCTCTAAAGGTCCCTTCCAACCCAAACCATTCCATGACTCTCTGAAGTCACTGCACCAATCTCCCACCCCTTGATTCTTACACAGGAGACACAGCAGGAGAGCTAAAGTCATGGTTTTCCTCTGTTAAACACTTGTATTTTTCCTCCCCAGCCACTGCACTGCAGTAGAAATTGTCATCTCTTACTTCATGCCTAAATTTTCCAAGCACATCTAATGGAGATCACAGTCTCACATCAGCTGTGGTTGCTGCCAGTGGCTGAAATGTCCTTTGCATAACTAATATCTAATGGATTCTCAGTTGGTGGGAAGTCACCTTTAAGGAAATGAGCTGCAAAGTGACTTTAGGAAAGGGACATTTGTGGAGCGTTGAGAGGTCAGTGCTATTTGCCCGAAATCCAGCCCTTACTTTGTGCTCCATCTCTCACCACTTTCAAACAAAATTAAATTCAGAAAACTTGTTTTCTCACCAGTATATCCCAGTATCCCAGAGCTTAAACTCAGAGTTGCCAGGCAGGTCTGATAGGGCAGCCTGCAGAAATAAACTCATTTCTACTGTAGCCATTTTCCCGCTCCCAGAAAAAATCTGAAAATCTTGATCATTCATTGTGGAATCAAAAAATCATAGAATAACAGAGCAGTATGGGTGGGAAAAATCCTTTAAATGCCATCTAGTCCAACACCCTGCAATGAGCAGCATCTTCCACAACATCAGCTTGTTCACAGCCCCATCCAACCTGATCTTGAATGTTTCCAGAACCATTTCTTTTTAAGAAGGGAAGTTCCTATTTTTCTGTTTGTTCTTGCAGATAACTCACTCCTGGCCACAAAATTTTGTGTGCAAGAATGTGTCAGAATCCAAATTTTTACAGAATAAGTGACTCAGAGCAGTTTTGGTGAGAGTTCTAAAAGCACCAGTAGTATCCTAATTTTCGTGCCCTTTCGCCTCACTGTGGCTCAATTTGACTTGTTTGGGGTTTTTTGGCTTTTTTGTTTTTTTTTTTTTTTAATAAGTAATGGAAATTCACCACTTTTCCAATCATATGCAGATTGTGACCGCAGTGCAATGAAGTTTCCAGAACTATCCCAGGGAGGGATTTCAGAGAACAAGCACTGCTGAAGGTTTCCTCCCCAGAGATGTGGCCTTGTGAAGGTGGGGTAGGGACCACGGGTGGGTGACAAAAGCCTCATGTCCCATTTTAACCTGAAAAATGCCTCTTAACCAGACCTGACCCTTCTGTGCTGATGTCATGGGCACGAGGGCAAAGTGAATAGGTGCGTGCCAGGCAGAATGGACCATCCCTGATTCTTTTTCTTCTGGCTGAACTGGCTGTGCTGAGCCCAGCTGAGCTAGAAAAGGAATTGTGGTCTTTTTTCCTAACCAATGTACAATTCTGAATGATTGTGGCCTTTGAGGGCCTTAGGGGGGCTTTTAGAAAAGAGACAGCAACTTTTTACATGGGCAGATAGTGATGGGACAAGGGTAAATGATTTTAAACTGGTGGAGGGCAGGTTTTGATGGGATGTGAGGAAGAAATTGTTCCCTGTGAGGGTGGCAGGATCCTGGCACAGGGTGCCCAGAGAAGCTGTGGCTGCCCCTGGATCCCTGGGAGTGTCTGAAGCCAGACTGGATGGGGCTTGGAGCAGCCTGGGATAGTGGAAGGTGTCTCCTGTCCCATGGCAGGTGGTGGAACTGGATAATCTTTAAAGGTCTTCAACTCAAACCATTCTGTGACTCTGTGACTAGTGGGAACAAGACAAATGGGGTCAGAGCAATGAGAGCAATGAGCTTTTGGAGGATAGAAAAGTTGTGGCTGATGAGAGGTTGATATTCTGATTGCTCTTCACATTACCTGTGAAAGCCACTCTGTTCTGAGCAGTGGGAAGATTGTATAAATATACAAGACTGACACAGGCAACTACAAGCAAACTGTTTTCCCTTTAATCAGTTAAGGAATTGCTAAAAGCTCTTCCATTATAGTAGCTGAATTTCCTCTATCTTTTTTCTTATTTTCATATATATATATATATATATATATTTTTTTTTTATTTTTATTTTTTTTTTACTGTGAAGACTGAAATGCTAAAATGAAATGTGCCTACACTTCCACTACAGAGAAATCCTCTTGCTGCTGCCTTCACATACAGCTTCCAAAGCCTGTAAAAACCTTCATGCCATCCCTTCAGAGACTCACCTCTGCTGCCTGCCCAGGTGGTGCAGCAGCAGTGAGGGAGATGCCAGATGTCACAGGGCTTCTGTGGTGCACAGCGCCTGATGGCTGATAAGCAGCTTTTGTGAGAAACATGGAAGACAAAGTACCCAAATGTCTCATCATCCCAGCCTGAAGGTGGTTTGCAAAAGATTCAAGCAGGGCTTTACCATATAAAGTTGCATCAGGCAGAGTTAATGAGGTGATGGGGTGGATGCTAATCAGAATGTTCATCAGGGTGATTGCTTGTCTGTCCTATTTTCTTTCTTTGTTTGCAGCAAAGGGAAGATTGGCAGAGGCTTTCTGCATGTTTGCAGGAGACCTTTGCTCCTTCAGGGGAGAATAAATGAGGTTTTAAACTGGATTAGATGGTCTCATAGCCTGAGAGAACCTGGATATAGCTGGTGGAAGAGCAGATAAATGGTAGTGGGTCAAGAGGAGGGTCTTGGTCCTCTCAGGAAATAACTATGAAGAGAGAGGGGAGAACAGTGTTGCTCTTAGGGTTCTCAGTAGTCATCAGAAATCCTCCTTGATAATGATGCCCAAAGTATTTTCTGTGGTCAGTATCTGTTTTTGAAAGATTGGAATAATGAAGTGGATTATATTGAGTTTACAGAAGTCTTCCATTTTGAATATTTTCAATGTAAATATACAGGCATATATATATTTATTTCAGGTGGGGAAAACTGGCTTCTGGGATGAATGAAGTTGTTCCTGAAAACTGACAGTTGTGGCAATTAATGCCCAATAAAATTGCACTTTATTTCACACTTATAAATACTCTGCAGAATGTTCTGAAGGTGGATTTGATTTGCACCCTTGGTTTTATTTACTGTGAGCAGGGGCTTTGCTCAATGCAGAATTGCTGAAGGCTGTTTCCAAAGTGATTTGGACTTTAGGTCTCAAGTAGGCAGAAATTGGATCAATTTTTGAACTTTCTGAAGACAGAGGAACATTGGTCATTTCTAATAATTATTTGTTTCCTGAATTTAGTAATTTTTGATCCTGGTTATTTCATAATTGTTTTGCTAATAAAATTTTAAAAAGAGTGTGTTTTTTTTTCAATTAATCAGTGTAAAAAAATCATGTTAACTGTGATGAAGGGAAATGAGAGAAGATGATAGACAATCACTGAGTGTGACACATGAAAGTGCTGCTGTCTACACTCCCCTTCATTCCTGCTGTGCCAGGACTAAATCCTAGGGATGCTCTTGTCTTACAGAGCTTGGCAGAGGAAGGAGTGACATTGTCCTACTGCGCTCATTCCATGGCAGAGAAAGCTGAACCGTGGTAATTTCAACACTCTGTGCTATTTCTTCCTTTCCAAAACATTCTTGGTGGGCCAAAATAGTTCATAAATTTACCAGAAAACAAAACATTTTTTGTTCTTTTTGTAGCATAATTGAACAGGGAAAGAAATTGGATTTTTGGTTGTTATTGATGTAAGATGGTACATTGCAGGTCATCATCAAACACAGTTATGAGCTTTGAGTATGCAAAAGACCTTTCCTTTTAATGGTTGTTGGTGTTTTCTATTGTTCCTCATTTATGGCAGTGTAAGAAATCTATGTCTGGAATATCTGGGTTTAATGATTGCTGAAATGCAGGAGGAACAGAAGATGGGGAGGATATCCTTTGCCAAGCTACCCTAATGCAAAGGATGCTTACCAAGAGGGGGCACCACATCAAGAAGCTAAATTTTAATTTCTGTTTTGTTTTGCACATTTTATTTTCCTCATGTTATTGAGCAAATAGACACAGGTACTTTTTCCCCACTCATATTTTTGACAAGATTTCTCTGGGGTACTTGGCAAGACAGTTGGCTGAAATCTCTTTTACTTTTTAAGTTGTGGGACTATTTCCACTTATGTCCTGATTCTCCAGGGTTTTCTTTTTATTTTGGGGCTTGCTCTGCCCACTGTTGGGAGGCTCTGGGGATCCACAGCCCAGTGCTGTGCTCTGCAGGTATCCTTTGCATTGATGTGGTGCTGAGCACACTCCTTGTGTGGAGAGGACATGCAGTGTCCAGATATGAGGTGTTAAAAATCCCCTTTTGTCTCACTCCCAGGTAAAAATGAGAATAGTTGACATGAAATGCTCAGAAACCCCCAGGGATTTAGGAGTGAAATGGGGGATGTCAGTGGTTAAGATCCATGGACTGTCAGGGATGACACAGTCCTTGCCCAGGATGAATTAATTGTGTGTCTGGAGTGAAAGGGAACCCAGGGCATAGAATAATGGAGTGATTTGGATTGGAAGGGACCTTAAATCCCATCTCATTCCAACCCCCTGCCATGGGCAGAGACACCTCCCACTGTCCCAGATTCCCCAAGCCCTGTCCAACCTGGCCTTGGACACTTCCAGGGATCCAGGGGCAGCCCCAGCTTCTCTGGGCAGCCTGTGCCAGGGCCTCCCCACCCTTGGAACAGTTTGTCTTTCGACCTGAATTTACTAAACCTTCTAGACTCAGGAGCCTTTTATGTGTCTGGGTTTTCCAAATTCAGACATTTCTGAAGAAAATGAAGGTGTGCTCCGTTGCATTTGGGAAGATGTGCACTTTCTGTCCTTAACAGGGATCCAAAATGCTTTGGAACAGACTGATGCCATTCCTCATTCTGCTGCACCTATGCACTTTCCTCCCCATCCATCCAGCAAAAAATAACGATGTAATGGATGATGCACATAAAAAACTTATTTTGATATGCATTTGTTAATTCTGTCCTTAACAGGGATCCAAAATGCTTTGGAACAGACTGATGCCATTCCTCATTCTGCTGCACCTATGCACTTTCCTCTCCATCCATCCAGCAAAAAATAATGTCATGGATGATGCACATAAAGAACTTATTTTGATATACATTTGTTTATTTATTAACAGCTTTGAAATTTTTTTGGCAAGGTGAAGATGGGGAACAACCAGCTGAGATGAATGTCTGAAGTTAGATCAGAATTCATTGCCTGGCTCAGAGAACAGGTCAGAAAAGCCATTTTCAAGTTTTTTGGCTGTTTTTCTTCATTAGCTGCAGTGTGGTGTGGGTGGGAAGATTCAGAAGATACCTCTCATGGAGATGGGTGATCTGGTGTGTGTGTTGTGCCTGAGTGGATACAGGATAACTGATGTCAAAAAAATTTGCTGTACAGATTATGGTTATTTATAGCTTCTTCTTGCATTACATAAGTAAAAAAGACACTTGGACACAGAGGGTTTTCAAGAATATGAAAATTGTTGCCCATGTTCTGTATGATTTTTTTTTTAATAATTTAATTGCAGATTACTTGGACTATCAGTCCAAGCAAAAGGAAGAGTGTGGATGCAAGTTTGATAGGGAAAGAGAATAAAAATGGTTGTGGCTCTGCAGATCCATGCTGATTTAGAAATCTGCTGAACTTTTTCAGAGCCAACAGCTTTGTATATGATATTTTGAGCCTCTGGTAATCATGGAATGTTTTGGGTTGGAAGGGACCTTAAAGCTCATTTCATTCCAACCCTCCTGCTGTGGGCAGGAACACCTTCCACTAGACCAGGTTACTCCAAGCCCCATTCAAACTGGCCTGGAACACTTCCAGGGATGAAGGAAATGGTGGAGTAGCCCTGCTTGCAGTGATGCTTATGAAAACCAAAAACCTATCCCAAACCTTTCCAGGTGCCCCATCCCCAGGCGCACCTCTGGAGATGTTCGGAGCAGCAGCAGCAGATCCGTCCGGCAGGAAGGGCTGGTGGGGCTGAGCTGAGGCAGAGGCAGGCAAACCTTCCTGGCTTGGTGTTTTCCACACTGCTATAGCTGGTTGAAGGGGACCAAACCTCCGAGGAAGACGGGCTTGGTTCCGTTTGACCAGCCAGAGCAGAGCATAGCTCCAGACTGCAGCGCGCGCTCGGCTCTGCCGCTCCCCACCTGCAACGGGAACGGGACACGTGAGACCGGGGACACAGGGATGGCCTCTGCTCACAGGGACAGGAGGGTGGTGCAGCACTTGTGACACCACCTGAGGAGACCTCACCACTCTCCACAGAACCATGGAATGGTTTCTGTTGGGAGGGACCTTAAAGATTGTCTTGTTCCAGCTCCCCTGCATGGGGACACCTTCATACGGTGCTTTCCTTCCTGCTTCTTTCTCTTTCCCTATTCTCCCTCCGTTTCATTTTCTTCTTTGTACTTTTTAAAATATTATTTATTTAAATAATAAAAAAAGGGAAAGTGGGAGGGAGGAAAGACCCCTCCTTTGTCCATTTAAGGGAAGTCACCTGCCAGTTGTCAGTCAGGCATCACTTTTCAGAGCCACCCTGAGCCCTCCAGCTGTACCTGGAGCCTCAGCAAGGAGACAGCTGCCAGAGACCTCAAGCAGCAGGGCATGGGGCAGCTTCCAAACAGGACAAAAGCAACATTTTTCCTGCCCTGTGCATAGGCCCCTTTCCATGTGCATGTGGTTTTCCGGGACTTAGAGTCATTGGATCGTTAAGATCGGAAAAGGCCTCTAAGATCATCAAGTCCAAGTGACTTGATACATTTTTCTCTGAAAAACATTTTTATTAGGAGGAGGTTTTTCCTTCTTTCTTTTCTTTTCTCTTCTTTTCTTTTCTTTTCTTTTCTTTCTTTTCTTTTTTCTTTTCCCTTTTGTCTGCTCACTGCTCAGTGTTGGGAGGAAAGTTAATTTGAGTAACCTCTGGACTCCTGTGCTTGCTTCATACTTTCTCTTTGTTCATTGAGGTATTCATTTGCAAAGGTAGCATCAGCAAATTAAATTCAATATTCCCTATGGAAACATCTATCTTGCTGCCAAAGAAACACCTCCTGCAGGATTCCAGTTACAAAAAGCACTTCATACTCTGCCCCATCAGCACTAGAATGTTGCAAACTTGACAAAATTTGGGAATAATTGGAGTTTTTTACCTTCTGTCATGCTCTGGGTGTGGTTACACAAGTAGAGGAGAGAGGAAATAACAGAGTTAAACCAGTGGCCTTGACCGCCCAGACAGGCTGTAAGTTTTCCCAAACCTTAGCCCCGTGTCTAGGTTATTTCTTCTCCCGTGTCCCTGCCAGTGTGTGTGTGCCTGTAACTCAATCCTGGCCCGTGCTGTGCAGGAAGAGTCACTGCTGATCCCAGGCTCTGGCAGAACAGGCTGGGAACAGCTGCAGAAAGTCAATAAGGGATGGGATTCCACCCCAGGGTTAAACCCCACATTTATGCCGTCAGCCAAGGCTGGGGACAGGCTCAGCTGGCCAGCCAGAAGTTTGGCTTCGTTTGCCAACACGTGAGCACCTGGCACCATCCAAGGAGCCACAGGTGGTCTGGGACAGCCACGTGTGATGTGCAGGTGTGGCACAGCACAGAGCTGAAGAAAGCCACTGGAAGCCATTCTTAAGCTGTCTCCAAGGGCACTGGGGGACAACTTTCTGGCAGCTTTTTGGCAACTAAGTCCACAGTGCCACAGACTGCAGCAGGTTTTCATCACCATAAAGGTGAAGAGACCACCAGGTGCAGAAAGGAAGAGGTGGGATTGAGACGTGGACAATGGGTTGATCAGCAAAGCCAGGGAGGGAACATGGGTCAGGGTTCACACCCTGACTGCTCACTCCATTGGGTGCCTTTCTGTCTTGCCTAGTTTTTATGATTTAGAGCCATGGAATGATTTGGCTTAGAAGGGACATTAAGGACCATTCAATTCCAACACCCTGCCATGGGTAGGGATGCCTTCCACTATCCCAGGTTGCTCCAAGCCCTGTCCAGCCTGGCCTTGGACACTTCCAGGGATCCAGGGGCAGCCACAGCTTCTCTGGGCACCCTGTGCCAGGGCCTCACCACCCTCACAGCCAAGAATTCCTTCCCAATATCCCATCTATCCCTGCCCTTCCCTGGCAATGGGAAGACATTCCCTGTGTCCTGTCCCTCCATGCCTTGTCCCAAGTCCCTCTCCAGCTCTCCTGGAGCCCCTTTAGGCCCTGGAAGGGGCTCTGAGCTCTCCCTGGATCCTTCTTTTCTCCAGGTGAGCACCCCCAGCTCTCCCAGCCTGGCCCCAGAGCAGAGGGGCTCCAGCCCTTGGAGCATCTCTGTGGCCTCTGGACTCTCTCCAGCAGCTCCATGTCCTTCTGATGCTGGACTGGAGGCAGCTCTGCAGGTGGGGTCTCACCTGAGAAAGGCAGAGGGAGAGAATCCCCTCCCTTGGCCTGCTGCCATTCTGCCTTATGTGCAGCTCAGAAGGAAAAAAAAGGATAATTTTTCTCTGCTAAATTACTCTTCTAAATTATCACAACCTAGGAGTTGGTTCTGTACAAGAAGGACAGGATGAAATAATGGTTTGACAAGTGCTTTCCTGAATTACATCTAGGAGACCACAGGGCCTGGGTCAGATGCAGCAGCCTGGCTTTGATTCAGACTGAAATTTTGCAAAGCATCCTGGTGGCTGAGGAACATAAATGTCATTGGTTTCAGGGTCTATATTGGTACATTTTATAGGGCTGAGGTGCAGGCACAGGAACTCAGTGGTTTCTGCTGTGTTTTGCACAGTTGCTGGCACAGTTTTGACCTGTGTCAACTGGGACTGACCCTAGCAGCTCCTGAGCTCAGCTTTGCTGTTAGAACTGGGCAAGGGCCATTCCTTGGCCAGTCAGGAGTTTGAAGGTGATTAAGTTGTGAACATTAATCACTGAAACATGCATATCGTTTTTAAGCTTCTAACTAGATTGGTTTTGTTAAGGTGTACTATGGGGTGGAATTCCTAAAATTTCCCAGGGGAAGTGGAGGTCTGAAAACCTTTCAGTCCTAGGCCTTAATGATAAGAACAGTTGTTTCAAAAATTCTTCTAAATTCTTTCTTAAAATAAATTAAGACTGAATGAAAACTGCCTTGAGTTTTGAATATTTGGCCTATAGTGGAAGAAAGTAATATATGAGAAATGGTTTGAACTCTTCAGCTCCATGTAACAGGATATCCTGGGGACATCCAGGATATCTCCAGGCTGTCCTAGAGGGCTCAAAGGCAACTGGTCCACTGTTTGCAAAAAAGAAAAAAAAAATACACTGAGCTCATTGCTAGACAATGTTATTAGAATAAAATATCAAACAGTGCTCAGAGGAGGAAGGGACATTTGTGACATGGCAGGACTGTCCTGAGTCATGACAATACAGATTTGGGGAAAAAATCCCACTGGTTTTGAGAAGTCTGTGTACCTGCTTAGCTCCATGGTGTCGTATTAATTAGGATGAGACCTCCTGCAGCCTGTTCTGTTACTGTACTGAGGCAGTGCAATGAATTCATCTTCAACAGTCCACTACTAATTCCTGTCCTGTAGCATTCATTTTAATCCCGTTAAAGAAGATCTTGTTATGAATGCCTGGGAGTACAGAGGAGAATTTTGTGACGTCTGGATCATACTCAGTTCTGCTCCTCACCAGTCAGTCCTACCCAGTGCTTTTTAATTCTTCCTCTGTGTCACTTAATCCAAAGCATTTCCCACCATCTGAGAATGGATGGCAACATGAAATAGGGTAGATCTAGATTAGATATTGGGAAGAAATTCTTGGCTGTGAGTGTGGTGAGGCCCTGGAACAGACTGCCCAGAGAAGCTGTGGCTGCCCCTGGATCCCTGGAAGTGTCCCAGGCCAGGCTGAATGGGGCTTGGAGCAAACTGGAATAGAGGAAGGGTTGGAAACAGATGAGCTTCAAGGTCCCCAAACCATTCTATGAGTCTATAAATTATTGATGCTCTCTGGGAGGTAGTGGTTCTCAGAAAGCCCTTGAAAAGCACTTTCAGTACCATGTGAATATTACATGGATTAGGTGAAACCCACAGTCTGCTTACTCCATGCTTTTTTCCAGTGAAAGATGTACAGAATATATCCTACTTATCAAACCTGCATGGATTCAGGAATTTGCAACCTTTTTAGATGTTCAGATCCCTCTGTGCCCTCTGTGGCTGCTGAGAGCACTGTAGAGTGAACATAAACTGCCTGGCTCTGTTTGACAAAGTCAAATTCAAATGAAACGCAGTTCCAGGAAATCTTTGGACTCCTTGCAGCCGCTGGGAGCAGAGGACACGGGCGATGTCTCCCTGAAACCACACACTTCCTTACATTCCATAGCAGCCTAATCCATATGGGGATATAAAGAAGCATGTCATCTCATAAGAGAAGCCTGCCTTGTGCCTTCTGGCCAGCAGGAGAGCTCTCCATCCTCCACTCCTGAAGGGGTAATGCTGCTCCTCAGACGTGTTTCAGAGGCAACAGTCTGCTTCCTCCTTGGAAAAGCAGTGACAGCACAACCTTGGTAACTTCCCTGGTGCCCTGCAGCACTCTGGGATGTTTTGGAGGGATGTTTTCAGGTGGTTCTGATTTTTTTCAGGGTCAGCAAACATTCCTGTGTGTGCCTCTGCACAGTGCTGAAGGCTGGAATCTCATGGAAGTGCATGTTGGAGAATCTCCTGGACTTTTTTTGTCAGCCCTGAAATCCTCAAAAACTAAAGTGTGCTGTAAAAAAAAAAAAGTTACATGAGTGAGAAGTGATAGACTATGTTCTTTCCTTTCACTTTATCATTATTATTTGTACTGAGGACCTGGAGGACTGAGCAGAGGAGTTGCTGATACACACACAGGGATGTGTCCCTGCCCTGGAGAGCTACCTGGCCAAGCAGGCAGTGCCTTCAGAGCCAGACAGCAACTCACCAGAACCTGCCCTGGCTGATCAGAAACAAGTTTTAGTCCAAGGGTCACACACAGAGTGGTTTGGGTCAGAAGGATCTGGAGGGCTCCAAGCAGGAGCAGCTTAGATCAGGTTGCTCAGCACCATGTCTAGTAGAGCTTGAATCTCCCCAAGGATGGAGTTCTCTCAGTTTTTTGGGGTGTGTTTCCTGGAGTTTGACCAAGCTGATGGTGAAAAACCTGTTTAGAGATATCCAGTTTGAATTTCCCATGTTCCAGCTTGTGCAGTGCCCTGGTGCTCCTTTGAGAGGAGCCTGTCATGGCATGGAGGGCAGGACATAGGGATAGATTTCTGCATTTAATGAGAGAAATGATCTTCAGAAGTGAAAAGCAAACTATCCTGGTGTCCCCTCCTATGCTAATCCTTGATTTGGGGTTGTTGTACACTCTCATCCTCAGGGATGCTCAAAGGGAGTTTTGGCCACGTTTGGGAAACAACTTTGGAATCAATTTGTTCATGGAGCAGATTCACAAAGATGATTTATTTCTAAGTGGAAACTCCTCTGAGGATGGAAAAGGGGAGGGAATACCCAAGTTTCTACTACACAACCATTCTACACAAGTATATAGGACAGGAAAATAAGCCTTTCTCTCATGCTTTCTCTTCCTAAAGAGCCAAAAGACCAAGGAATTATCTCAAGTGATGAGAAGCACTAAAATCAGCACGGGAATAACCCCAAGCTTTGAAGGAAACAAATCCTCTTTGAAGGCAGGCCCAGCACACACTGCAGAGCACAGAGCAGCACTGCACACACTCCTCAGAGGCTCCACAGTTCTCCCTGGGGCATGGCTCCCCCTGCCCAGCTTTGCTGTCACTCCCCAGGCATTTTATTGTGGTGGTGGAGAAGTTGGGTCAGAGCTCTTTCCATGCCTGCAGGGCTCTGCATCCTCCCCTGTGGCCGAGGTGTTCCCTTGAATGTTGCTACTTCAGGAAATATCAATTTTGCAGTGTCCCCCAGTGTCTGACATTGCTGATTTTTCACCTCTCACACACAACCACTGGGGTTTCCCTGCCCCTATAATTTCTCCTGTCACCTGTTCAAACCTGTGTCAGTACCTGATGTAATGATGTCTGCAGAAGGTTTTAGGGTGGAAATCCATCCCGTGGCATTGCTCGTGTTAATACTCAGCTGGGGCAATGGATTCACAGAGTGAAGAGTGTAAAAATGGCTCAAATTTATTTCCACTTAAAAACTTCATGATTTTCATATCATACACGCTGCTCCAAGTAATTTTGCTTGTACAAAAATCCCTATTGACTGCAGTGAAGGGATGAATGGCTTTTGGGGGAAACTGTTTGTTTGTCTTAAAGCCAGACTTTTCTTTGTGATTTCTAGAGAAATTAATGGCAGGGAATTTCATGTAGTCATTATTTCAAGAACCTCAGTACCTGATCAAACAAATGAATGCAAATTCTACAGAAAGAGATGAGTCAGTCAGTGACACAGGGAATTATATTGTTTAAAAGTTCCTAGATCCAGGAGTGGCACTTGAATTTCCATTATTTAGAGATTTGTACACCAAGCACAACAGAGGTATTAAAAATATTCCCCCCCCCCCCTTTTTTTTCCCCTAAATATCAGATCAATGTTCTAGGAGCATTCAACTACATTAACTACATTTTGAGATTAAGAACTCAGTGTAATATTTATATCCCAGTTAGATGAAGGCCTTTGACTCAGAGGAGGAGAGGAAGATGAGTCCTGCTGACATCAGGGTAAAAATTCAAGAGATTTCAGCAGAGCCATGGCACAGGCTGTGGCTTCCCAGACTTTTGAGTGCATGAATCTGTTTACATGAGCCATCAACAAAAAAGAAGTAAGAGATAGTTCTTCTTAGCCTTATTAGCCCTCAGTTTAAAACCATTACTGGTGCCTACTGATAGCCATTTTTGTAAATTTCTCATGGGACTGTATGAAAGTACTGTGGAAATTCTGGGATCAAATAATGGATTCAGAGTGACTAATGAGGAAACAGCCTTAGTTAGTGGGAAGATCCTTGATCCCAACCATGTAGGTAGGTAAATATTCCTCATTTATGCACGCTATTCTGATCCAACTTGTAGACTGGGATTTTAAAATCTTATGTTGGTATAAATGGGAATTTATTGATGACGTTAAAACCTAATTGGAGCAAGATTTGTATGAAATGCATTGACTGGGATCAGCTGGGACTGTTGCAGTAAAGACTCACTAAGTTGAATTTCCAGACCCCACTGTTCCAAACCAGGCAGAATGATGAAATGTGGATTAGGAAATTATAGCTAAATAGTTGGAAATTAAATAATTGACTGGGACAGATACTTGAGTACAAAAGATTGGCAGGAATAGCCACAAAAGTCAGGAAGAAAATAAAGAAGTCAATAGGATACTTGAGTACAAAAGATTGGCAGGAATAGCCACAAAAGCCAGGAATAAAAGCATCCATTTAGAGCCAGCATCTCTCTTTTTGCCTACCCTGGAATATTATATTCCTTGTGAATGGCAGATATGCAAACTAAGAGCCAACAGTCCATGCCCTTTTAGAGCCACTTGGAGTAACCCAATCATCTGAGGCAGATCCAGAGCCACATCTGTCCCTGCCTGGCATGAGGAAAAGGAGGAGGAAAGAATGGGGCAGCTGTCCTGCAAGGGTCCCTGTGCCTGGGAGGGTTTGTCACCAGGGTGAGAGGGGAGGTGATACTCCCAAAATGGGCTTTCTGATACCCCTGGCATCCGGGCAGTCGCTCGTCTGGGCTCTCTGTCAAGTCTCTTTTTCCAGCCTGGATTGCAGGATGAATGCTTTCCAGGGAGCAGTTGTTACTGGAAGGAGGGAGGCTGCTCAGCCTTTGGTTTTCCTGTCTACACCCACATGCACAGAGAGCTACATGGATGTGACAGCAGTGCAAAGAAAGGCAGGGATAAATAGGAGTTATCCCATTGATTTAAAGTCAATTCCTAATGCTCTGACCTTCTCCAAAGGAAATATTTGAGCCCAAACCATTGCATTTTTTGAATTAACCTAATTTTCCCCCTGTCTGCACCAAAAGGCACCTCACATGAGGCAAAAACTCGCGTAGAGCCTTTTCTTGGCTCTTTTGCAACTTTTCTGTGGGCAAGTCAGTCAGGTTAGCATTTTAGCCTTGTGAGCCAAATTAGTTATCTCAGGGGAGATTTTTGAAGCAGAGTTTCATCTTAACCCTATCTTAACCACAGTCTCCAGGAAGCTTAAAACTCAAGAAATCAAGTTTGCCTCTGTCTGCAAAAAATTGCCTATATCTAACCAGAGACTTTATTTAGGCCCTTGGGTTTTGGAAAAGTTTCAAGAGCCTTTTATTTATTTTTTTTTTAACTCTGTTGGGGTTTAATGAGAGTTTAACTTTGTCTCAAAGTTTATTGAGTTTGCTCCATAAACTGGGGTGATGAGCTCTCTGCCTCTGTGGGAGTAAGGCCTCAGTGAGCACCTCTGAAACATCACCCAGCCCCTGTGTGCTGACATTCAGTTCCTTAAAGAAGGGAGGCATAAAGGAGAAAATAAGTGAGTTGCCCAAGGCTATTTAGAAAGGCTGTGTCAGAAGCACCAGTAGTCCTTTTAAGGTGCTGTCCACCCTGCTCACCTCCTTGTTAACCTTTTTGTTTCACTATAAAAAGATATTAATATTGTAGGTCTCGAAGTTATATTTTCTGCTGTATCTGGTGATTTTAAACTGAGATCTTCAGGCTGGTTTAGCCCCATCATATTTTATTTAACCAGTCTGATTCTTTGCATCAGAGAAGAGTAACTGCCCTTGAGCCAAGTTCATTAACATCCCCAGAATTTGGGTGGGGAAACTGAGGCACAGAGGTGCAATAATTTGCCTGGAACAAACTGGAGTGCCTGTAGAATTGCAATTGCCCATACATCTTCAGCATGGCCTCCCTTGCTCCTTGGTTTTACCTTTTCCCCCATATCTTGAATGCAAATAATTTACGGTAACTGTCTTCAAGATGCCCAGCAGGATTTTTGCCACCGGCTTGAAAAAGAGGAGAATCATCCTTGTCTTTTTATTGCACCTAAGACTGTTTATCTGGGGATTTTTGGGTTTCCTCATATCACAAACCCTTCCCCAGGCTGGAGTTCCTGGAGGGCAGGAGGCCTCTTGTGCAGCCTTGGGAAACAGCACAGCGCCCTTTTCCTCTATTTGTTTGGGGTTTTTTTGTGAGTTCCTCTACTTGTGATCCAAGAACAGGGAAAATGAGGGAATGAGCTGAGACAAGAGGAGGATAAACCCACAGTGGGCTTTGACAGCTTCAGTCATTCATTCCCAGTTAAATTAAACAGTAATTCTAACAGGCTGGAAAAACTGGGAACAGCCACCCATGGAGAGCAAGGACCCACAGACAGGGCCCAGGAGTGTGTCCAGAGGGGGCTGCCTCTCTCTGTTGATTCCAGAAGGAGCCAGAGGTGGCTGTGCTCATCATTTAAACTCCTCACTGAAGGGTCTGAGGGCAAGGGGGATGGATTTGGACCTGTGGCTGCCTGTACTTCTGGTTTTCCTTGGTGAAATGGAGAAACCACCTCATTGCCCAGTCATGATTCTGGAGCATTAAATAAACCTAAAATAGTGTGGGCATAACATAATTTAACAGCTGGACATGGTGACAGGGTGACACTAGTGTGGACTAGGGTGACCTGCTGGTCACCACTTATTTCAAGGTGAGAATTAAAATCAGGTCACTTCCCCTGGAAGGTGTTCATCACCTGGACACCCTTTGCTGTCAACGGAGGTTTCTTGGAAGCAATCTGAGATTGCAGAGCTTCCCAGGGATGAAATCATCCCCCCACACCCTACAGCCCTTCCCCAGCAGTCCCTGTACCCCCGTGGTCCATGAAAGGCTGACTTCTGAGAGGAGAGACCTGGCCAACAGGGCTCCGAACACCAACCCTGGAGAACAAAACTCCTGAAGGTCTGAAGATGCTCCTGAAAATCAAGAACATCCCTGAGAGTGGTCTGTCCACAGCTAAGAGACTGAACACACCCACTTTGAAAGGATGCTCTGGTGCCACAGCCAGAGATGACATCCAGGCAGAGTGGTCAGATCCCTGGGAATTTGCTAATGAGTCTGGGGCTCTGTTTGAACCATGAGGACACCACCCCACCTCATCTCCTTTTTCTATCCATGGCATCATTTGCCCTGCCTAGAGCTCCTTAGGATTCTTTCCACAGCCCTGGATGTGAGGCACTGGCTGTTGCCTGTGCATTCCATAAATCTCACACACAGGAGGTATTACATGAGAAAAAAAAGGAAATTACAGGCATTACCTTCAGCAAAGAAGCAGTTGGTCCCTTCATCCTCCTCTCCTGGGTCCTTTGTGGCTTTGTGGCACCCCAGGGGTGTTATCTGGGCTGGCATCTCCAGTAAGGGCTGGGGTTCATCCTTTTCAAGGTTTCACCAAGAAAGCAGGAGCTGGGCTGGTCAGAAATGCTCTCCAGCAAGCAGCCTGTGCATGGGGCTGCCCAAAAGTCTCTTGAAGCAGCTGATCCCACTGACCTCTGTGTGTGTGTGAGTGTGTTTGGGGATTTGGGCATTTCCCCCTCTCCCATGCTCTTCTACACCACTGCCTCATTTTTTTCCCTTTTCGCCCTAAGTAATAACCTTATTAAATTCCCCTCCCTTCCCTCAGTTTTCTACCACCTGAGCTCATTTCCCCCCCACCTCTCTTCAGCATCCTCTCAACTCCCCTATGAAGGTTTTCCATCAGCATTCCTGTCCTCAGGAATGAGGGCAGAGCAGCCTCCAGCCACCCTGTCTCGGGGCTGGCTCTTCACCGCCGCTGTCCCCAGGATGCTGCTGCCATCCCCGCCTGCCCCCTGCCCTGCCCGGCTGTCACCGGCCCTTTTGTATCGCCCATCCCCGGGGCCAGCCCACCCCACGGCGTCGTCCCCGCACCTGCCCGTGTCCTTTAGAGCCCTCGGTGTCCCTGCTGTCCCCCTCAATCACCCGCTGGCAGCGCCGTCCTGAGCGCCACCGCTTCAGCTGTCCCGTGCCCGCACGGGCGCGTTTGGGAGTTTTATCCCTTTTTTTCCCCCGATGCTGTAACTCAGTCCTGTCAGGGAAAAAAACAACAACAACCGAAAAAAAAAAAAATCCCACCAAAGATTTCCAGAATAAAGCCTGCAGGTACAGAGGTTTTATCTCTTAATGGCCAGAGGGCTGCAGGAGGAGGAGGAGGGAGCTGGGTTTGGAGCTGGTCCAAAATCCTGATGGGTTCTTTGCTTAGAAGTGGTCAGAGGAGCTGGGCTTTGGCGAGTGCTGGGGTCATTTCCATGAGCCACAATCAGTACAGCCAGGATCCTCCCAGCCCTGGTGTTGTTAAAAGTGTGTCTTTTCTCCTCTTCTCTGCCAGATATTTAAAAAAAAAAAAATAGTGTCCCCTGGGAACCTGGAAATGAATCCATTGATGTTGGTAAAAGTTTGCCGAGAATTTTTGGCTGGCAAATAATATTAGTCACAGAATCATGGAGTCCTAGAATAGTTTGGGTTGAAATGGACCTTAAAGATCATCTTGTTCCACCCATGATCGGGACACCTTCCACTAGACCAGGTTAATCCAAACCCATCCAACCTGGCCTTGAACACTTGCCCTTTTTTTTCCCTTATGTTGGATTTTGAAATAATCTTCAGCTTTCTCAGAGTTAAAGAAGCAAATTGCAAGCAAATCTGTCATTCTGCTCCTTGCCAGTCTCCTATGACACATAAACCAAAATGCCCTCTAAAATTATCAACCATTTCCCCTCCATCTTCTGTCAAAATCTCAATGCTGAGTGTAATCTTGCTTCATAGAGGAGAAATACTTTTGAAACATTCTCAGCAATTTTTTGGAAAGGAAATATTTTTGTGTTAAAATCAGACTGACAATACAACCCTGCAATCACTTCCAGACGTTTGAATGCTCACCTAAAAAGAATTATTAGGATGAGGACAAAAGGCAGGGAGCAGGGTCTGTGATGAAAGACAGGCTGTAATAGGATTATTTGAGAGAGCAATGACCAAAAGTAAATGAAACAGGCCCAGGCAATGCTGCTGGGTGCAGGAACTCCACCATTCTCACTGCAGGAACACCCTCAGCATGGTTTTGGCTGAGATGATTTCTCTCTCCCATCCTTTTCTAAACACAGATCAGGAGTTTGCATAGATAAGACACATCCCAAGAGGAGCTGCATGCAGCAATCCTGTTTTGGAGGATAAAAGGCTTCAATAATACCAGTGTGGGCCATTTGGCTTCACTGCCAGCTGTGCCAGTCATGTTGAATTTACTATTTCAGATGCATGAGAAAGTGTGATTTAAAAAAACAAACAAACAAACAAACAAACAACTTGCTATGCCATAAACTTCTTCCAAGAATTTGGGCACATCATCCCATGCCTCAGTTTCCCCATAAACAATATTTTAAGAGTGTTGCCCTCTCCCAGGGAGGGATGAGGACCTAAGAGACCCTCTGGGGCACTCAGATATCCCATTAATTCCAGCAGTTTCCCCATAAACAATATTTTAAGAGTGTTGCCCTCTCCCAGGGAGGGATGAGGACCTAAGAGACCCTCTGGGGCATTCAGATATCCCATTAATTCCTGGCTGTGAGGCTGGTGAGGTCCTGGCACAGGTTTCCCAGAGAGGCTGTGGCTGCTCCATCCCTGAAAGCGTCCCCAGGAAACTGAGGCTGACAGAGGGGTTTGGTGTCACTGGAATGTGCTGGTGCTTGCAGGCAGCGCCAGGTTTCACATGGGATGTGGGGATGGCAGCTGGGAACAAACTGGGCATGTGGAAGCTGGAAAAAAATGGATCTTTTCTATTTGGAGCTACTGATACACCTTGTAAGGATATTGAGAGCAGCGTTTGGCTCAGGGACCTCACATGATCCCATGCAGTCATGAGATGAACTCTGTATTTCCTATAAGGTATCGCCCCATTCCTTAAGGAAAAACCCAAAAAACCACAGCCTTGGCCTGTGGAACACATATGTGAGCTGAAGATTTAAGTACAGAATGGATAGTCCTGTATATTATTTTTATTTTATTTTATTTTATTTTATTTTATTTTATTTTATTTTATTTTATTTTATAATTTTAAAATTTTTAATTTTAAATTTTTTATGTTATTTTATTTTATTTTATTTAAAATTCTACTTGTCTGAAAAATAGCAGCAACAAAAAAGTTGAACATGCTGAATATATATTTTCTTTTAATCCCAGTTAATAACCTGTAGGGCATAAACTGTATAAACTGCATAAACTGCATATGCTTCATTTTTAGTTTATTTTTATTAATTATTTTTATTTTCAATGGGATGTAGATAAACCCAGCCTTGTACACAGCTCCATGCAGATTGTAATCCATAAAATCATGGATATGCTGGATACCTATAAACTCACCATAGGAAGGAATTCTGTACTCTCTCTATTTCTATATTCTCTGGGTATTTCATTGCCCAGAGAAGCTGTGGCTGCCCCAGGATCCCTGGAAGTGTCCAAGGCCAGGCTGGACAGGTCTTGGAGCAGCCTGGGGTAGTGGAATTTGTCCCTGTCCATAGCAGGGGTGGAATGAGTTGGGTTTTGTCACCATTGGTAAAAAGTCCCTGTCAGAGTGAGGCAGAGAGGAATTATATCCAGACACTTAAGTTTCATCTTTTCCAGATTGTTCAATTCAAGTAAGAAAATTGATTTTTGTTTCTATACATTCCCCAGAGGGACACGAAGAGGATGGAGGGGAACAGATCTTCTGCCCCTCTGGCTGTGCCTTCATTCCCAGTGCCTGGGTAAAAGTGGCCAGGAACAAGGCAAGTGGTGGGTTCCTCACACCTGCTTGCATATTTGTGGGGGTGGAAAAGAGCAGATGTCCAGAGCTGCCAATTCTGGGAGTTCTGCAGGAATGTGGGGCCTGTGACAGCTGATTGAGCTGGAGGGGCTTTGGATGGGGGTGGGAGGGGGTTTTGGTGTCTGCTCATGGCCTGGGAGAGCTGGTGATGGGGAAGGGAGACTGAAAGTTGCTGTAGACTCTGGAATGAAAAGATTGTTTGAAACGGGAATATTTATATCCTGGAAGTGGAAATTCATTGCTCTTCCCTTGGGAGACACCCAGCCTTGAAGTCTGTACTGGATTTTGGATGTATTTTCTGGGCTGGGTGATGGGAAGGTCAGGTTGTCAACCTCTTCAGCCTTGGGCTGATACAGAGAAAGCCAACAGCTACCATCAGTCCAGTCCCTTGGAGATTCATTCCAACCATGACTGGGGGACAGCAAGAATGGGAGGACACAAGCATCTCAAGAAAAAGAGTGAGAATTAGCCTGGTATGCACCCAATATTCAACAAATCTTGTAAAAAGGTCCCCTGAGCCTTTGCGTTCTCTGAAATGGTCGTTGTTGAGTTTATTTATACATTGAATTTATTTATTTATTACCTTGGCAAATTCATTGTCCCAGGGTCCAACATGTCACTGATCTCATGTTACTCGTGCTGTTATCATTACTGATAGATAAGAAGTGAATTTCCCAGAGCCCACAAAGCATGGAACAGAGCTGGCAAGTGAACTTCTCTTCCAGGCAGTTCCATCTTTTAAGGACACCCAGTCTCAGCTATGGAGTTCCAGCTTGTGGCTATCCTAATTTATTGGTGTTAGAATAGGAGCAGAATTCCTGCCTTCTCCTCTGTACAGGGGTGAATTTCCATGGCAGGGGGATTGGAAGTAGATGAACTTTAAGGTCACTTCCAACTTCAACCATTCTGTGATTCTTTGACAGCTCCATCTGCCTTTGAGGCAGAAGAAAAGATTCTGAAGAAGGATTGTTGAGTTCTGACATGTATTTAGACATGATAAAAAAAAAAAAAAGGGATGCCTTAGGACAGAGTTTCAATCTCATCCCATTGGTGTTTTCACAATTAAGCAGCTTGAGGAAGATCTCCTCAAGGTCCAATTCCACGTCAGGCTTTTGGAAAACAGCCTGCAGATATCCACACACTGGATAAATCACCCAGTGGAGATTTGTCTTTCTGAAGTCAGGATGTGAAACTTATTGTCCCTGGCTGCCAGAGGATGGAAAAATCCTTCTTGCAGTTTCCAGGTAACGTCAAGGCTTCATCCAGCACTGATGAGAAGAGTTTCTTCACCATTTTCCTCTCCTCCCTCCCCATCCTTGCAGCTACAAAAAAGCAAGAGTTCCTCAGGATGCCCTTGAGGTCACAGCAGAGCTGAGCAGACCCTGAACCCAAAATCCCACCCTGCAGTCCCCCCGGGCAGGCAATTCCCAAATTAACACCTTGCAGTGAGAACCCTTGCATGCTAATTGAGCTGGCTTTATGGACAGGGGGGGTTCAAACGAGGGCAGTGCCAAACTTCGCGCGACTTAAATAAATCGAATCCCACCCTGCAGTCCCCCCGGGCAGGCAATTCCCAAATTAACACCTTGCAGTGAGAACCCTTGCATGCTAATTGAGCTGGCTTTATGGACAGGGGGCAGTGCCAAACTTCGCGCAACTTAAATAAATCTAGTCCCCGCTGCCAGATCAGTGATTTGGAGCCCTTGCAGATGCCCTTTGCTGTCCCTGCACCCAGAAGCTGAAGGCATCATCTTCTGTGCCCAGCTGTTGCCCTTGAGGTTTACACAGCTGCCGTGGGGAATGGGGCTGGGGGTGGAGGTGCAGCCTCCCGAGGGCCTCAGACCCACAGCGGGGTCAGAGGTGGCCACGTTTGGGCTCAAAGAGGAACAGGTGGGTACAGGGCTGGCATTTGGAACACTGGCACTTTTATTTTTAATGGCCCTCCCCCCCGCTGCACACACGGTGCTGGAAATGACTCTGAAATGCATCTGGCTGGGCTGAACAGGCCTCCTGTCCTTAAATAAGGGAATCATCTTGTCATCTTGGGTTTGATAGTCATCCAACTCGCATTTTAATGCATACAAACCCATTCTGAATTAAAGCATTTTAAGCATTTTAATTTAGACTTAAAATGTATGGAGCAGGCTCAGATCAAGGCTTCCTTCCTCATCCCACCTATGGGCTCTTTTTCTCTCTGCTTCTGTTTTTCTCTTCATTGCTGGGTCGATGGGTCAGTGCAGCAGCAAGCACAAGGATATCTCAATTAGAGGTGTAATAATTACCAATTATTCAGATCACTGGCAGTACTGAAAAGCTGGGGTGAAAAAAATCTTGCTGCTGTTCAACTCAAGTGGTTTTTTGAGACTGGGTGGGAAATGACTTCTTGCTGGATCCAGGCAACAAAAGTAAGCAGAAAAAGAGAGGGAAGTGTGAAAAAAGTTGTTTTGAGTGAGAAAATGAATTAATACTCAGAGCACTAATAATAAATAGAAGATGTGCTGAGCAGTGCTCAACCTATCCAGGGCTCCCAACAACCCTGAAACATCCCTTACACTTTCTCTGAGGAGAAAAGTGATAGAAAGTCACCGTATTTAGGTCAAACTGGTACTGCCTGTGGCACAGGGTTTGGAGCTAGGTGATCTTTAAGGTCCCTTCCAACCCAAACCATTCTGTGATTCTCTGATTGCTTTCTCCTGGAGTGACAGCTTTGGTGTTCATCCGTCTGACTTCCATGAGTTTCTGGTTTTTACTCCTGAGAGGAAAATATCCTTGACTCCCTGAGCAGTGAGTCCACCTCAGCAGGGTCCACCTGGGAGTCTGCTGTGTGTGCCACCAGACTGGCAGAGTTTGGGCAGAGAGAGGCTCTGATGCAGACCTCTGTGTGGTGACAGGCTGTGGAGCTGCACACCAGCCCAGTGAGACCAAATCCCACCCCAGGGATTTGACAACGGAAAAAGATCTCATATCCAGTGTCTGGCTTTACACATCTCCCTGCACAGCTGGGATCATTGTAAGTTGTTCTTCTGCACTTTTTTATTTTACTTTTTTATTTTCTTTATTTATTTATTTATTTATTTTTTTAATAAGGATTGTGGCACATCTTACATAGAAGCCAATTGGTTAAAAAAAAAAAAAAGAAAAAAAAAAAAGAAAAAAACCGTTATTTGAGTCCAGCCCTGAGGCAAGCCATCCCCTCTGCTGGAGGTGAAGCGAAGCCCGGGAGCAGCCTGCTGCAGGGTCTTTCCTTTCATGTGACTAATACACACAAATCCCCCGTCCCTGGGGGCTGGAGGATCACTGACAGCGGGGACAGGCTGTGAGAAAGGGGTGAGGGCAGCCAAACTGTGCTCTCCTTTCATTCACCAGGGTCAGCTGTCCCACCTGTTCCTCCTGCTTAGACATGGGGAGCAGGGATGGATGGAGGGGATGGGGCAGTGGCAGCATTCACAGTGAAAACTCCTGGAAGGGAAGGAATTCCTTTTTTAAATGAGAAGAAAGTGGGCATTTGCTGCAGACATGGAAGGAGAGAGGCTGCAGGGCACAGCGGGGCTGGCATTTGCCTGAATCACTTCTCTGAGAACTGGGGAGCAGGCCAAGAACAAGTTTCCTAATGAAAGACTAATGATGGATGAAGCTCAGTAGGTGCTGGGTTGCAGTTTGATTCCGAAACCCAATCCTCCACCAGCTGTTTGTTTAAGCAAATGCCGAGGTTCACTCCCCAGCAGCGCCTGCCGAGGCTTCCCCGAGAGATTTCTTCTGCCCAAATGATTCCTCTTGGTTTTATCCTTCCCTCCGGGGTCCAACCTGTGTGGGTTTCCTTTGGGATGTTACCACCTAATTTGCAAAACCTGCAGCAGGCATCTTTTCCCACAGGCACCTGGAATTGTGTCCCTTTGCCCCTGTTTAAACTGAAAGCTGCTTTAGGGCTGGACACTCCTGGTACTGCGTGGCTCCAGAGTGCCCAACACAACAGAGCTGGAGCCTTTTTTGGGTGCTGTTTGGATGACAAAAAGCCCTGTGACACAGAGACTGGAGGAGTGATGGTCCATTGCAGCGATGGGAAGTGTGGATGTGCCTGTGAGCAGCCCAGCAGAGGAAAATCTTTGGGAAAAACTCAACACCAGGAAGTTTTCACAGTACGGAAGCATCTAGTGCTTTATTTCAAGTTGTTTTTTTTTCCCCTTTGTGAATGTGTTTTTTTCCCTTAGGAGGATTTCAGGTCAGGTGCTGGGGGTGTTTAGTCTGGAGAAAGGGTGGCTCAAGGGGACCTTTTTGCTCTCTACACCTGAAAGGAGGGTGTAGCCAGTTTGGGTTTGGTCTTTTCCCCCACATATCAAATGGTAGGACAAGGAGAAATGATCTTAACTGGTGCCAGGTTGGATAGCAGGGAAAATTTTTTCACTGAAAGAATGGCTGCCCAAGGAAGTGATGGAGTCACCATCCCTGGAAATGTTCAAAAAATGAGTAGATGTGGCACTTTGTGACATGGCTGAGTCATGGGCACGGGAATATTTGATCAAATGTTGGACTTGATGGTCCTGGATGTCTTTTCCAATCTTAATGATTCTATGATGGGTCTGGGAGCCTTGGCCTTGGTTTTCCCTGGCAATCCCATGTGCTCTGCAGCCCCCGAGGGAGCAGGGGAGCATCCTCTACGTGGCTGGGAGAAGACCAAAGCTGAGCAGACAAATCCCCTGCAAGATGCTTTGTCTTCCTGGCCCAGTTGCCTTGTGCATCCCCAGCTCCAGCATCTGCCAGGGACCCCACATCCCCTCTGTGACCCACAGGAGACGTGAGCACAAACACACCCAACCTTGAAACCAAAGAAGCCTCAAACCTGTCATTAAAGCAGCTGCACCGGCAATAAATTTAGAATTTAAAGAAGTTCAGTGCCTGTTTAAAATGCAGCAAGAGTAGCTACGGGAACAAGCTTAACAGAGTTTTTATCCTGCTGAAAAGTGGCCCTGTAAAGATGTGGAAGGCTCCTGGAAGCACCAGCATTTTTCTTCTCAAAGGAAAGAGTTGAATCCCTTAAAAATTGGGCAGAAAAATGGGCTGGGCAAGTCAGGCAGTTCATTTACAGGCTGCAAATGTAAGTAGAAGTAGTGGTAATAAAAGGTTTTAAAATCTCAAAATCCTAATAATGTGAATATTAAGATTTCCAAGGAAAAAGTGCTTTTCTTTTCCTTTGTAAAGGAACAGTAAAAAAGGGAGAAGAAGCCTGAATGCTGTTTCTACCAGGAGACATTTTCAATTCCCCATCCCTGGAAGTGGTCAGGGTCAGGTTGGATAGAGCTTAGAGACAGTGGAAAGCGTCTCTGCCCATGGTTGGGGGCTGGATCTAGGTTATCTTTAGCATCCCTTTCAACCCAAATTATTCTGTGACTTTAGGATTCTTGGCCAGGGGCTTTTTCTTCTCATTTGAGATTGATCATGAGTGAGCTGTATTGGCTTTCTCGTACTCAGATCCCTGTTTAACACCACTGCCCTGCCTCAGCTCACCTCCCCATGGACAGTAGCCTCACCCAGCTGGATTCTGAAGGCCAGCAGGAGGAAGACTGGGATTCAAAGGGAAATTTGATCAGAGAAGGTTTTCCAAATCCCCTAGGTTCCTTTGGAAATCCCAGCTCAGCACCCTGCCTGCTGGTGTCTAAAGAGCCTCTCAAGAGAAAAAGACATCAAACCCCAGGATTTATTATTAATCAGCCCAGCTTCTTAACACCTTCTCTGTGACCTTGGTTGCTAGGAAGTTGGTGTCAATACAGGAAAAGTGAAGTATTAATAGAAAGAAAGAGCAGCTGTAAGACCCCAGCACAGAGCAGCATGGCCAGTGGAAGTCTTCCAGGCCACTGGTAACCCAGCCTTCCAGGAGAGGGTAATCATTTCACACTGAAAGGTGGTAGATTTAAATTAAATATCAGGAGGAAATTCTTCCCTGCAAGGGTGGTGAGGCCCTGGCACAGGGTGCCCAGAGAAGCTGTGGCTGCCCCTGGATCCCTGGAAGTGTCCAAGGCCAGGCTGGACAGGGATGGGAGAACCTGAGATAGTGGAAGGTGTCCCTGCCCATGGCAGGAGGTGGAACGAGATTAGATTTAAGGTCCCTTCCAACCTGAACCATTCTGTGATCCTGTGATACTGCTAAGCTGGAAAGCAGAGATCCAGGACAGGGGGCTGGAATAGATGAGCATTTTGGTCCCTTCCAACCCAAACCATTCTGTGATTTTATGATTCTATCATTTTATGCTCCAAGAATGAGCTCCATTATTCTGGCTTTCCCCTGGGATACCTTTTGTAGGTGCAGGAACTGTGAGCACAGGCAGCATTCCCACCTCTTTTCCTCATGCCAAGTCCTGACTTTGGCAAGCAGGAGGCAGGGAAGGCTGCTGCCCTTGATGTGGGGTGGTGGATACATCAGCAGGGCTGGGAGGAAGGAGGGGATTGCAGTGGTTGCAGACCACTAAAATTGCTAAACCTCTCCTTATCCCACATTATCCTCCCCTCAGCTGTTCCTCTGGCAGGTGCCATGTGGTGTCCAACACCTGCCACGTTCCTGTCGCGAGGTGGCCGCTGTGAGACGGAGCGGGGAGCATGAGGGGACCCCTCATCTGGCTCCTGCAAGGCTCCTCCATCCCAGAAATGCTCCAAGTCCTGGAAAAACAGTCTTTCCATGGTGCTGCCTCTGAAAAAGGCCTCATGGGCAGTGTCATCCCTGTCTCACACACCAGTTGCTCGACAGTGAAGCTGTTTAGCCCAAATCACGCTCTGGTGAGTGCCAGAGCTGGGAACGGATCCCACATCTCCTCTTCCTGCGCTGCCTGCTTGAACCTGGGCTTTTCCTCAAGCACAGGGAACTATCACAAAACACTCTTGGACCTGTGTTAGGCAGAGCAGTGGCAGCCTGGCTGCTCCTGGGTTGTATTTCGAGTGTCAGGCAGGTCTTTGATGGCTCCATGCTTCCATCTAGTGACAGAAAGCCACTGCTCACCCCTCCTGCTTGGCTCTGCCTCCTTTCTGGTTCACTGCAGGAGTATTTCTCAGATTCTGGATGCTGAGCCTGTCCATAGGGCTATTTCCATTTATTTGCTCAAAAATCTAAACCCCTAAATGAGTAAGTCCAAACAAACAAAACCAGGGGTGAAGTTTTTGAGCACAGCTGTCCTTTGGCAGAAAAAAAAGTGGCTTGCACATATATACAAACGTGCACTTGCTCATCAAAATGTGCTGATTTCCTCTTAAGTGGGTAATGTCCCTAAAAACAGGCAGAGGTGACAAAGTATTTACATAACTTGCTCATCAAAATGTGCTGATTTCCTCTTAAGTGGGTAATGTCCCTAAAAACAGGCATCAGCCTGTGGTGACAAAGTATTTACATTTCCTATAGCAAGGCTCCTCTGTGACTTGGCCATTCCTCTCCTGATCTGAATTCTAGGCCTGGGCTTCTGGTAATTAAGGACAATGTTTTTCATAGAATTGTGGAGTCATAGAATGGTTTGGGTTGGAAGGGACCTTAAAGCTCATCCCCTGCCATGGGCAGGGACACTTTCCACTATCCCAGGTTCTCCCAGCCCTGTCCAGCCTGGCACTGGACAGTTCCAGGGATCCAGGGGCAGCCACAGCTTCTCTGGGCATCCTGTGCCAGGGCCTCCCCACCCTGACAGAGAAATCTTTTTCTTAATATCCCATCTAACCCTGTCCTCTGTCAGTTTAAACCCTTCCCCCTTGTCCTGTCCCTCTAGGCCCTTGCAAATTGTTTCTGTCCATCTTTTTTGTTGGCTCCCTGCAAGTACTGGATGGGTGCAATTAGGTCACCCCAAAACCTTCTCTTTTCAAAGCTGAATACTCCCAATTATCTCAGCCTTTTCTTGCAGGAGAGTTGTTCCATCCCTTCAATCATCTTAGTGGCCTCCTCTGGACTTGCCCTTTCCCTTTCTTTTCACGTTTCAGCTGCTTCATGGGTAGGGCTCCCCATGCATTGTTTTACTTATTCTGTGACTTCTGCAAAGAATAAACTCTTCATCCCAGCCAAATCCTTCTGATCTGCAAACCTTGGACGTTTGGTTGAGTTTTTCCTGGATAAAACATTTCCTTAGGATTGGATCACAAAGTGCTGCGGATACTAATACAATACTAATAGTTTTTGCTGACCTAGAGAGTTTGAGTGGCAGAGTGAGTTGGGAGCAGCAATAAATCATAATGCCCCTGATCAGCCTCACCTGGGACCACCCTCCCCAGCCTGGCTGTGGCTCCAGAGCATGGTTTAACCTCACCTGTGGCCCCGTGCTCCCTCCCTGAGCTGTGCTGTAGAAATACTGCTCTGTCATCCCTCTCTGGTCCTGCTTTTTATCTGGATCATGGGCTCCTGTTGTAGCTGAGCATGCTGCCCTGTCTCCTCTTGTTTCTAGAGCATGATTTAACCTCACCTGTGGCCCCGTGCTCCCTCCCTGAGCTGTGCTGTAGAAATACTGCTCTGGCATCCCCCTGTGGTCCTGCTTTTTATCTGGATATCATGGGCTCCTGTTGTAGCTAAGCACCCTGCCCTATCTTCTCTTGTTTCAGAGGGGGATTCCTGAAGGGACCTTGCACCTGGTCCATCCCTTTATTTTGGGCTGTGGGTGGACCCTGTTAGCAGCATCTCTTTCTGTCTGCTGGGTTCAAGTTGTCATCCTTGAACAGCCTCTTTTTTAGCAATAGTTTTTTGTTTGAGCATTCCCTCGAGTTTCCTCTTCCTTCTGACCACATTTCCAGTGTAATTCTGCTAATGAGTAAACTGAGTGTAGATCACTGGTGGGGTTAACTCACACGGGGCTCCTGTAATCATTGGCTGGATGTGGCTGAGACACTGGGGCTGGGCCTGAGCATAAACCAAGCACAACTGGTTCCACGGCTGGGCAGAGCTCCAGAGCTCCCCTGGGGGTTCATTGCCCGTGACTTTGTGCCATTGAGGCTGAGCAAGCCTGTTCCACCTCCCTTGGGGGCTGAGGTGAGAGCATGAGCACATTCTGCTGCTGTTTGGTGTCTGGTAACTCATTAAACCTCAGTTATGCTGTGGGGTCTGGGAAGCTCCTGAAAATTTCAGTGGAAACTTCCATGAAGGTTTCTGTACCAGGGCAAGGGCTCAGCAGCCCATTGAGGGACTCCATCAAAATCCATCTGGGCTTCCAAGAGAGGAGGGCAGAGGTGGGAGTAGAGATGCTGCTCAGTGTCTGGGGGAGGCTGGATTGCATCTTCCAGGAGCCAAGGCTCTCCAGGGCATGAATGACAACACTCTGAAAGTCCACTACCCTCTTTTCCACAGGCAAAAAGATCTGCAGGGTTAAAGCTACTTGAGAAGTGATAAGGGTTCTAAACACCCTCTGGGCAGAATTCCCAGCAGATGCTCTTTGGAATACCATGGAAAAATTGAATTGATAATATATAAGGGAACCTTGAAGTCCACTTGCTGTGAAAGTCAGTCCCAGACTGAATAACAGCATATCAAGAAAATGTTTTTTCTGTCATGTTGTAGGAGGGAAAAAGAGGATAAAATGGATTAATTGTCCTCCTATTGGAGGACCTAACCATA
Source organism: Onychostruthus taczanowskii (assembly GCF_017590055.1). Taxonomy (NCBI): domain Eukaryota; kingdom Metazoa; phylum Chordata; class Aves; order Passeriformes; family Passeridae; genus Onychostruthus; species Onychostruthus taczanowskii. The sequence continues at coordinate 2,257,321 of NW_024506994.1, read as the reverse complement.
TACCAATGGAAGAACAATCCCAGTTTATTTTTGTTATGGTCATTAAAGTCTTGGAACAAAACAGTTAATAGCAGCAAGTAGCTTAGGTTAATAATTAAGCATCCTCAGTGGAGAGCTCTGAGCTGTCTGTGATGGGATTTGAGCCTTTTGGGAAGCTTGTCTGGTGGGTTTCAGCACTGGGCAGAGGGAGTGACACAACCCCAGCCTGAAACCTGTGACAGAGCTGGTGCCAAAGAGATGGAGCTCTTGTGCTGGTATCAGAGCCCCTGCACTTCACTCATCAGAGGAATGGAGGAAGAACAAGTTCAATAAGGTAAGTAAAGCCAGAAAAACTCCTAAAAATAATAACAAAATTAAATCCAAATTATATTTTCTGCACCTGCACTGAAATGCAGCATTCTCTTGTGCTGGACTATGCCCAGTGCACTTTGCAGTGTGCTAAAATGTGCAAGAAATTGAAAGTGGTTGCAGTGGGTCTCATGGTCCATAATCAGTAGAAACCAGGTTGGATGGGGCTTGGAGAAACCTGGTCTGATGGAAGGTGTCCGTGCCCATGGCAGGAGTTGGAACTGGGTGATCTTTAAGATCTCTTCCAACCAAAACCAATTTGTGATTTAAAAATGTGTCTAAATTAATGCACCCATGCTTTTTCCATACTGAGGGTGAAGGCAGGAGGAGTTGACAGTCTGTCTTTAAATGTTAGAACAGCTCCTGACATGGACTTTATAAAGGAAATTTGTGATATCTCTGTCTATGACAGCAAGTAAGAACTGGTCTGCAAGTACCAGGGCAATGTAAAAATATTCTTAAATTATTAGAAGAATTCACAGCTATTGCTCCCGCAGATTTGCTATGAGAACAAAGAATACAGATTTTTATTTTATTTATTTTATTTTTTTTTTTAAGTTACAGGGAAGGTCCTGGAGCCAGACTTTTGTGAATTCCTCATCCAATGTTCAAGATGAACCTTTGGAGAACATTCCTGTTGAGTGCTGGGCTGATATTCTTGGCAGGTGGGTGACAGAGAGGTGTTGTCTCTGACCACACCTGCAAAATCCAGTGGGGATTGGATACAGACTGCCTGTGAGTAGTGGAGAAGAACCTCTAAAAGGTGTTGAAAAATATGGGATATTGACTGTAGCACATTTGACATTGTCCACCCTTATAGGTTTTCCATGGCATTATTTCCATAGCAATAGAGAAGATTTCTGGATTAATTTTTAATTCTCTGAGTTCATACCATACCTATTGTTTTTTGTTTACTTGATGATAAATATGTCACTCTCTGCATGTTGATATTAAGGGAAATGCAAAAGTGTCCAATATTTGGCTTTGGTGATCAATACTGATGTTTGATCAGATTTCATCCACATATAGCTAAGAAATTGGAAATCTCCTAAAATGTTAAACAGAAAAGTGGACATCACCATGAAATAACTTCTGGAAAATTCTGGTCAGTGGCTGCATAAAAGGAAGCCGTATATGGTTTATCTCTCAGCTTTAGAGAATGAGGGTATCCAAAATAAATCCTAAATTATCTAAGAAATTTAGTGCCTTTATGAAAGGCCTGGCATGGCAGGTTATAGGTGATTAACATCATGAAGCAGGAGCTCTTTTCCAGGCCTGAATGTCTTTCCTAAGGACTTCAGAAGGAAAGTCTGGGAGCCAGAAAAGGATGTTTTTTGTAGGCATCCTTAATTTTGGTAGGGTGCACAGAAGTCAGCAAACACATTTCTTTGAGAGATGAAGGAATAAAAATGATGTTTATCATCTTTAATTCTTGAGGATGACAGGAGGCTCAGGCTGTAACTTGGTTCACCAAGCCCTAAAGGGCATCAACACCTTCCTGAGGGGAGCTGTAAACGGGGGGCAGTGGTGGGGGAAAAGGATGGGAAACATGATTAATTTGGATTCTTGAGAAGGAGAAATGGGATGAAGGGTGGGAGCACAGGAAGACAGCTCTCATGTCACTGTGTCTCATCCTGAATAATGTTTTTTAGATATTTGCATTTCCCTTCAGCCTGATGGAGCTGGTTTGTTTTGCAGGGACAGCCTCAGGGTCACTTGTGAAGCCCCACGAGGGGAGCACTGCTGGGGGAACATGGATTACCATCACTCTGGATGGTGAGCTTCAAATTCTTATGAAGTGTGTGTTGAAATAGAATCACAGAAAGGTTGGATTGAAAGAGATCTTTAAAATCATCTCATTCCACCCCACTGCCATGGGCAGGGACGCCTTCCACTATCCCAGGTTGCTCCAAGCCCTGTCCAGCCTGATTTTTAACACTTCCAGGGATGTAAAAATAACAGATAATCAGCTCCCTTCTGAGGTTTGTGGTTGGAGTGACAAAGCCTACCCCACAGAGCCACAGGCTATGACACTCATAGCATGAAATCAGCTTGAAATGATGACTTAATAAGCTATTGCTGAAGGTTTATTTCTAAGGAACAAAATTCAAAATGTTTATTTTTTCAGATGTAGGGCTAGAAATTTCTTCCTTGCTCCTGCCCTTTTATTGAAGAAAAGCTAAAAATCTGCCCTCTTTATGTGTTCTCTGATGCTGGAGCATTTTAAAACTCTTATGATAAACATGAGGTCTGAGTAAAAATTTCAGAAAATTATATGTCACATCCATTTTGGCCCCAAACCAACTGTACAATGCTAGGTATAATTTTTCACAGTGATGAATATTTATTCATTGTGAAGAGAGTTGGTTTCTGAATCAGCTGTGCATGGTCATTAGCTGGCACAGGCTGCCCAGTGTGGGAATAGAGTCACCAAGGGGATTTAAAATGTGTGGAAATGCAGCTGGGGTGTGGTTTTTTACCCTTCCAGTCCTCTCCCCCATGCTCCTGGGGGGAAAGTGAGTGAGTGGCTGTGTGGGGCTGAGTTGACAGCTGGGGTTAAACCACCACAACATGAAATTCCACAAACGTGGTTTTAAAAAGCCTGATCAGGGACTCTAAACATTACTCCTAGAGAGGCTGAGTTGTACATCCAAAAATGCTCCTTGTGTGACTGGGAGTGACCCTGCCCTCACAGAGCTCTTCTGACTGACTTTTTTGCTTAGGCTCAACATCCCACCAGGTAGAATCTCTCTCTCCAGCCAGTGCATCCCAGCTGGAGGTGTTCCTGGTGCATCCTGACCTGCCCAGGCTGCCGTGTGATGTCTCTCCTCTGTATTTGGACTTGCCCACCATAAGGTGCAGAGCAAGGTATGATCCATAGTTACACTGTGAGTGAGACTTTGCCTCTGTCAAACAGGATCCCCCTTTTCCTTCAGTGTCTGCACAGGAAATCTGGGAGTTGAAAGAATTCCTATCTGAAATGTAGGGAATTCTCAGAACTTTGGGCCTGTAAGCCAAAATTTAGTATTAGGATTTGGAAAAGGCTTCCAAATTGAGGTATTAGAAATGAGAATGTGGATTTATAGTTTAAATCAGAGTTATGCTAAGTTCAACTAGAGGAAAGTTTGGAGTTTTGAGGTATTAGAAATGAGAATGTGGATTTATAGTTTAAAACAGAGATATGTCAAGTTCAAGTAGAGGAAAGTTTGGAGTTCTAGAGTATAGTACTATACAGTATACTACTATATATAGTACAGTACTATAGTACTATATATGGTACCATAGAGTATATTTTTGTGTTATAACATGATTGGCTAAGAAAATTTACACTGTAGTATGAGTCTATAAAACATTATATTTAAGGATTGAGTTAAAAGTATAAATATCCTTGCTGATAATGTTTTATTGGTTAATACATTTTTAAAAGGTCTTGTTACTAGAGGTCTTGTGACCTTCTGAGCCATGTGGTGAAGATGTGAGTTGCACTCACATTTCTTGCTTATGTAGAAGATAAGAAAAATAAAGAACATTATTTAAAATGGCTCAGAAATCCTGTCTCTAACTCATTCAGAATTCCTTCAAAAATCCTCACGCTGTGGCCTCACTGAGCACCTGCTAACCTGGGTTGATTGATTTTTGTTTTAACTTCATGAAGCACAAGGATTCCTTGAGGCATGAGGGTCACAGTGAGGCTTCTTGGGCAGTCCAGGCTCAGACTTTCAGAGGTTTGTAGACATCTAGCTCTCAGATGTAAAACTCCCAAGAAAATCTTGGAAGAGATTCTACCAGCTTTTGGTGTCCTTGACATGTCCAAGGTGATAGAGAGGAGTTATGAATGGAACAGGAAATAAATATGGTTCCAAGCATCAGCTGGGCAGTTTCAGCTGCCTGTTTTCTATCCTGTCATAGCTTTCACACAGGTGGTTGGACTGGAAGACTGGGGTGTCTGAAGAGGGACCTAATGGGACTCTTCTGTATTTTGCTGCTATGATTTGGCTGGGAGTTAATTCTGTTGGGTTCTGTGCTGGAAAACTGTGAAACAAGGATGCAGCATTAATTTATGGACCAGGATCAAGATACCCTGCAGATCCAGTGTTTCATTTTATTACTAATGAATAACAATTATTTTCTGTGCATGCCTAATGAGAATGCTTGTATTTTGCATTAACAGTAATTTAGGTGGAGTTCTGATGCAGTCCTGTCACCTTCTCCTCTTAACTGTGATTTCTTGCTGTGCTTCCACATTTCTTTTAAATTGTTATTTTAAAGTTTGTCTTCATATGTATGAAGTTTGGGCTGACAATGTAAAACTCCTTTTCTCTATGGAAGTCTCAGTGGACTTGCTTTGAATGGAGATTCTGTAAAGGACTTGGCATTTTCTAAACACAATTTGTATAAAAATATAATACACATTTTCTTCCACCTAGGTCTTCACCCCAGGAGGGTTTGTACTACGTGGAGGTGATCTTTAAAGGGCATGTGATTAACAACCTGACTGAGGTGGAGAAGGAAAACTATTCTTTCAAGGTAATCACCAAGCAAGTGCAGAAGTGAGGATAAAGAATTCAAAGTACTGAAGGGAGTGAAGCTTCAGCATTGTGTCACAGGAAATACATTGAAATGGATGGAGTCATGGAATAGTTTGGATTGGAAAGGACCTCTAAGACCATTCAATTCCAACCCTAAGCTAAAGAAAGGTGGGGTGAGACTTTTTGCAAGGGCATGTTAGAGACAGAACCAGGGGGAATGGCTTCAAACTGGTTTAGTAGTAGGTTTAGATTGGATGTTTGAGAAAAACCTCTGTAATGTGAGACCCTGGTACAGGTTGCCCAGAGAAGCTGTGGGTGCCCCATCCCTGGAAGTGTTCTAGGCCAGGTTGGACGGGGCTTGGAGCAGCCTGGGATAGTGGAAGGTGTCCCTGCCCATGGCAGGGGCATGGAATGAGAAGGTCTTTATGGTCCCTTCCAACCCAAACCATTCTGGGATTCTGTGATCTCTTGCAGAGCAGAATCCTTAACCATGACTGTGTGCTTTGGGATGAGGCCTGGTGTTTTTGAAAGTCACATCCCACCTCTGTGCTAACTTTGAGCAAAAAATCCAGCATTTTCAGTAAATTGCACATTAAAGCTGAAGAGTCATTGGGTGGTTCAGCTAGCTTAGAGAGCTGATGAAAAATCACCAGGGGATGCTGTTAATGAGGCACATTCCAAGCTAAATAAACCACAATGTGTCTCTTTGTTTGGGGCTGGGCCCTGGGAGCTACATGTATTAAAATTAATTTTGCCTCTGCATTAGATTGGAAAAGCTGCTGCAGGCACCAACAAGTCTGAGCAGCTCACAAGACTCGTGTCAGCCAGTGGCCCCAATTTCATGCTGCTTTTAGCTTCTTTCTTCACATCTTCTCCAACTTGGGAGTGTGGTGTGATGTTGCCCTTTCTCCCCAGAAGTGGCCACTGCTGGTGGAAGTTTGTGGCTGCTCATTCATTTTTAACATGACCAGGAGTAGGAGGGAAGGCAAAGGCTGAGCTCTGGAAGGGAATGGGCTTCGAGGAAAGTTTAGGAAAAACCCCAATGTATGAAATGGTTTAATTAATGCAACAATTTAATTAATTTGAATTAATGCAACAAATTAAATTTTGATTATATTTACTGGGCTGTGAGCAGCATCTGTAAGGGCCAATGAGGTCATGAGGGGGCTCATAAAGGAGGTGGGGAAGATGGGCATGTCCAAAAAGGGTGGGGAAGGGTCTGGAACACAAATCTGATGAGGAGCAACTCAGGGAGCTAGGGGGACTCAGCCTGGAGAAAAGGAGGCTCAGGGAGGACCTCCTCACTCTCCACAGCTCCTTGACAGGAGGATGCAGCCAGGTGTGAGTTGGCCTTTTCTCCCAAGTTACAAGATACAGAACAAGAAAATTGCCTCAAGTTGCACAAGGGGAGGTTTAGATTGGACATTAGGGAAAATTTCTTCCCCAAAAGATTGTCAAACAGCAGGGAAGTGGTGGGGTCACCAGCCCTGGAGGGATTGAAAAGCCGTGCAGATGTGGCATTTGGGGATATGTTTTACTGGATTTAGCAGTGTTGGATTAATGGTTGGACTTGATGATTTTCAAGGTTTTTTTTCCTAAGAGGCAGTCCTTTCCCAAAAAATTTCTGTTGTATTGCTGTAAGATGGGCCAAGACAAAGTCTTTGCCTCACTGCTTTAGGGTACAACAAACTTGCCAAAGAGTGGCTGAAGTATTTCACATCTATGATGATGGAATTGTTCTACAGGATATACTACTAGGAAGAAAAATGGTGTCACCATCCAAGATAAAATGCAGGTTTTAACTTCAGCTAAAGCACGACTTAGAAATTTGATAGTGTATTAAACTGTGTCTTCTGACATTGGATCAAGCCAGGATGGGCAATTTTGGCACAAAAGATGTGAAAATATCACTAATCCACACTGTGAATGGAGAGGGGGTAAGAGGGGAATAACTCTCCTTACTCCTTTCCCAGAGCAGGAATCTGCTGCAAAGATCAGAGTGTGAGTCTCTGAAATGCAGCTGCTGGCTGGGCTGTGAGCAGTGCACCCTCAGGTGGGGTTGGACTGCTGCAGAAATTGCTGACCTTTCACTGCAAATTTCTCTTTGCAGTTCTCAGCTGAGCAGACACCTGTGGTTTACCAAATTAATCCATCATCTGGCACCCCAGGTATGGGACCTTTCTTTAGTCTGTACTGCCATACAGACCTTTTGCTTATTGGGGTTTTAGATTTTAAAGTTACGTGAGAAGTCATTCACTGATTTTGGCCTGAAAAATTAACTGGAATATGGCAGATTTACCCTCCCCCTCCATTTCTATTATTTCTGTATTTCCAGGTTTCTTTAGGGAAAATTGAAAGTTTGATCCTCAAAGTCAAGATTGATCAAAAGACTTTGGTATTTCAAGAGTTCAGACAGTCATGTGGAGGTTATATCACACAGAAGCGCCTCATTCCAAATCAATCCCTAATTTCTGATTGTTTTCAGGTGTAGTTCAGCTCTAGATTCTCATGCCTTGCTTTAGGGTGACAGTATGGAGGTTTCTATGTGTTAGCTGCATGAATGTTTCACCTCCCAGTGTGAGTGAAGAGCAGGGGAATAATCTGGTCACAGACATGCCAAGATCCTTCTTTAGGCCTTCACCCTGTCTGGCATACAAATAATGTAATTTTGGTTGTCTTGTGAGGTTCTACAGTGGAATTGGGTTAGAAAGTGTGGTGTAGTTAACAAAAGAATTGAGGAAAAATTGTCAGCTCTGTCCAAAGACAGAGGTGCAAAAAACTTTGGAATGAATTTGGGTTATTTGGTGGGAAACAAAGACATGTGCTTTGAGAAAAGTGAATTAAGTGCAAAATCATCTTGAGCCATGGTAAAAGCTGAGAATATACATTCAGTGCAGAAACCTCTGCAAAATATGTAAAGACCATTAATTCCTTTTTTTCAGCTCGACAATTTGCAAATAAGTTCTCTGCTTTTAAAAGACTCTTCAATTTCCATTTCCTCTTAAACAGGAAATTTAATACTGATTCATGGGAAGACAATTGCTGGCAGATATGAGACCCTGGACTTCAACGTGGATTATATTGATGGGTAATTATGAACACTCAGCTATCTGCTGCAGTCCCTGTAAATTGGCATTTCTTCCATCAGCCTCCTCCACAGCAATAAATTGCAACCAGTTGGCCCAGAATTGCCATTTACTTCCTTTGTGGTTTATTGCAGCTCATGAGTTGGGCTCCAGCAAACTTTGTTAATCTAATTGCAACTGGTCCATTAAGCTGGTTGGTTTGTTTACTGGCAGCACAGTCAATCACAGCTCAGTGTGAATTGCACTGTAATTGCAGCTGGCTGCTGTAGATTTTATTTTGGCTAGCAAATTAAAATTTAACTAATTAAAATAATGTCAGAGTCGAAAAGTTAAATAAATTTTCCCCTTTTTTTTTTGTTTTGTTTTTTTTTGTTTTTTTTTTGTTTTTAAGAAAAAACCCTATTAGTTTGAAGCAGATGCTCTGGTGAACCAGAAGACAAAAGAGAAGTATTTTGAGACAAAAGGCTTTGTTGTTCGCTGCTTTAAACACTCTGCAGTTGTTTTCTTGTTTTCAGAGGTTTGATTTTTTTTTAAATGTTGCTTCTGTGTTTATGTGCAACAGAGAAAAGCATCTAGGTTTAAAAAAATCTTATTTTAGGACAGCAGCCCCTTTAAACACAGTGAATCCAAAATGAGCATCAACACTGTCCTGCTGTGTGTCATATGTATTTCCATATGTATAGATATGTTACCAAATGTTAATTTATGATTTCTGTGCCAGTGGCAGTGAAGAACTAAGCCCAGGTAAATATTTTAAAGATAAACTATTAATCCATAGTTACTCTGCTGGCAGTTTAAGGATCATTTCAGGAGCCAGGAAAGGAGTGTATTCTCAGTAGTTGGAAATTTTAATTGAAGCATATAACATATAAGCACATTTAATACTGACATACATTTTAATGACTTCTCAAGCTGATTGGAAATGTCCCTTGTTAAGTGATTAAACTCCCTGCTGGCATGAAGGAAAGTCCAGAGGAGATTCCTGCCATGCCATCACTACTCTGTGCATATCAGCATCCTTTGTTTGGGATCAATTATTGTTTTACCTGCTTCTGGTGGAGTCCTGGAACCTTTGATGAGAGGGAAGAAAGGCTGCTCTGAGTGCAGGCTGGACGTGCCTGCAGTGCTCTGCTGCCAGATTACTCATTTACAGCCCAGCCTCACCAAAAGGAAATGGCCTCAAAATCCCAGCATACCAGACAGGTTCCCTTTGTAGCTTCACATGAATTATTTGCCCATTTTTGGTGTGTTAGGAAATAGGTACCAGGTGGGGACTTGGACTTGACCAGAGCAGTCTGTCACTCAGTCACGGTGATTCAGGATTTGGAGCAAAAAAAAAAAAAAAACGAAAGGGAATGGTTTTTATGCTTCAAGTGTGTTCTGCTCCTTTTCCCAGGCTTTGTATGGGATGCACTGGTCCAGTGATGCTGAACAAACATTTGGCAGCACTGATATTTTTTTTTAGTCTTCCTTAAAAGGAAAGGTTCTCAGTATCAGCCACCTGTATTAATAAAAGCAAGCTCTTTTAGAAAAACCTCATAAAACTGCATTCTGAAACATGGGCCATAGAAAACTGCATTGTGAGGGATGGGTCATCACAAAGTGTTTGCATTACAGGTTTTAATTACCTATTTCCTTTAATTGGCTGTTAATTCTCAAAGAATCATTGCCAGTCTTTTCTTACTCTGCTAATTACCCTGAATTTATTCCTCTCACCTTCTTCCTCCTCTCCAATGGAAGCTGTCCCATACTGATCCCTTAAGGAACACATATTTAAATTTTTTTATTAGGAGCTTGGATGATTTCTGCTGGAAGTTGTTGCCCTGAGGGAGGAGGGATTGGATCATTCAGGGCTGGCATGAGGTGTCTCCAAGAGGGCTCTGCTGCACTCCCACAGAGCTGCAGCTCCCACAGTAATTGGGGAATGCAATTTGCAGGCACAGAGATGAGAGATTAGGGCATGTCCCATTTTCTAGAAGGTTAATAAATGTTAGATACAAGTGGGAGAACATTCCTGTCCCTTGGGAAGATACTGGCTGCTGATTTTAACAGGATCAGGTTTTCGTCTGTATCACATCATATCTTTCCTGTTTATTTTTTGCCCAGGCCAGCTTTTCTTACATCAGAAGGAGATGGATGGACCAGTCTCTGCTCTTTTGCTGACAGAAGAGCTGGAACCACGTCAGTTCTTGTTTACTTTGGGTTTTTTGTTGCTGCAAGTGTTCAGCACAGCCTGTGCACAAAAGTATTTGTGGCTTTTGGAGAAACTCTTCTGCTTTGGGTTAAAGTGGAGATGGGCCCTGGGGAGTTATGGTCTGTGATGGGGTGGGTGAGGGCTGCTGGCTTTCTGCAGCTTCAACTGCTTAAACATAAATGTGAGTTAATGGTGGGAATTGTGTCATTCCATGACTCCAGAAGGTTGATGTATTGCCAGCATATCTGTTTTCATTGCTACCTGCTCATTCTCACAGTTTAGGAACATTGCAGAGGAGCAAGTAGAGGGGAAACATTTTTTTTCTTCCTATTCACCCTCCCCTTGTGCCTGCATTTGTCCCTGCTCTGTTTTTTATTTCAAGGAGGGGTTCTGAAAGCCACCAACAGCATCAGCTTCTAGAAATAGGTGTAAAGAAGCCAAGCTGGAGCATTGCTGCTGGAATACATCCTCCTAAGCTGCTGAACTCTTGATCTTTAGTGGGAAGATGGGAAGATGGGTTGTTCCTCTCCCATCTCACCTGCTTCACTCCCATGTTTCTAAAGCTAGCAAACCATGACTATCTTGGTTGTATAAGCCCACATTTCTATTGATTAGTTGGTTCTACTATATTTTGCTTTTTTTTTTTTTTGCTCCCAAGGCTCAGTGAAGTCCTTTGTCTCTCCACAGTTACCCCATTCAGGTGAAGGATGGACTGGGGACCCTGCAGTGCCGGGTGGAAGGCAACCACATAGGTTGGTGAAAATGGGTAAAACCATGGGTTTCTGTCATTCCTGCAGCTCCAGAGGACGCAGGGAGGAGTGTGTCTGTCATGAGTTCCTGTTCTGTTTCCAAACTGGAATGTGGCTCAGGGCTGAGTCCATAAAAGCCGCTTCAGATCAAGGCTTGCCAGCACTCAGCACAGCCCCTGCCCTGGTTTGTGTCCTCTGCACAGCCTGGGAGAGCATGGAGGGAAACCATGACATGATGTGGGCATTGCTGACAGCCAACAGTGGGATTTGGGGTCCTTGCTGAGTTTCCTACTTTAATCCTTCTTGTCTGTGGTGTACCTTCCCTTTAGCGCTTTATTAGAGGAATAAATCAGTTGTTCCCTTCTAGTCACAGTCTCCAGTAGCAGGTGGGACCCCTTTAATTTTTCCTCACTTCCAAGCACCCTGAAGAAGCTTATAATTTCTTATGGAGGTTTTGAGATCCAGCCTTCCTGTTTGGGAAGGATATTGTGAGTTAAATATGTAAAATAGATTTTCCTTACTGTTGTAAGGAAAGAATAAAGAAGGGAGACTTGGGCCCAGAGAACCTGGACAACGTTTGGTAGGATTTACTTCATACTCCTGCCTGAAAGCATTGTCACTTTTCTCTCCCCCAGGGTCCCACAATGTCAGCTTCTCGGTGTTTAACAAAGGAAAGTGAGTAAAAGAATCTTTTCTCTCTTTTCCTCTGGTTTTGCATGGGAATAGAGCTGCATTTGAGTCCAGGATGAGTGAATTCTGTTTTTACCTTATCATGTGTTTCATTGCTCAGAAATAAGGTTTGTTGTCTTGAGGAGATTGTTAGATTTGGAAAGACATGGGAGAATGTTTCTCCCCAAAGTATTTCCACTTTGGTATTTTATACTTTACCTTCAGTGACCAGAACATAAGACATCTTATATTGGACAAAGGGGAATGGCTGAAGGAGGATGGATTCAGATTGGATATTAGGGAGAAATCCTTCCCTGTGAGGGGGAGGCCCTGGCACATGTTGCCTAGAGAAGCTGTGGCTGCTGATGGATCCCTGGAAGTGTCCTAGGCTGGATTGGATGGGGCTCAGAGCAACCTGGGATAGTGAAAACTGTCCCTGCCCATGGCAGGGGGTAGGACTGGATATTCTTTAACATCCCTTCCCACCCAAACCATTCTGTGCTCTGTTAAATCTAGCTGAATTAAAACCTTTCACCTTGCTTTGAACTATTCATCCAAATGGGAAAGAATTTAACCATTAAAGGAGGTGAAAACAGGTTCTGACTGTGTCAAAACATACTTTACAATGTGCTAGTACTTCTAATAAAGTGTTTCAGCCATTTAATGGGGTCTCATGAATCAATGCCTCAATGTGCTGGTGAAAGGAGTTGTTGGAGCTTGCAGAAATGTTCCACTGCTCCTCTGGAGAGTCCAGCCCTGCCAAATGAAGGTCTGCTTTTATTTGCATGGCCCAGGATGTCTCAGACATTTTCTCTCTTGCAGGTCAGCAGTGCACAAAGGTGCTTGGCTCATCAGTGCCAAACAGGAGCTTTTCCTGTACCAGACTCATCCAGGTATTCCCTGATCTACCTCACTGGCACTGTCCTCCATCAGTCCCAGTGTGATCTGAGAAAACACTTCTCACTGTTGCTTTTCCCAGGGATGTAATCCTGTTTTGTCCTCATTTTGGTGCTCCACTCCCCTAGTATGGGCTTGACTAAGCAAAAAGCTGCAGATAAAAATTACGAGACAACCAGATTTATGTGCATTGTTCCTTGTTCTCTCAGATCAGAGGTGTTGCTCATAGGGAAACTTTCCCCCCTTAAATCACTCTGTATTTATTGAGGCTGAAATTTTGGAAATGCAGACCTCAGGATGCATCACCTCCTCCCTGGCTACAAGGAGGAGGTGATGTTCAGCTACTCCAAGAATTGAGTTCTGGATAAGTAGTGAACAGCAGGGTACTGTACCATTAGTTAAAAAAAATTATTTAAGGTATCTTAAAAATAACCTGCATGTGACATTTCAAGTTGTATTGTAGACAACTCTTTGTTAACAAGGCTAATTTTATGTCTCTATTTACAATTTAAAGCACAGTGAAATGAAACAACCATGTATGAAGTTGGCTGTGGGCAGAGCATGAGCAGAAAGATCTGATAGATCTGTCCAGAAGACAGTACTGTGCTAGTCAGTAGTCAATACTGTAAAATTAGTGCTTAAATATCAGATGAATTAACAAAAAAGGTGCAGGTATAGACTAAAATCCCTCATCTTTTTCTTATTAGTCTGGTTTTTTTTTTCCAGACCGGGTGGTTAAACTCCAATACGAGTGCAAAGTAGGTAATTTCATCAAAAAGAAAAATAGTTTTCTTGTGGAATGGCACACTTGTAACAGATAAAGTCCTGAAAGGATCCCATGGTCATGATGTGAACACTGCTCCCTCCTTTTGTCCCTGAAGTCTGAGGGATTATTGGAAAGAGTGTTCAATTTAAACCTAAGGACTGCGTTGAAATGTGAGCAAGAGAAGGTCAAGAGGATTAAAACAGTTTTAATTCTGGCTTCTTTTATTCTTTCTTTTTCTCCCAGAGATCCTCAATAGCACAGAACAGAGCAGTTTGCAATCTGAGCATGACAGATGCAGCCCCTGCTAAGTAACAGCCCAAACACTGCCGTGTTCCCCCTGCCATGTGGCCAAATTATCCATGCTGCTCATTCCTGGTGTCATCCCAGAGGCTGCCAAAAAAAGGGATCAGCGAGAAGCTGGTTTCATCCACAGCAGCCTGCTCTGGCTGGAAGCAGTGCAAGTGCACTGCAGGCTTTCCCAGAAACAGGGCTGGGATTCACCTCTGCAAGGCTTGTGCTCAGATCCCTCTTTCCTTCCCCTGCAGAGATATTCTCCGTGTTCCCAGCTGGAGGGAGCCTGGCTGGGGGCACTGATCTCACTGTCACTGGGGATTTCTTTGAGGAGCCAGTGCAGGTCACTGCTGCAGGTAAGAGCAGAGACACGTGAATTATATATTTTTTTTTTTAAATACAGTTTGGCCCTGATTGCAAAACCCAAGAGATGTTCTGGGGTACCAGTGTGGGAATTGTAGGACTCCCCGTGTCCTCATTCTTGTTTTGCATGGGAGGCATTTACAGAAGTGATACAAATAGATAAGGAGAACCTTTACCCTTAGACACCTCATCTTTAAAACAATACCCCATAAGTTAACACAGCCCATAAACACAGCTGTGAGAAAAGCTTATGGAAAAATGAGAAAGAAGATCATGATTACATGTTTCCCTGGTCAGCTGCTATTCACAAACAGAGATACAAGAAAACTATTTTCTTGTAGAGAAGTCTCCGTAACATTAACAAGAGAGACTTCTCTGAGAAGATCATGATTACATGTTTCCCTGGTCAGCTGCTATTCACAAAGAGATACAAGAAAATTATTTTCTTGTAGAGAAGTCTCTGTAACATTAACAAGAGAGACTTCTCTCCCTAAATAAACTAAAGAAAAACTGTTCTAGAAGTAGTAAACTAAAATTGTAGGTTTTGTTTCTTTGCATTGTCATTAAGAAAAAAGAAGTTGTAAGGGGAGGAGAAGTATCCTAAAAGTTTTAATTCTTATTATTTTCTCTTTGAGTTACTATTGTTAAATTTCTCTTTATACCTTTTTAAACTTTTAAACCTACTTTATATTTTTTCTTTGAGTTACTATTGTTAAATTTCTCTTTATACCTTTTTAAAGTTTTAAACCTACTTTACCTTTCTCCTAGTCCTACCTCACAGCAAGAAATGAGTAAATACATCCTAATAAATACCCTAGTAATTAACCAGCACTAAACACACCACACTCATTAATAAATTAACCAAAATATCTCAAATTGGCAAACCAAAGCCACTACACACCTCCAGGAAGCTCCAGTTTTTCTGACTGTGGGCATGAACTGTTCTGTTTGCTGGCAGTACCAGCCCAGGCTTGTGGCAAAATGTTGATGCCTTTTGGGAACAAAGTGGATGGGAGGGGATTCTGCCTCTCTACTCTGGTGAGACCCCACCCAGAGTACCTCATCCAGGGTCCTCAGCACAGGAAAATCATGGACCTGTTGGAATGAATCCAGAGGAGGGACACAAAAATGATCAGAGGGTTAGAACACCTATACCATAAGGAAAGGCTGGGAGAGATGGGGCTGTTCAGATTGTGTTTGCCTTCAGGAACACATAATCACAGAATGATTATATGCAGGTGCTTCTATTGAAGAGCTTTGGGTGTCAGGGGTGCAGACCCAAATCTGACTCCGCCATGGGTTCGGGATGAACATGTTTTTATATTCTATCATTAAACAACTTACATATTAATTATTAAACTTACATTGTTCTGTTGTATACATTGATTTCATCCAAGCATAGGTTTCTCCTGATCCCCCAAACCTTTTAACATAGTTTCTCATGATTCTTCTTACCATCAAACAATAATTATATCTAAACATTCATCACATCTAACAATTATATCATTTATCATATACTGGTTACGCAGGTGCAATTTCACATGATCTGGAAAACACAAGGTCTAATATTTTCCAGGGCCTACTTTTAACATTTTCCCAGGGCCTACTAAGCATAGCTTTCTTTCTAACTCCCTGATTTTTCTATGATTTTAAAATATTTTAGTATCAACTGGAGAAAATAAGGCTCCAAGGAGACCTAAAGGAGTTAGTTTCCAGTTCCTAAAGGAGCTCCAACAGATCAACCTGGTCTAGTGGAAGGTGCCCCTGTACGTAGAAAGGTGCTTGGAACTACATGTTTGTAAGGTCCCCTCCTACTCAAATTGCTCCATGACTCTGAGATGTGTTTGTGCTGCAGCTCAGCTGTGACTCCAAGTCTCCCACAGCACCTTTGTCTCCTTTCCCTGCTGCCAGGTGTTCCCTGTGAAGTCAAGCACGTCTCTCCCTGGGAAATCAGATGCACCACTGAGGCTGTTGGCGAGGGCAGGAGACTCGGTGCCCCCCAGCCAGGTGAGCTGCTCCTGGAGCTCCAAATGCAAACACACACAGAAATGCAGGGCAGGAACCCTTTGGTGATGAATGCAATCAAGAAACAGGGCTTTCCAAAGCACTGTCTGCTTCAACATCAATTTTGGGGTGGTAGGGAAGAGAGCCACAAATAATCCAAGGGCTGGAGCACCTCTGCTATGAGGAGACTGATGAGAGAGCTGGGGTTATCCAGCCTGGAGAAAAGAAGGCTCCAGGCAGACCTGAGATCCCCTTTCAGTGACTAAAGGGGGCATTCAGACACATGGACGTAGATTTTATTAGTAATGGGGCAGGGGGTGATGGTTTTAAATTAAAAAGGGGTCTATTTAAATTGTTTCTAAGGGAGGTGTTTTTTTACAGTGAGGTGGGGGAGGCCATGGCACAGTTTGCCCAGAAAGGTGGTGGATGCTCCATCCTGGAAACATTCAAGGCCAGTTTGGGTGCAGCTCTGAGCAACCTGCTCTGGTTGGAGATGTCCCTGCTCGTGGTGGGAGGTTGGACTGGATAAACTTGAATGGTCCCTTCCAAACCATTCTGTGATTCTGTAGCCAGGAAAACCAAGGTGGAGAACTCAGCTCACCACGAGCAGACAGGAGGGTGGGAGGAAGGTCAGACTGGTGTGCATGGACATGGAAAATGAGGGGAAAAAGGCGTGGAAAACATTTAGAGGAAGATGGCTGAACTGGAGTTACTGCAGAGGCTTCTGAGGACACTCCTTGAATGGAGCATTGCAGTAGGAGATTTTAGGGATAAAAGGAGGCTTAACTTTGACTGTGGGTCGTCTCAGTGCCTTTTCCTGCAAGAGAAGACATATGAGCAGGTTGGATGTTCTCTCTGCAGTGTTTTGTTATTTATGTTGGAGGGTTTCAAGGTAAAACAAATTCCCCATGGCGAGATTTGTGTTCTGCCTTAGACTGCAAAATACCCCACAAACAGAACCAATTTATTATTAAAATTTTCTCTCTGGCCTGCCTCCTACAGCACTGATTCCAGCATGTGCTCAGGGATTTCTGCTGGCTGCTGCTGAGAATACTTTTGTTTTAACTTTCTAGGAAACAGAGGGCTTCTCTTTGAAGTCTGGGATGATGCCTCTGATCTGACAGAAGCAGGTCCTGGATACAGATGGCAGTTTGTACCTAATGCCAGCTCCCCAGTAAGGTTTCTGTCTGGGGCAAAGAAGTCCTTCAGGTACTCAGCGATCTTAAAAAGAGATGAAGCCATGGCAATCACCTTTAGCAGTGTAAGGTGTAGCAAAAACACCTGACAGCTCTTTATAGCAGAGCCTCACTGCATAGCTCCTATAAATCAAAGCAAACCCTTTGCTCTGAGGTCCTTTTGAAGCTTAAAATATGCAGTGAAGTGCTTTATTTTTTCCTCCTTTTGCCTTCCCTCAGTAATTCTGCTCTACCTGGCCTAGATATGCAGAAATACCACCAAAAGATTTGCTCTGGAAGTGGAAGGAGCTCCAGTTTGAGGCTAATTTGGGCTAGAGCTCTGGCCAGATGTGGAGGGGCAGATTCTCAGCCCATGCTGGCAGCAAAGGTGGAGTTAATACAAATAAATAAATTCCTGAACTGTGTTGGTTCCCATTGCCTCTCCAGATATGACCGTGAAAAATTGCACAACGTGCATGAATTCTTACATTTTTCTACCACTTCTCTGTTTTTGTTGTTTGATTCTGGGTCTGGTTTTGGCTTTTTCTTGCATGTTCAGGGTTAAGACTGTTTGAGAAGAAATGCACTGAAGTGGCCTCCAACAAAATCATATTTAGTTTCATGTTTTTTCTTTCCTTTTTGAAACTTTTGTAAAGCATAATTGACATTTAATGTGAAATTGGGTCATTTTGAGGTTACTTCAGCTTTAAAATAACAAGGCTTGTTTTGTTAAAATGGTTTAAAGACATTTTCTTGTTACTCACTGTACATGTGAAGGTGGGGTGTGGGGAGGTTTGTTGTTTTGGGTTTTTTTTCTGTAACGTTTTTGTATATTATGGATATTCTGTTTTTGCTCAGCTCCAGACTCCGTGGGTTTTTTGTGGCTCCTCAGACCAACAATTACACCTTCTGGATTCAGGCAGATGGTCAGGCATCTCTCTACTTAAGTTTGTCTCAAGATCCAAACCAGAAGGTATTATTACTGGTAGAAAAAAAATGAGAGAAATGGAAATTTAACATGAGGATGGAAAGGATTTTAATTAAGGTCATAATAAGTGGGAATTTCCCCAGTGTGGATTGGTTTATTATCTTTTATGAATCTATTGCAGAGGCAAAGCTGTGTAATTATTTTTGATATTTTACATCATCCCTGTCCATTATATAGCTCTTAAAAAAATCACTCTTGCAACCAGAGCAAGAGTGTTGAGTTGTTGATTGTCTTTTCCAGAAGATTTTTTTTTTGTTAGTTCAGCATATTTCTTTCTGAACTGAAGCCATCCATGGAAAGTTATTTGGGGAACTGTTATTAGTGCTAGAGTAAGCCATAGAAATTATCTTCTTTACGGTATTGAACCTTAAACCAAAGTTTTTTTGAGTTTGTGGCTTTTTCCTGTATAATAGGAAGAAATTTTGTGAGCCATCAACCCACAGCTATTGGTTATAAATACAAATATGCTGTTTGATTTTTAATTTTTGCAGCTGTGGCATTGGAGTAAATGTTATTTGGGGATGGAGAAATGTTACTAACAGGTTTAATGGCTTCAAACTGAAAGAAAGTTGGTTTATATTGGATATGAAGATGAAATTCTTCCCTGTGAGGCTGGGGAGACCCTGGCACAGAGTGCCCATAGAAGCTGTGTCTGCCCCTGGATCCCTGGAAATGTCCAAGGCCAGGCTGGACGGGGTTTGGAGCACTTTGGGATAGTGGAAGATGTCCCTGCCCATAGCAGGGGGTGGAATGAGATGGTTTTTGATGTTCCTTCCAGCCCAAACTATTCTGTAATTGTGTTATTTTGTTGTTCTGCACACAGGTGAGAATTGCTTCTCTCCCTGCTGGCAACTCCGAGTGGTCTGAGAACTGGGTAAAGAACTGGAGTGAACTTTGGCAGCCCAAATCCCAGAAATTTGAGCTAACTGCTGGTTCAAGGTACTACCTGGAAGCACTGCATCACGCCAAGACACCCAGCAAAGGGATGAGAGTTGGAGTCCAGGTTCACAACACGTGGCTGGACTCCCGTGTGGTGAACAGCTACTACACCGAGAGGCACGAAATTCGGGCTCGAGCCTCGCACCTCCCAGAAGTGCAGGTCAGTGCTGCCTGCAACTGCCTTGCTGGTGCCAGATGTGAGAAAAATGTGTGTTTCCACCTTGTTTGCAACCTCCTGAGACAGCTGATGAGAAAGAAGAGCATTGTGAGCTGAAGTTGTCTGAGGTTTTTGCACACATTGGCGGGTGTGTGTAAACACTCAGGAATGAGGGAAGTTTTTCCTAATGGTTAAACTCCTGCAGGTCAGGAGCTTTAGGGGCCATCTGCAGCTGCACAGGTCATAAATCCCTTGTTCTCCTGTTAATGTAAGAATCCTGTTCCTTGTGGGACAGGGACAGTTTAAGAGCAGCTGAAGAGATTCTTGGAAGGGATCCCTGATTCACAGAGGCTTAAAAAGGCAAAGTGCTGTAAAATCCTCCTCAGTTGAAGTTTCCAGGTTTGAAGTATGTGTGTCTCATGCAGTTTGCATCTGTTTTCATTTCTTGATTTACTTCTCTTTTTCTCCCAGATGTTGACTGTGTCTGGTACAGGTTATTTCAGTATCTCCTGGAAAAACACCCTGAGAATGATTCCCACAAATGCTACAGCCCACCAGGTAGGTGCCATTAAACACAAATATAGGGTCCTCTGCTGGGAATTGGTGGCGCTCTGGTGCTTGACAGAAGTTAAGATTTGGCCCAGAAGCTGAGATAAAGTTTATGTGATGTAGAGGTGATTTTTTTTTTTTTTTCTCCTGAGAATACCTTACAGTGGGATTATTTTTTTTTCTTGAGCCTTGACTCCCAGGTATATTCTAACCTTATCACAACATCCAGATATTTTGGACTTGCGTTGATCCAGATCCTTGGACTTCTTCTCTAAGGCCAGATGGGTGTTGTATGGCCCCTAGGCTCTTCATGTGGCTCTTGATGTCTTGATTGTTAATTTGTCAATATTAAAGGGACCCTAAGTGATGGCTCCGTAGCAGTCATTAGACTGAGGATGTCTCACACCCCTGAAAACTTTTATGTAAACATAAAAGTTTACACTCTGTTGAGATTAATTTTGTTATATTATTATTTAACATTTTTATTCTTTCAATATTTGGCTACCTGGTTGTTCAGAGCTGCTGTGCCACTGATCCCTGGCTGATGAAAAATGAAATGATGATGTGTGTTGAAGTCTCTGATGAAATTATTGTAACTGACTGCTTTCCACTTTCTGAATTTATTTAAAGGTGCAAGCAGCAATAGAAGAACTCCTTTCAGTAGGATGTGAAACTGAGACAACTTCTGCTAAAATCCTTTTTCACTGTGGTTTTGAGAAAGAAGGTAGGGAACTTCTGTGGCAAATAAGCATTTATTGTGAGACTTGATCTGCTTTTATGGCATAAATGTTTTTTAAACTTCTAACTGGTGGAAAATTTACACTTTTAATGGGTATAAGTACATATTCATGTTTCTCATCTATTAGTTGTGTGTATACATTAAAAACAACATGAGACTTGATCTGCTTTTATGGCATAAATGTTTTTTAAACTTCTACTGGTGGGAAATTTACACTTTTAATGGGTACAAGTACATATTCATGTTTCTCATTTATTAGTTGTGTGTATGCATTAAAAACAACACGATCAATATAATAATCACAGTGGTAGGATATCCAGAGCTGAAAGGGACCCACAAGAATTATTAAATCCAGCTCCTGGGCCTGTACAGGACAGCCCCAGGAATCTGTTCCTGAGAGTGTTGTGCAAACACTTGAACTCTGGTAGGAGAATTCTCAGAGTAGGACTGTTTGACAATTTCTGGATGCCCACTTGTTGCATTTTCATGAATCTTGACTGCACTGGTGTCTTCTGAATCACTTTGAAACCTCTAATTTAATTTAATTTTTTTTTTTTTTTTTTTTTTAAATACCTGTCAGATATGAAGAACATCATCACCACAGGACACGTTGTCAGTGGAACAGAGCCTTTCTGTGGGAGGTTCAGCATCCACAGACCAAGCCAGCTATTGAAAACTTCCCCACCAACACTACCAAGATATGACCTTACCAAATACCCACATGTGAGTGGCTGCTCTCCACGAGCAGCTTGCGCTGGGCACTGAATGTTTAGAGCCTGATAAGCAACATAAAGTCATCTGGTCAGCTTGCAATTCCCCAAAATCTATCAAGCATTGTGTCTTAGCACAGAGCAGAGCACCTTTTATTTGGTTTGAGAGTGGTTTTGGATCTCTGAGATGTAGGTGTTTAACACAGCTGTTAAGTGTTCCTGGGGATACAACCCTTGCTTGGGAAAGGAAAAAGTGGGATGGCGTTGGAGAAAGGTGGAAGGGACAAGGACAACCATTTCTTGACAAAAGGAAAAAATCCTTTATTGTTTGGTGGTCCATTGCTCATCTCCTACTTTTCACAGGAATAAACCCAAAACTTCAGGGAAGCCCCAGGGGTCAGTTTGATGCCATGTTGTGGCACACCTGGGTGCCAAAACTGTCTTCTGCAGCTTTTATTCCCTTTCCATCTCCCTTGGAACGCCTTTAGGCACTGGAAGAGACTTTAAGGTCTCCCCAGAGTCTTTTCTTCTCCAAACAACCTAGTGATACACCAGAACTGAAATAGAATCTGTTCCTTTATCTTCCAAGTACATTATATATAAATTGCCTGTGTTTTGATTTGTGAAAGTCTCTCCCCCATTTTTGCAGATGTGTTTTGCACATAAAGGACACATGAGCAACACCCTCCATCTCTCAGTGTCCTACACCAATGTCTCTTCTTGTCCAGTGAGGAGAAACTTCACCTGCCAGTGGGACTTCAATGAAACTGACTCTAAAAGGTATCCAGACAATTACAGCTATCAGAGATTACATTTTCCATAGGAAGAAGCAGGAAAACTGAAGGAAGTTACTATTTATATAGGAACAATTTGTCAGTTGGAGTAATCTGACAAAAGCTCTGTTCCTACAGAGGCATTGCTGGAATGTGTTTCCCTGCTTTTTGGAGGGTTTAATGAGTAAATTTCCATGTTTCTTGCTAAGTGCACCACCTCACCTCAGTGACACACAGGTGTACTTGAAGATTTTTGAGAACATAAATTCCCCTCTTGCTTTCCTGGTCGATTTCCTGCAGTAAGAGAGAGAATTGCTTGTTTTTTTACTCCACCCTTTGAAAGCTTTGAAAATTACTGTAGGCTTTGATTTTCTTTATTCACTTAAAATTCCATGGGTAGAAAACATTTGGTAGCAGACATAAAGCTTAGGGCAGGCAGACTGAAAAAAATCAGGAGTGTAAAAAAATAAAGAAAGCTGAGGGTTTGAATTTTGGATTGACCCCTCTTGAGGTCACTGATGCTGTTTTGGTATTTTGCCAAAAATAAAGCAGCTGTAGTCATTCCCATATCCCACTCTAGTGATTCAGAGGGGAAAACATAAGCAGAGATCTAAATCCTCATTTCTCACTCTGTGGAACCCAATAAGGACGTGGTGAGTAATCACAAACCACTGAGCATGTGCCTCGTGCTAAATACCACTAGTAACAAAACCAGTGCCTGATATTACCTGGAATCTTCACAATCACCTCAAATTTGTTTATTGTCCCAACCTTGGTGTCTTCCAGCTGGACATTTACCTGCACCAACCTCTGGAAGAGGTGTGTGAATCTCTCTGTGCTTCTCCAGGACTTCCCAGCCAATTCCCCAGTATTTGTGCACCAGATAGATTTGCAGAGCCCTGTGCTGCAAAAAGAAACAGCTGGATCATTTTATCTTGATGAGCTCATCATTGCTGACAGAGCTGTGATTGGTAAAGGCATCTCTTTTGGTTCCCACCACACCCCCCCCCCCCCCGGACTTGGTTTTTTTTTTTTTTTTTTTTTTTGGTGACAACATTCGAAAAGGAATTGCCAAAATATCGCTGTACTTGGTTTATTTGAAAATGTGGCTCTACAAATGGAACAGGCTGTGGTGAAATCACCATCCCTGTAAAGGTTCAAAAATGTGTTAATGTGGCACTTGGGGACACAGGTTAGTGGTGGACTGGGCAGTGCTGCAGAATAGTTGGACTATGTGCACTTAGAGGCCTTTTTCAACCTTAATGATTCTATGAAATATAACTTAAAACAAAAAAACCAAACCCAAGCAGGTGTTTCCAGCTTGGAAATGACAATACCCTGGGTATAATCACCTCTGCTCTCCTTGCTCTAATGAATGTTTGTTTTTTCTTTCAGTTTCTCAGAGAGACCCCAAACCCCCGTGGCCAGGGGGGAGGATCATTGAAGCAGTGTCGGTGGTGGGGTCTCCTCCCTCCTACAACGTGTCCTGGGGGGTCTCTGGCTGTGGTGCCAGTCTGCCCCTTCTCTCTCCAAGGTAGGGACAGCCAGCAGCTCATCTCAGTACCCTGTAACACCCCTTAGAGCTCCCCCAGTGGATCTGGAGATGGGTTCAGCTGCTGAAAACGAGAAGTTTGAGGTAACTTGTGGTGTCAGACATCCGTGGGTCACCAAGGTGTGATGTGGGGTTGGAAGGAAATCTAAGCCCTTCTGGAACAGGGGATGAAGATCCTCCAAAGGTGTCTCCAAAGCACTGTTAATGACACCAATTCCCACATTAGGCACTGGAAGTCCACCTTGGGTGTCCATGTTTGCTGAGATGAGGTTTCTGTTCCTCCCAACAATGACAGAGGAATCAGAGCCATGGGCTATAACTGGGTCACAGGCTGTAATATTAAAGGTTTATACGGGCAGAAAATAAGTCCTGTAAAAGTTGGATTGTATCCAGCTGAGTCCAATGTAGTATCTTAACATAAACCACCAAGGGTAAGGGCAGGAATGAGAATACACAGGGACGTTTGTGGTGGTTGAGATCCATAACCAGAGGTGTAACTAATAGGAAGAGGGAAAATTTTTACTCCTGTGTGGAGCCTGAAGACTGACATTGGAATGCTGCAAATAACACTGATGGCTGTATTTTTTAAATAAATTTAGAAAAAAATGGGGGAAAATGCCATAAGCATCATTGTAGAGCTGAGGAAAATGCCTAGAAGAGGAGGATTTAAGAAGCTCCACCTGTTTAGCTAATAAAAAAAAAGATTAAGAAGCAGTTTGATCACAATACCTCTCACCAGGATAAAAAAAAGGGTGCTAAGCACAGGCAGACTTTTCCATCTCACTGAGGAAGGTATCAGAAAAAAGCAGGATTCACCACAAGCTTTAAAAAAGTGTGAGCTGAGCACTGTCTTTGGACATCTTCAGAATAAACCTGGCTCTTTCTCTTCTCTGAACAGGGTCTGTGATTTAATCCAATATAGCTCCTACCCCTGTCAGAACAGGAATATTGGCTAAAATCTCATACCAGCTGTACAAAGGGCACAGTGATCCTTTTGGTTTTGTTTCGTGAAAATTTGCTCTGCAGAAGCCATTTGTTATGCAGATATTTAACACACGGTGGCATCGTTGTACCACGGAGAGGCTCCTTTTCCTTCGAAATACGAGAATTTTAGTGGAGGAGAACAGCATTTTAACTTTTAGAAATTGTACTTTTGTGAACCTGAATAACTCCAATACAGATGTGGTGTGTGGGGGCATGGTATAATGAGGGACCTGGTAATGCTGGGTTAAGGATTTGGCTCGATCTTAGGGGTCTTTTCCAACCTAAATTATTGTACAATATGAAATCTCACTGTAATTCAGGGGACTTGAGATTTTCATGGGCTCAAGGAGATTACAGTATGAAGCAGGAAATATTTTTTGCTTAGCTGTTGCAGATGTTGTCCAGGCTGCACTGAGCTGGTTCTTTAGAAACACCAGTAGTGATGTTTCTAAACACCACTGGTTTGCACCTGGTGCTTGATGTTGTATAAATTATTTCTTCCACCATAAATTTAAAACGGTCATTTTCTGTATTTTTTTGCTGTGTGCATTGCCTGCATAATTCACAGAATCACTGGGTTGGAGGAGACCTTCAAGATCATTGAGTCCAACCCAGCCCTAACACCTCAAGTAAACCATGGCACCAAGTGCCACATCCAATTTTTTTAAAAACGCATCCAGGGACGGTGACTCCACCACCTCCCTGGGCAGGCCATTACAGTATTTTATCACCCTTTCTTTAAAAAAACTTTTTCCTAATATCCAACCTATATTTCCCTTGGTGCAGCTTAAGATGTGTCCTCTGGTTCTGTTAGTTGCTGCCTGGAGAAAGAGAGTGATAAGAAGTTAAAAGTTGGGAATATCCAGTTTTTTTTTGAGGTCTGGCCATCTTCCCCTTAAATCCCTCAGGAGTGTTGTTCCCATAGGTGTTCCTGAGCTGTTGGTTGACTTGGGGGTGTCAGCAGTGAGGGTCTCCACTGCTGATGCCTTCCTGTGACCCCTTCTCTGTCCCACAGAGGTGCAGTGCTTGGGGAGGGCTCTGAGGGATATGGACACCTGAACGTGTCCACGGAGGATGTGAGAGTCAGCATCACCATCCAGAGGCTGCAGAAGTCATCCCCACCTCTCGGAGGAACCTTCCACATCCACTTGGCCAACACAGTGATACCAGGTAAGGGAAGATGCAGGGATTTCCTGAGCAGGAAGCCAAGGGAAGAGTTAATTGCCAGAGAAGTTTTGGCTGCCCCATGCCTGGGTGTGCTCAAGGCCAGGTTGGTTGTTCACAGAATCACAGAACGTTGGATGAGGCCTTTAAGATCATCGAGTCCCACCCGTTCCCTGACACCACAACTAAACCATGGCACTGAGTGTTATTGAAAAGTGTGGATGACCTTCAGATTAGACATAAGGAAGAAATTTTTTATGATGAGGTTGGAGAAACATTGACAGGGTTGCTCAGAGAGGTGGTGGATGCCCCATCCCTGGGAACATTTCGGGTCAGGTTGGATGGGGCTTTGAGCAACCTGGTCTATCATTGCTGGGATTAGATGACCTTTAAAGTCCTTTCCAGCCCAAATCCTTCTATAATTCTATTCTATAATTCTATTCTATAATTCTATGATTTTTTGGTGTTTAGGATCCAATGAATGTCACTCTTCTGGCAGCTGCAGAGGTTTGAACCATGACAGCCTTGCACTCATAATGAAATCCCTTCCTTTCCAGGAGCAGGCAGATGTGCTCTCCTGGAAATGGAGACATCCACTGCTCCCTAACATCTTTTGCAGGTGTTTCAGTGCACATCTCTGCTCACCAGCTCCGCAGGCTTTTGCAGGACAATGTGGATAATTTTACAGCTCCCTTCATCAACACCAGTGACTTCACCGTGACCAGAGACTCCAGCTCGTGCTATGAAAGTGTCTGGACACTGACTTGGAAAAAAACAGCTGGGGACTTGCCCAATGTTATCAGGGTACAATAATTTCTTTTACTAATCCCCACTTTGATCCCCATTTGATAGCTTTGGTCTTGGCTGATTCACTCTTACAATGTTTTTGTTAAAAAGACACCGTGGAAATTTAGGCAATCTTCCTATTTGGATAAGTACCTTAAGCAAATTCCAGATTAAATGATTAAAAAAAAAAACCAAACAGTTGTAGGAGAAGAAATTATATTGAGTCTGTGATTCAAAACCAGGAAACTTGAGTGTAATTTCTGCACAGCAAAGGGACTGGTATACTGAAATGAAATCTTTATTAATTATATCTACATTAACATTTCAGTAACTGGAGCTCATCACAGATTTGTGACATCATTTGCCAAGAGGGTATTTTTCTGAGAACTGTTTTGTCTGGTTTCTTATCTCATTCTCATAAGTCTCAGGTGAAGCTTCACTTTACACTCTCCCATCCCAAGATATGTCCTGCTAGTTTTGCTTCAAGCAGAAGGGTCTTTTTGAGTAAGGACTCAGACTGCGATGCTTCCTACCTCAAAAAGAAACACTGTTTCTTTGGGTATTCAGCTCCTAAAAGTGTGATGTTATTTTCAACAAATTCCAGTGCCCAAGGTATTGGCCTGAAGGGTGAAAAAAGTTTGAGCTGCATCTTCAACTCTTGCCCAGGCCCTTGTGTCACCTAAAGTCATGTCTCTGAGAAGATCTTTCCATGCCTAAATTCAAATTATATTATTAGGTATTAGAAGCTTATTTACCACCCTGATTCCTGAGCTTCTTGGTCATCTCTTTGACTGCAAGGTGAAGGTGGGAACAGGGAGGTAGTGTGAAACCTTGAGAATGAAGATTTAGAGGTGCAGATATGATTCACGGAAGAAGGGTGAGAACTTTCCAGGCGTTATTGCTTGTAAAGATTCTGTTTTAACATCACAGGACAGAAAAGGATGAGAAACTTGAATTCCTTGATCTTTTCCAGGTCTCTGCTGAAAACCTCACTGGCCTGAAGCCCACTGTTTCCACTCGTGTGGTTTATGATGGGGGTGTGTTTATTGGACCAATATTTGGGGACATGCTTGCCACCCTCCATAACCAAACACAGGTGAGTTGATGTGCTCTCTCACTTGTCACTGGTTCAGCAGGGTTGTGTAGCTCCAGGAGTCTCACAGGTATTTGGGTACCTTGTTCTGCCAATGAATCCTTTCAGGAATCTAATGTTCTTTGCTTCAAATTCTCATATTCTGCTGCCTGGTGTGTGGAGCAGGACTTTCCTCCAAGAGCTGTTGCAGGTAGGGAGAATGGTGATCATGGGTGATGGAAGACAATATATATTTTTTTTGAAGCAGTGACCAAGGGATAAAAATCTCTGAACTCTCAACCTTGGTGGGCCCTGTGGTGCTGGACACCAAACTGGGAATTACACAATTCACCTGCAACACTCTGTGATGCTGATGGGCAAAGTAAATGAGTTGGTGGCTGGGATACTTATCTGGGAGTTAGGCAAATCCTGAACCTGTCTGTATCTCAATTTCCCAGGAGGGAAGAGAGAGACAGGAGAGCTTCATGCTGAAGGAGGAATCATTCCAGTCTGTTGGATGGACAAATGCTTTCCCAGCTCTGCTCTCAGATACTGCAGAACAGTGGCTATGGCTGGCTTTGTTTCCAGCAGCCTCACAGGCACTGTGGCCATAACAGGGTGGTGCTGGATGTGCTCCAAGCCCAGCTGTGCAACACCTGGGACCAAATCATCCTGCCTTTTTCATGAGCCTGGTTCCCAGCCATGAGAATTGCTCTCTTCCAGTGACTCAGGCACCTATCACATCTTTTCCATCCATGCTGCACAAACCCTCAAACAGCCCAAGTGAAACAAGACCCGCAGCAACAAACAGATTTTCTTGTAGCTTTTGAAGCTTTATTCTGGCAGTGTAAATGTGTCCCTCTAATTATCATGTCTCTGTCTAAGCAGACTACTTTGCAACTCTGTGCTCCTTTTATTTCTTTGGAGCAGATGCTTTGCTTTTTGCAGGCACACCCTTAACACCTGCAGAGGGATAAAGAGGGACTCTTTTATGCCCTATTCTTTGCCAGCTGACTCTTTAAAAATATCAAGATCTCAGGGGGGATATTTCTTGATATCTCTTTTAGATAGTCAAGGTCACAGCCCAGTTTTTTCCTTTACATTTAACAACAAGGAACAAAAAATAAAATTAAGGGCTGCATGTTGAGACGACACATTGTGGGTTTCACTTTAATTAGTCTTCCGGGGTGTTTAGACATAATACATTTATTCCCAAGGCAAAGTAGGAAGAACTGGGGAAGGCAAGAACAGTCTTCAATGGGTGACTGGAAGTACAGGAGTTTGAGGAGGTCTGGATGCTGTGCCTTGGATGAGTCCTAGCAATCTGCTATTTAAATTTGCAATTAAATTTGCAGTGGTATTACAGCAGGGTGGAGAGCTCTCTATTTGTGCCCTGTTCTATCACTGTGTGCTCTCAGTAGCTCAGGGTGGCTATCAGCATCTATCAGTCAGTTATGGCTCTAGAAAACGGCTCTTTGGAGGTGTTTAAGATCTCACTCAGCTTTAAGATATCTCTCTGGTCTTTCTCCAGGTGGTGGTGATGGTGAACGATGTCCTTGCAAACTGTTCTGGCTTGTGTTCTTTCCAGTTCAGCCGGGAATTGACGCCCATAGTCAGAGATGTGGAGTATTCATCAGGTAATGGGGCCTGGTGTCTGAGCACAGTGGAAAAAATTCTGTGAGAAAGATCTGCCGGGTGCTGGGGATTTCATGTACATTCCTTTTGTAAATTTTTGATTTTATGGAAACTGCACTTTTATGGGTCACTACTGATCAGCTCCAGTTCCAGACATGCTGAGTGTACAAGTTTGTCCTGAGAAGGGCAGTGGAGCTGGGAAGGGTCTGGAGCACAAGTCTGAGGAGGAGCAACTGGGAATGCTCAGCCTGGAGAAAAGGAGGTTCAGGGTGACCTTCTCACTCTCCACAACTCCTTGATGGGAGGGTGCAGCCAGGGGGGACTTGGTCTCTTCTTCCAGGGATGAAGAAATAGGATGATAGGAAATGGCCTTAATGTGCATCAGGAGAAGTTTAGAATAGCTATTAAGAGAGGTTTCCTCATCTAATGGGTTGTCAGGCTCTGGAACAGGCTGCTCAGGGCAGGTGTGGAGTCACCTTCCCTGGAAGGGGTCAGAGGGCTTGTGGATGTGGCATTTGGAGACATGGTTTAGGGGTGACCACAGAGGGGATCTCAGAGGTCTTTTCCAAATTTAACTACTCTGCAATTCTGTGGTAGAAGCATAAAGGGGAGAGAAACAATGACAGGTTTGATGCTTATAGCAAAAACCAGCTCTTGGCTCGAGTTATTTTTAATAAAAAATTGAGGAAAGTTGTAACAGCTGAACGGGGACAGGCAGGAATTGCTGTTATGTGGAACAGTGAGATAACACCAGTGGTGTAGTTTTTAGGATGTCCTGTTGAAACTGGTAGAAACTTTTAACTGTTGGCTGAACTTAAATTCTGGGCATTGCTAGGCCAAAATTCGTGAGTCACCTTGATGATTATATGCCTTCAGGTGAAGGGTCCCAGGCCACAGTGGTTCTCAGGGGAGCTGGCTTTGGTGAGGAGCAGCTGGCCCTGCAGGTGGAGGTGGACAGGAGGAGCTGCCAGGTCGCATCTCTGAATCAAACCCAAGTGGTCTGCCAGGTTCCAAGGCTGCCGGTCGGGATCTACCCGGTGACACTGCTGGTGACACCTCATGGCTTTGCTCTCAGTGGCACCACAGGACAAGGGATCTTCCTCACAGTCCAGCCAACACTGGGGGCTGTTGAACCTTCTTCGACTTCAGAGATTGGTAGGTCTGAACCCTCCAAGGGAACTGTTTCCTGCTTCTTCCTTGTCATGACATGTTTTGGTT
Organism: Onychostruthus taczanowskii; assembly: GCF_017590055.1. NCBI lineage: Eukaryota > Metazoa > Chordata > Aves > Passeriformes > Passeridae > Onychostruthus > Onychostruthus taczanowskii. Next base: position 2,226,984 of record NW_024506994.1, on the reverse strand, counting down.
CTTCTGTACTTTCAGTGTCAAGATTTTCATCTGATGAAGAAGAAATTTTATGGCTGGACACACTGCGTGTGCCCCAAAGCACAGTCAAAAATGACTTAAAGACTGACAGAATCTCTTTGGCTCTTTGTGCAGGCAACCAGTTTCCTGAGTAGTTTTGTTTGGGAATTGTATTTTCAAGTGCACATATATTCATTTCAGCAAATCATTAGTGCTTCACTCATCTTCCCATATCAATTTGACACATAGCTTTGTAGTATTTGAATTAATCTGGTTAATTAAAATGGGTATTAGGGAAAATTTTTTCACTGGAATGGTTGCCAATCACTGGAACAGGTTGCCCAGAGCATTGGTAGAGTCACCATCCCTAGAGGGATTTGAAAGATGTGTAGATCTGGCACTTGAGCACATGGGTGAGTGGTGGGCCTGGCAGTCCTGGGTTGCTGGCTGGACTTATTGATCTTAGAGGGTCTTTCAAACTAAATGATCCTATCATTCTATGACTGTGAAATGGCTGGACTCTGGTTAATCCCAGTCCCATTGAAGCAAGTTCATGTTCTGAGGAATAAAATGGAAAACTCATTCATTTAGCTTTAGGTACAAAGCTAAGAAACTTAGAGAAGCTAAAGCTAAACTGAATCTCCTTCCCTTCCCATTATACCTCCTCTCCTTGAAATAGAAGAGGAAATAAAGAATGATAAATTCCATACCTGAAGACAAGAGCTTCAAATATTTTTTTTTTTTTTGAGAGAGAAAAGAGTCTCCTCAACCCAATGAGAAATGTGGCAAACACTCTTGATATACCTGGGCTGTGCAGTGAAGGACAGTCTCAGATCATCCTTTGTTTTCAAGCAGCAAGGAATGCAGCAGAATCAGCATGAACCAAGTCTACTCTGACAGTAAAGTTACCCAGTCCTTTCTCTGTAAAACTCCTCATTTTACTAATTTTATTTCTGAGATCATGGTAGCAATCACCACTGAGAGCAGCACTCAGTGCAGCTCAGACACCTGGCTTGGAGATCTGACTGGGCCATGCTTGGCCACTTTGGAGCAGCCACAGAAAAAGAATGATAGCCTGTAAAACTGTTCATGGACAAGCATGGGATGGACTTGGAATAACTTAGCTAGAAGTTATGGCCACCTTTCACTGTGCTTTTAGTTTTGGGGATTTTTTTTCTGTTTGTTTTTTAGGGGGGTGGTGGGGGTTGTTCGTATTATTTTTTCTGCTGTTGATTTTTTGGGTTGTTTGAGTTTTGGTTTTTTTTGGTTGCATGGGAAGAAAATGATTCTAACTCTTTTAATATTATTATTTTTCCCTAATGTGAAGGGTAGTGACACCCTGAGTTTAAGAATCACTTTTAATTCATAGAAAACTCAAACACCTCCAAGCAACTCAAAAAACAATCCTTCAATGGCAAATTTTAGTGCTTGGGCTTTGCTTCTCTTTTCCTTTGCTGGCAAATCCACTCCTCCCAATTACAGTGATCTGTCACTCATTAAAAAGAAAGCAAGAATAATGCTATCTTACATTACATGTGCCTGGAATGCTTATAATTGGAAAGAATTACAACTTCCATCTGTGTTTTCAATTTCTCCCATTTCAAATACCTCTCTTCAATCTCCTTGTAAAGTGCACACAGGCAGTATTTCACTGCATATAGATATAATGCAGATATCAAAACTTAACAGCATCAGTCTTTACACAACACTAGTGGATTCTGAACTCTAAATCTGAAGCGCCTTATCTGACAACCCTTGCATTTGCAAGTGGCTTCAGTTTTCACTTCTTGCTCTTTCTGACTCTGCAAATTTAATGTTACAGGACAGGAAGGCAACAAAGCACCTTGTACTTTGCTGCATCAGCTCCCTCTTGTCAAAATATCCCTGGTCTCAGTGGTGCCGTGCTGGGAGATCCCCATGACCTAACTCTAGAAACATGGAATGCCTTTCTAAAGATACTCCCACGTTCCAGTGAATACCAGGAGATTGCTGTTAATGTATCTGATTGCTCTTGTTGGCCTGGATTTGCTGCCGGCCACAGGAAATCAAGTCTAAGCTTCTGTAATTCTCTGGTGGTTTAAAGAATTAGCAGGACTAGGTAATTTCAGGAAGGCATACAAGAGAATTTGTCATTAATATATAATTACTTTAACTTTACTTTGCTTATATCACATGTGAAAAGCGGGGTGAAAGCTTAGTAGGTTTACGATATAGCCATGCTAATAAATACAAATAAACACTGCATTATTTAGTGCCTGTCTGAGCAGTCTGTTCAGCCATAATCCTAAAACTCTGCAGTGCTGAGAACTAGAGAAAAAGCTCTAAGTTTCAAGCAACATTTCCTTTTTTTTTTTTTTTTTTTAAAAGTTTCTCTGAATCGCATCAAAGCACGAACTCCAGCTTGGAACTGCCATTAATGCCCACTCCTGTTCTCTTTCCTGTTTCTCTTTGAAACATCCCTGAGTCCTCTAATCACTTGGAAAAACAAAGGGGCACCTTGGCTCTTTGGAACTGGATGCTGAAGAAAGATCAAGCACAAGCCTGACTTGTGTCGGGCGTGATCCCGCCTGGGACAGGGAGGCTCAGTCTGGCACGGAGGAGAGCTGAGTTTGCTCAGTGCTCCACGGAACGAATGCCTCCGTGACTTCCCTCACAAATCCGAGTCTCCAGCCCTGCCAAGTCCCCTTTCTATCCCAAGTTTCCTAGACACATGCTACAGGCTTTTCTGACAGCAGGGAGCTTGGCAGCTGTTTGAACTGTGAGAGCACCTGCTGCGTTAAGCTCATTTTCCATTCTTAGCGCTTCTTCCTTCCTTCCTTATTTTGTTCTCGAGCTGGGGATCTGGCTAAGGGGGAGATCACAGGCCAGGGCTTGCTGGTTTAAATAAGTATGCCATTAAAAAATAAACCGAGGAAAAAAACCCAGTCGTCCTCTATTGTGGAGGAGAATTCAAATAATTCAAATTCAAATAATTCAAACAAAGCAAGAAGGATCTCTGGTGCAAGAGAGGGAGCCAGGCACAGCAAGGTGGAACAGATCATCATCAGCTCAGCTGAGAGACTTTTGTAGTCATCTATAAACAAAGAATTCTTTGTATATTAAAACATCCTACATATTGAACATCATGGAATAATTGTTTGTTTTAGGAGGACTTAGAGTGACTCTCAGGGGGACCAATCTGGAAGGGGTAAACGCAGTGTTGTTTGGATCCCAGCCTTGTCCAGTTTTGGAGGAGGGCAGAAATTCAACAAGAATTCAATGTAAAGTTCCTTCTCGGGTAAGAAACCACACATTTGGGAGCAGACAGAAGCCAGTGTGCCTTCCTATGTGTTTCTGGCCTGAGCTATACTAGGGAAGGGCAAAGAGTAGCCCCTCAGCCTTGTCTGTGGGGCAGTTTACTGTGGACTCTACAGATTAGACCAGCTCAGTTAAAAATAGATTAACAGGAGATTTATGAAAACCAGTGAAAAAAGCAAGCTCCTTAATTTAGTAAGAATATTGCAAATTAAAAACTGCATAGTTAGTCTGGGATTTTATTTACTTGTTTAATGTTCTTGTATGGATATAGCAAATCAAAATCTTCACAGTCTGGGATTGTTTTAAGGTTCCAAAATCTCTGTAGATGCTCTTTAAAATCAACGTAACTGTAAATATTTAAATAGAGTCTGTTGTATGTGAAAGTTTTATCAGTGCCATGTACCTGACTTTTGTATGGGAGATGCAGGAACATAGGAAATAACTTTCGTTTTTTAAAAAAATTGCTTAATTCTTATCTCTGACATTTTCTTTCTCTCTCTTCCTAGAGGGCAGGGGATGCTGATGTCCATGTGACACTGATTTTTGGATACAAGTCAACAACAGTAACCAACTTATTCCAGTATGATCCTTCCTTAAACCCTACACTTGAATCCTTGAGCAGGAACAGAAGTGGCATAGCAGGTGAAAATGCAGATATGTATTGGGCATCTTCTGCAGAAGGGTTGTTAGTGCCAATGGTGGTGGGGCAGAGGGAATTTATAAATCTATAAACTTTGATCTAACTTTGTTTGTTTTCATTTAAATGTTGGTTTCTGTATTTCCTGCTAGTCCTGGTCAGTTGTGGTTGGTTTTTTATCGGTTTTTCAGTAGCATGCCTGAGGTAATGAGTTGCTTGCCCTGTAGTATGGATGATGTCCACAGGATGTCAGGTTTCTCTAACTCTGCTCTGAAATGATCCCATCCATTCATGCAGTGATTGGAACCAATGGGATGGCATGAAGCTGTGTCAGGAGAGGTTTAGGCTGGGTATGAGGAAATGGTTTTTCACTCAGAGGGTGGCTGGGCACTAAATAAACTCCCCAGGGAATGGTCACAGCCTCAAGGGTGCCAGAGCTCGACTGGTGCTTGTACAATTCTCTCAGGTACACAGTGGGATTCTCAGGACTGTCCTGTACAGGGTCAGGAGTTGAACTTTGGTGATCTTTGTGGGCCCCTTCCAACTCAGGGTATTCCATGATTCTGTATTTCTTAGTAACAGATTCATCCCTGACGGGAGAAATGAGCTCTGGAGAGTGTTCTTCTCCAGGATCCCCAGGGGATAACCATAAAGAGTATCATGTGCATTTTGGGTTACTGAAAACAGGGGATAGGCAACATTTCTTTTTCCTAGTTCCCATTCCAAGCCAAAATGTTCCTTCCTTTTTGACCTTGTGATGTTTTACTTTAGAATATGAACATAGACCTCACAGAATTCATGGGACAAAATCCTAATTGGATCTCATGGAGTGTTTGCCATTCCTGTCTTTTGAAAGTTTCTCTTTGGGAAAGTTTCTAATTGTTTAATTTTTTTGGGGTTTTTTTCCACATTTCTCTCATTTTCCTCCCCCTTCCCCCCAGGATTTTGGCTGTGTGTAGAACATAGAAAACATAAATAGTGAATGATGTCCACTTACAAACAAGCCTTTTAGGAAAGTTTAGCACATTTTTGCATGGCAAACTGGCAACAGTTATTTGGTATCTGAGACAGTGGGGAAGAAGATGGGAGGAAGACAGAAATATTCCTGTTTTCTTACCTATCCCATTCCCATTCCCATTCCTCCAAGAATATAATAATCTGACTTTTTTCTCTTTTTTTGCAACTTCTCCAGTGAACACCTTAAAGCTCCCAAATTCAGTTGGACTTGTTGGGGATGTACAGGGTTAGGTGACTGCCAGTGCCAAAATTTCTTGTGCACTCCCAGCATTTCTCTTCATTTTTCCCCAAACGCCCTTGTCATTTTCTATTACTCCAGAATGCATAAATAAGAGAAAACGTCCTTTATCATCTGAATATTATTCAGATGCCACAGCACCAAGGGGAGGTTTTTGTAGCCGCGGGCAGATCAGGTGCAAAGAATTCCTTAATGTTACAGTGTCTCATGAGCTGTGGTGGGGCTGAGTTCAATCTCCTATTCAGAACCTCCACGGCTTCGTCTTTTAATATAATTTTCCTTCTATATAATAAAAAGAATAAATAAATTACACTGATGCCTTCCAGGCATCTGGGATTAAGCTGACAATTGACCAAGAGTCCAAAGAGTTCATGTTATTAACATATTCAACTTCTCAGGCTTTCAAACTTTATTTGAGTCTTTGTGAATGCAAAATTTAAAAGTGTCAGCTCCAAGACCTGCTTAGAGGAGCAAGTAGTTGAAGGAATCTTTGTACAGGCTCTTCTGCTTCTTCCTCCCTCCTTCATCCTTTCAGGGGAGACAGGAATATATGATTCACCTCCTAAACACATCCCTGTGCTCAGTGTTTAGATGTTTTACATGGTCATTGAAGATAAATAGATGGTTCTGTGGTGGGATTTGCCACAGCTCTTTTGTGTGTCTTGCAATAGGATGAATCGTGGCATAAAGTCTCTTTTCTCTTCACTGACCACAGATAGAGCTATGAGTGAAAATGCCTTTATTTGGACTGATGGATACCACCTTATTTTTTTAAGCTATTTCAGAAGAAATTTAAGTTATGAAAATCCCTTGTCTCTTGGCTTTGTCCTTTCCTGTTAGTACACTGTGCACTAATAAAGTATCCTCTATCATTTGAACACAGTTTGACACACAGCAGCTTAAATAGGAGAGAGAGTCACGATTACTGAAAATAAGGTGCTTTGGAGCAGAGCTGGTTTTCCCTGGAATTGAGTTAATTTTTTTTTTGCATGTGAGGCTGTGTTTTGGGCTCATGCTGAAAATGGTGTGGATAACACAGGGATGTTTTGTTACTGCTGAGCAAGGTCTACACAGTCAGGGACTTTTCTGTTCCTCACCCCACCAGTGAATGGGCTGGGGGTGGACACAGATTTGGGAGGGGACACAGCCAGGACAGCTGATCCCAACAGACCCAAGGGGTTATCCAGACCATGTTGCTCATGTTCAGTTTATAAAGCTAAGGGAGGAAGGGGGAGACAGAGTGATGGTGTTTTGTCTTCCCAAGTCACCATTCCATGTGATGGAGCCCTGCAGGGATGGCTGAACACCTGCCTGCCCATGGGAAGCAGAGAATGAAGTCCTCATTTTGCTTTGCACACGTAACTTTTGCTCTACCCATCAAACTGTTTTTATCTCCACCCACAATTTTTCTCCCTTTTATGCTTCCAATTCTCTCCTCTATCCCACGGCAGGGGAGGGAGTGAGCAGATGTGTGGGGCTGAGATGCCATCTGGGGTTAAACCATGACAAGCACATCTGACTTTAGGTACACAAGGAAATATTTTTTTTTTTTTTTTTACTGTGGAAGGCTGCTATTACTATTCCATGGCTCCATAATTCTGAAAACTCTAGGCTCTAGATTGTTTATCAGGGATTAAGAAAAAAAAATTTAAAAAATCCAAGAACTCCTCAGCTCTAGAGCTTTAAAAAAAAAAAAAAAAAGGATTTGGATTTTATCAGGTTCACATATTTATAGGACAGACATTTATGGTACGGGGACATGAATCCCATCCTGAGTGTTGCTGAGAGTGGCTATTAGTGGACATAACCAAAATCACTGTGCTGATATCTCAAGACAACCCTGATAGCTGGTGACCTTATGCAGGAGAGATTGAGTAGGATACAGAGCCACTGCAGTCTTCAACATTTCGGGTTTGGGCTGATGGACATGGCTGGACTATTCTGTCATGATGGGACTCTGCTCTTCCTCAGGCAATGGTCACATGTGCTAAAATAACCATTGCCAGAAACACTGAAAAAGTTCCCTTCCTTTCTCTGCAGGAGGTGAGGAGCTTCACATTGGAATATCCCGGTTTTCCAGCTACCAGGGCTCAGATGTCAAGGTCCAAATTGGGGACTCATGGCCACAGGTCCAGGCGCAGACAGAGCGTGGGGTCACTGTGACACTTCCAGCCCTGCCTGCAGGGCGGTACAATATTTCTGTCCTCATCAATGGCATTGCTGTCACTTCAAACAGGTGTGTATTTTGCTCAGAAGCTTCATTCTCCATCTTATTTGGTGTTTTAGGGTTAATCTGAGAAGGAAGGGTTGAGTTTTTCACTAATTCTGTACCTAAAGGTGAATTCTGCAGTGTGGTATGAAATTATAAATAATTATCAAGGAATTTATTTGTCTGTGGAGCCCAAGTCAGCAAACTGCTAATGCTAGTCAATTAACTTCCCTTGGATCAGTAGAAGGCAGGAGAGAAATATTTTAGGAAAAAACAGTTGATTTGATGAAAAATGCATATTCAGGCAATCAAAAGCATTCACAGATTCAGGTCAAATGCAGATAAATCCTGCTGTAGGAAAACAGCAGAAGAAAAGAAACACTTTTCATCAGAAAAACAAAAGCTCGTTTGAACAATGCAAAAATGCTTTGTTTGGAGAATTTTTAAATTATGATATTTCCATTTCCTAAGGTGACACTTCAAGTTCATGCCTAGATAAATGTAATATAAACGAACCAAAATGTAGGGAAAAGCTGACCTGAAACTGGGATATAGGAATGTATTCAAAAGCAACACACTTTTGTTCTTCAGCCATGGCAGCTGCAAGAGTGGTCCTGAAATGACACTACTGGGGAGAAATGAGGTGTTTTTATTGCTCACAAATCAACTTAAGCTGCTTGTAATGTTAATGAACCTCAGAAGGAGAAAAATTGTGGTTGGTGGGATGGCACACAGGGATTTATCCCGCCTGGTACTGGAGTTTGTTAGCAGCACCATCACTATCTCCAGGGACAGATTGGAAGGAGATTTGTCATCCCAGGAGAGGACTCTGAGCTCTGGTGGGCTGGATTGCAGGATTGGGAAGATCCCTTCTCTAACACGTCTTTTTAGGGAAAGGGATGTTTTTGAAAGCAGGGTGATAAATAAAATAGATGTAGATTGGGACAGAAATTGAGCTATAACTTTATCTGGGTGGGCTTCAGGAGCTCATGTCTGGGTTTCCTCTTGTTCAGTGTACTCCACTCTGGTGGGAGGGTGTGAGGAGAGAGGGCAGCTGTGAGGCCTTTTCAGTACATTTCTAATGGGAATAGCTACAGTGGGGTCTGCTTGCCAAAAAATCCTTACTCTTGCTTCCTTTGATGGGCAATTCAGTTGGACTAAATTTGGCCCACATGTTGCCAATTGATAAGAGAGTGTTTGTGATAGATGTAGCTCAAATGTGTCCCTGCCCAGGGACTGGGAGGGTTGGAATGAGATGATCTTTAAGGTCCCTTCCAGCCCAAACCATTCTGTGATTCTAAACCACGTGGAATAATGTGGGGTGTTGGGTGGTCTTGTCACTGTGACATCAAACAAATGGGATGTGCCAAGTGGGTGCTTGGCTTTCTGGGAGTTGTAAGAAAGAAAAGCACAGAAACAGGAAGGAAAAATAAAAGAGTATCCCTAACTGCCCCGAATCCTTTCTGTGTTGGTTGTGTTTTGCAGGGTTGAGCCGTTAATCCAGTACCTCTCTGAGATCTTCAGCATCCAGCCGTGTTGTGGCTCCATTCTGGGTAAACAGAGTTGGTACATCTGCAGCCACTTATGGAGGTTAAAGGAATCAAGGGCACAGTTTTCCTGCAGGAATGGAAAGTGCATCCCATTTCACATCCCTTTAAATGAGGGGGTTTTGAATCTGTGACCCTTTATTACGCAGGCATCAACTGGCAGACAGCAGAGATCTGGAAATGTAGGATTGTAGTGAGCATCCCTCCATCTGGTTGGCTGGCTCAGGGCTCCCTGTGCTTTGAATTTGATTTCCCCAAGTGTTTGCTCATGTATCCTTGCATGTTCCCGTTGGGAAAACAAAGCACGCCCACACCTGGCTCATCTGTGCTGTTTCTTTCAGTCATTTTGCCCCCATCTTTCAAGGTTTTCCATGTGAAAGTTAGGTGGAAAGCAGGGTACAATTGTGGTTTGAAGCAAACAATAATTTGAAGTGATCCCAAAAGGGATGTTAATTTTTGTCATGTTGAAAAGACAAAATAAAAAAAAGCCCTTTTTCAATGTTAATTTTAATCAAAAGGGAAATATTTATTAATCCTGTTCTAAGCTTTTAGACATTGGAAATAATTTAAGTGTGTTTCTGAGCAGAACACTGCTGAATTAAAAAGAAAAGTTTTACTTTAAATCTTAAAAAGCATATTTAGGGTGGTTGATTTATTTTGTCATTTGTCTGGTGGTGGAGGAGAGTTGAATCCCTGTAGTGAATTTTACATGAGCCCTTAGAAATGCTTTTATAGAAGACAGAGAAATTCTTGTGCTACAACCTCAGGTCCTCCACAGATTGCTCTCCCAGGCTCACAACACATTTAAAGACACAAAAATTCAGAGGCTTTGTGGTACGTGATTAGTTCAATAGTTTGTGAAGTGCTCAAGCCTTGAAAGATGAGAGAGTGGATAGAGCTTGGAGAGCAAATCCTATCAGTTTTGAAGATTAAACCATACTACAAAAAACAATAAAAGTTTTACCCTTCTTTTTATATTTCAGGGTAAATTGAAAATTAAATAAGAACTGATTAACTCTTTGGCTGTATTTTTATGAATGGCTTAAGCTGAATTAAAATATCTTTGCTGCAAAAAACACCAGTCCCTCCCCCCTTACCTGTAAACTTTTGTTGTGTCTAACACTTGTGTGCACATCTAGGTTAAGGATTTGGGCTCACTTAAAAAGAAACCTCATCACAAAACAACTTATTTTTTCAACTAGATCATGGGAAAAGGAACAGAATGGGCTTAATGGATAAAGAGGTTGAAGCAAGGCAGGACACTGGGGGTTCCAGTGCTGCAAACAAAAGGAACATGGACAGAGCTTTTGGATGGGCTCTTCCCTGTTAGAGTGGAGCAGCCCTGGCACAGGGGGCCCAGAGAAGCTGTGGGTGCCACATCCCTGGAAATGTTCAGGGCAGGTTGGATGGGGTTTGGAGCAACCTGGGATAGTGGGAGGTATCCCTGCCCATGAGAGGGTGTTGGAAGGAGGTGGTCTTAAAGGCCCCTTATAGCACAAAGCATTCTGTGATTTTATGAAATCTGACACTGCCTGAGTTTGAAAATATTTGCAATCTCATTCTTCTTCCCTGTGGGCATCAGGAACAAGCTACCTCCCCACCCACCTGTAGGGACAGTCCCATTCCATGAAGAGTTCAGCCTCTGTTTACTCTCAGGGGTCTTTCACAGCAGCTTTCTCCATTTCTGTGGTGTCTTTCTATGGTCATTTACTGCCACAAAGATTCCTGGCTACTTGTTACCTTAGCCTCTTGTCCACATAGGATTATCCTGATATATGGCTGCTATTTTCTCTAGCTGTCTTCTCCATAAAAAAAGGATTTTATTTCTTTCCTTCAGCCTGTCATGCTTATCAGCTTTATCATAAAATGTTTGTGTTGGAAGGGACCTTAAAGATGATGGTTCAGAGATAATAATGAATTCCTCTTCTGCATATAATACCCTTCTTCCTTATTTTGCTTTGCTCCTAGGTGGAACACTGCTCACAATCTCCGGGGTGGGCTTTAGCCAAAATCCTGCCTTGATTTCTGTGTCAATGGACAATCAAACCTGTACAGTTACTCACTTGGAAGAAGAGACAATTTGGTGCCTGACCCCAGCAGTTGTTAATTTGTCTAATGAAGATTCAGGTGACATCTCTGTCAGAGTAAATGTAGCCATCAGCAGCGGGTCATTTCAACAAGATCTCTCTGCAAATAGGACCACCACCTTTAACTACCAAAGAGCTTTGACTCCCCTAGTTACTGCTGTTGAAACAGAAATCACAGATGGCAGCCTGCTCTTGAGCATTCAGGGAATAAACATCACTGGATCTGTGGCTAAGCTTGGACACACTGAATGTCAGCTTGAGTTTCAATGGGGCAACCAGTCTGCAATGTCTTATCAGTGCTCTTTGCCACTGAACAGCCTGGAACCTGGGACTTTCCCTATCCAGGTCATCCAGAAGGAGCTGGGATATGCTCAAGTGACAGCAAGGCAGCAGGCCCTCACAATAACTCCACAGATAACCTCCATATTCCCATCACAAGGATCAATCTGTGGTGGGATGTTGCTCACTATATCTGGTATTGCTTTGAAATCCAGGAGGAATTTGGTACAGGTCAGCCTGGAGAGTAATTACTCCTGTGAGATTCAGAAGTCTGATAATGACTCCATCAGCTGTGTTGTCCTTCCAGGGGCCCACCCTTTGCACCCTCAGTGGCTGGCTGAGGCATCTCGGGCTCTCAGTGTCACTGTGGTTGTCAATGGGGTCCGCAGTGTGTGCCTTGGGGGCTGTACACTCCACCTTCGGGAGCACTGGACCCCCCTGGTACATCTGGTGACCTGGAAGAACAACGGGACATCCACCCACATGACCATCAAAGGACAGAGGTTGGCATGGCAGGGTGACAGCCCCGTGGTACAGGTGGATAACAGCTCTGCCTGCAAGGTGACTTTTTGGAACGAGACCATCATCAACTGCCAGACAGCCTGCCTGGCCCCAGGGGAGCACAGCGTTTCCATATCCAGCAGGAAAAGTGGCCGTGCTTGTTTCAGAGGGACATCCAGCCTTCTCACCATCCTGCCTTGGGTGTACCAGTTTTACCCACGGGATTTCAGCACCAATGGGGGAGGCCTGCTCAGCTTAGCTGGGTTGGCTCTGAAAGGAAAGAGGATGACTTCAGTCCTCATAGACCATCACCCTTGCCTCATTCTCAACATCAGCTGTGTGCTCATCCAGTGCACGGTGCCTCCAGGGAAAGGCACGAGGGCTCTGAGTCTGAAAGTAGATGGACACTCCTATTACCTTGGAACAATAAGTTACAGTGAGGAGTTTACCCCAGCTTTCCTTTCACTTGTTTCCACTGGTCTCCTTTTAACTTTGACAGTATCACAGGTCACAGAAGTGGACATTATCCAGGTGTTTATTGGAGATTTTCCTTGCAGCAACATCACCGTCAGTCACTCCACATTGCAGTGCACAGCTCCTCTGCTCCCTGTTGGAGATTACCCTGTGCTGGGCCTGGATATTCCCAGGGGATGGGCTTCTTCCAACCTGACGTTCACTTCTCATCTGACAGTGACAGCTGCACGTCACAACTGGGGTAAGTCATGCAAAGTTGCTGCAGTTCCTCCACAGGGTTTTGTGTGAGGCACTGCAGTGATGTGGGCATTTTGTCATGAAAGCAAAAAATTATTAATTAAAAAAACCCCTTTTGTTGAGAACTAGCTGTCAGGCTCTGTCTTAAATCCCATTTGCTGTTCTTTTCTAAGGTGGTTTGAATGGAGGACAAGTTTACCTGCATGGAACTGGATTTTCCCCAGGAAAGACTTTGATCACAGTTTGTGGCACAAGTTGTGAACTCTTGGGCAACATGACCGTGACTGAGCTGAGCTGCCTTGCCCCACACCTACGAGGTCAGTTAAAACTCAGAAATTTTCATTGTGATAAAAATATCCCCTAAAATCTTGACCCAAAATGGGGAGTCCTAGTGTATCTCATCCCAGGGGAACAAGGAGCAGCCCTGGAGAGAGGAGAGGAATTAACACAGCGCGGACAAAGTTTGGACTTGGTGATCTTGGAAATCTTTTTCCAACCATAATGATTCCATGAATCTATGATTTCTGTTTTAGAACTCAGTCTGAGGACAGATGGTGTCAGGGTGAGTTTTTGTGTCCATGGCCATGGATGTTGGATTAGATCATCCATGTGCCTGTGGCCACACTTGCACAACATCAACGTTTCCTCACAGCAGTTATTCCTTGGGAAAGCTCCTCATGTAAAACATGCATATGGACTGCAGGGTTGGGTACCCAAGCACCTCTTAGCCATCATGACCATCTTAATGAATTAAGCCCCCTTAAATGGCTTGTCTTCTGAGGAAACGGTCTCAAGTTGTACCACGGAAGTTTCAGTTTAGATATTAGAAATTTTTTTTTAACATAAAGCGTTTTCAAGCTTTGAAAGGCAATGTCCAAGGAAGTGGTGGAGTCATCATTCCTGAAAGTGTTAAAAAAAGGTGAATGTGGCACTTCAGGACATGGTTTGGTGGTGAACATAGTGTTGGTGAGATGATGGTTGAATATGATTATCTTAAAGGTCTTTTCCAACTTTAACAATTCTTTGATTCTGTGGCCACACACATTTTGTGTTTTGGTTACATGGTGGGATGGCCTCAGTGGGGTAAAAGTGTAGAAGGAAAAAGGTGAATGAATGACTGGAAGGGTGAACAAATGACAGACCATGGCCAGTTCATACCTTTGGGAAGGTGGAGATGAGAATTTGACTTCCTTGAGAGGAGGATGGGATCATCCATCATGACCAGAGCATCTTCCTTAACTGGAGAGAGACATGATGATCTCCACATCTCTCTCTGAGAGAAATAACCCTGCCTGAATTTTGGAGCTAACTCTTCAAAATGAGCATTTCCTGGGAAAAGATACATTCCCTCCTTTTCCTACTGAAGGCTCAGAATTAGGCTTCTCATATCTGCAAAAGGCAGAATTTAAGACTTTTAAGTCTCAGCTCTGAGCCTTGTACCATTCCCAAATTCTAAACATGAAATATTCACCTTGGTGCTTGACTCTTTGGTGGATTCCCCATCCCTGGAACTGTCCAAGGAATGACTGGATGTGGCACTCAGTGCTCTGGTCTGGGTGACAAGAAGAGGAGCATTCAAAGCTTGGACTCTGCAATCTTGGGGATCTTTTCCAACTGCAAATGCTGTGATTCAGGGATTCCAAGACTCAGAAGCTTAACATTTCAGCCCCTTCACAGCTCTGAAGTTGGAGAACATCTGAAGATCTGCAGAAATATTTGCTGTTCTGAGGCTGTCCAAACATCCAGTATCCAGGTGACCAGAAATCCATGACCTCTTTGTGGATGTGAAAGAAAGGTGGCAAGTTAGAGTGTCCATCAGGGTAAATTCACAGGGGTTTGTTCAAAGGTGTGTGGAATATCCATCCTCCAAAACAGAAGTTGAATAAATCATTTGCCAAGAAGCCACCCCAACGTGAAATTTAACATTCTTTTGAGCAAGGGTTGGGACAAGAGGCCTCCAGGTGTTCCCTTCAGCCTTAATTATTCCCAAATTCTAAATTTACTCCTGCCATTTTGAGCAGTTCTTTTCACAGAATCCCAGAAAGATTTTGGCTGAAGGACCCTTAAACGTCATCCAATTCCAACCCCAGTGGCATGAGGAATACTAAAGAAAGATGGAAGGGAGAAAGAAAAAGGGCTTTAAAACTCAACCAGAAGCACTCAAAAAGAGACACCAAAAGGGCATAAAGAGCTCAGTTTTCTTTGTTTTAAACAAGGCCGAGGCACAGTCCACAAAACTTTGTTATTTTAAATAAAAAAAGACACAGTGCTGGAGTGCTGGAAAAAAACCCCACAAAACGGGTCACCCTGGTTATTGCAGGGAGAATAGCATACTAAAATTTAATCGCATTGGTCCAAACTGTGTTCAGAACTCCCGGAGTGGTTGGTGGCAGAGGGATCTTGAGGAAAACAATCTTACAGGCAGGACCATGATGCTTGTTCCTGTCACTAGATGTCAGCAAGTGAATGCTGATGGCTGGTTGTGTGTCTGGAGAGGAAATGCAAAGGAAGCCTTGCCTCACCCTCTCTCTCCTGCCCCGGGTTTTGCAGCCATGCCAGTTTCACCAGCGGAGTTGCAAAATATTTGTTAATTAAATATTTACAAACAAATTTATGTATATTTTCTTTTCTTAAAAAGTAAAAATCCTTTTTCAGGCTTCTCAAATCTGTGTTTGTCAGGCTCTTTGTACTCCCTGAGACACTTGTATTCAGCTTGTGCATATCTACATCTGGCATAGGTAAATCTGTATAGAGAGGAAGATGCTTTCCAGATACTCTTCCACCTAATCCTTAATATTTAAGGACTTTTTTTTTTTTTTTTTTTTTTAAATATGTTTGAGGTTTTAACCCTGCTCCTCACCATTTGTAGAGTGGTTTAAGTGCAGTAACTCCAGTCTTACCTCATGGTTTACGTTGTGCTGTTTGCCTGGGGAATTTTGCCACTTGGTGCTGGCACATCCAGTGCTCAGACCTTTCTTGCTTTGCCTCGTCCACATGGGAGATGTGGCAAAGAGACTCCAGGACTGTGAAGGAATGAGAAAGGGAGGTCTGTGGTGCTCCAGAGCCCCTCAGTGTTGTGTCCAAGTTGGATATTTGTCTGTCCTTTCCCTGCTCTGCTCACCGAACTGGCTGACGTGAGGAGTTTAAGCTGTATTTCTTCTGTTTCTGAGGGCTGTGAAGCAGAACCCTCTCTCCTCTGGCACTGTGGGATGTCAGATGGCAATGGCTGCCCTGGCTCTCAGTGCTGGGTCATGTTGTGTCTGGCTTGCTTGAGATTAGAGATGTCCACGTGGGAATCCCCAACTGGTCCATGTGGCTCTCTCATGTGATCCAGTCCACAGGGCAAGGCTCTGCAGGTAGGAAATGTGACTTCTTTCCTTCTTTCCCTTTGAGCAGGAAGATTTCTAAGAGATGAGGAATTGCCAGGCTCAGCAGGATCCATCCATAAGCCTTCCTCATGGGGCTTTCCTTAGGAACTGGTGCTGAGCGGGGTCGCAGTGAGGTTTTGGTTTGATTACTGGCAAGAGCTGGGCATGTTACTGAGATATCCTCAACCCAAAGCACAAGGAATGGGAATGCAAGACCAGACTCTTTTATAAAAATCCTTGTCTTTTGCAAGATGCAGGAAAATCAATTCAGAACAAAGCTAAAATTTGATTTTCAGCCTTAAAGCTTAAAAAAAATTAACAAAATTAAATAAAATTAACAAAACCTCAGTGCCTTCAAGGAAAAACAAAACCAAAAGAAAAATGCCCAAATTAACCCATGAGTCTTTAAAAGTAAAGATATAACTGTCTTGATCACCATGCCTGGAAGGGTTCAAGAGCCATGTAGATGTAGCACTTGGGGACATGATTTAGTGGTGGGTTTGGCAGTGCTGGGAGAATGGTTTGGATCAGTCTTGGAGGGCTTTTCCAACCAAAATTATTCCATAATCGTGAAAGCTCTCCCCTTCACTGGTTCTTGCTTTGTTGCTTATGCCACTGAATGAGCAAAAATGCAGTTGTAGATTCGGCTCAACTCAGGTTAAATTTACAGAACACATGGTTAATGTCTGTGGGACTGAGTTGTGCTCCTGTGAAAAATGAGCAAACTGGAAGGAAGTTTGAGACAGCTGAGAAAATAACTGATTATTCTTCTAAGGTGATATTAGGGTAAATACCATATATAATTTTTCCAGTAACTCAGTCCCTGACATTTTATGTTTTACATTAAGGTGAAGGTAAGGAAGGCACCTTTAAAAAGAGGTGAACTGATAAGAGGATGCATCAGGGTAAAAGCTGAGCCTGATTTTCCTGGTGGCATCAACATGCTTGGAAAAACAGGTCTGACTTCAGGGTTTTGATGTAACAGTTCTTGGGATCTTTGTTGTAGGATTCTGGATCTGCCATTAACCAGACTCCACTGGTAAGAGTGGATGTTTAGGGAGAAGGATTTAGACTAGAGGCTAGACACGAGACTGGTTTAAAAGGAGGTGGTTCGGTGGAGCTCTTTGAATGGGGCAAGAGGAGAGAGAGGAATGAGTTTTGGTTGTAACAAGGAGATGCTCTGAGCCAGGACAATAGGCACTAGAGCGAGGGAAATTCAGGGATTTGTATGAGCAGATACAGAAGATATGGAGAAGGTTTGTTGTGATGTTGTGGCAATTGGGACCTCAGTGAAACCAGGGCCTCTGGTGTTTATTGTGAAGATCAAACCAAAGAATCCAAATGGTCCCTTCTACCTTTCAAATCCAGAAATGAAGCTAAGAGGGGGAAGTAAAGCATATTAATTACATGGCAGGAATGTTCTGACAGTGAGATCTATCAGGCAGTGGAATAGATGCTTGAAAGCCACCTCTTGAGACTTCTGAAACCTGTCTCTGTGAAATTAATGTCTCACAGGGAGCAATTCTTCACAGGCAAAGGTTGGACTCAATGACCTTAATAGGTCTCTTTCTTCTCTCCCTTTTATTAACTTTTAAAAAAAATTCTTTGTCTTCCCTTCTAAGCACATGTTGCTGCTCCACAGTCCATTTTGTGAGGGGTGGATGACCAGGGATGTGTGTTTTGGCACTGGGACTCTTTGGGCAGTTCTTCAATCAATCCCCAGCTGCCCTTGGAGCCTCTTGTAGGTTTGAGCCTCATAACAAGTCCAGCAGTTGTTATTAAACAGTGACCCAGAACAAAGCCCTTGTGCTGAGCATCCCAGGATCCTGGATTAAACCAGAGTATCCCTCAAAGCCAGGGCTGGGGGTAGTCAGTCCCTAAGCCATTACCACCACACAGAGATTTGGCTGCCGTCGTGTCTGATCTCAAAAGAGAAGCTGTAATGAGCTGAGAGCATTCATCCCAGCAATGGGATTGCAGGTTTGATCTTTATAGGGAGTATAAAGCCTAAAGCAGCTTCATTCTAGGGTTTGAACACTAACCAATTAAGCAGGGAGAAGAATTGTGTCCCAGAACAGGCAGAATATCCTTTTAGGATGTGCCAAAAGTGTGTTGAAATCTTTAGTTGATATTTTTTGCCGCTGTTTGGTAGGAGAAAATGGCACCAACAATACCAAGGGCTATTTGTGTTTCATGGTCAGAGCAATGGGAAGGGAAAGGCCAAGACTTCCTCCTAAATGAATAAAGACATTAAAACCTTTGAAAAGAGGGAAATAGGAGGACCTTGGAAAGCCTCAAGGAAGGAACGGGAAAAGAACATCACCTCTAAAAGTGATATCTCCATCTGGTGGACAAGAGATGTGGGATGGGGAGGTGAAATTTTCCCTTCTTTCCACCTGAGAGAGGGAAAACAATTCTAAGTTTGATTCTGGGGGGTATAGATGAAGTGGGGTTTGCTTGGATTTTGCTTCCTCTGATCTCTTTGCAATCCTTTGTAGCCATATTCTAAAACTTAGATTTTATAAATTAATACCTTTGTTTGCCTGGTTTGAGTTAAAAACTATTTCAGCCATTGTTAGGATACCAGGCCTCCTGTTCCTACAAGCGTGACAACTTTGGGATCAGGGCACTGGAGCACAGCAGAAATGCCCAATTTCCACATTTTGGGGTTGTTTTGAGAAGTGCCAGACTGTTCTGGTGCTGAGCTCTCTGGGCTGTGCAGGAAACACCTTCTGGTGATCTACATGAGCCAGGCAAGTTTGTTGACAGCAGCAAAATGTCAAGGAAAACAGTCCTGACATTCTGTGAGTAATTTCCAACATTCATCCCAAAACAGAGTTCAAGTGGTTTTCCACATAGGAAAACTCTGCCATGCTCTTTTCAAGACCACAAAAGAAAACCAAAGCTTTCCTGTAATGAATTGGTTCTACTCCAGGTTGTTGCAAATGCAAGATCTTTGCAGCATTTAGTCCTCTTGGATGCTATTTATTTGTCAAAACACAGATATTTAGTGCTGCTTAAGATGCCCTTGGAACATCAGGAAAGACATATGGCTTTTCTTGTAGTCATAGAATACCCGAAGTAGCACTAGATAGAATTTTTGGACAATAAAAGTAAAATCTAGCTGTCGTTGTTTTAGGCTTCTCTGCCTATTACTTGCCTTAGATGTAGGTCTTCAAGGCAGGAATTGTGTTTGGCTCTGTTTGGATGCCAAGCAAGAAAATTGCCCCTGGATTTTGGGAAGGAAAGGGATTAAGAATAGAACGAAATTTGTTAGCATGTGGGTAACTTTATTTTATCAGTGCAAATCCAGAGACGAAAAATAGAGAAGAATTGTAAGATCTCTCTCTGAAGTTCAGAGGAGATGAACTGATAGCTTTTAATATTTCAAAAATACCTGAAACATTAAAGAGTTATAAACTCTTCAGAAATACCCCATATGAAATAGTAATCTTCAGCAAAATGTGCTTAATATTTTAATACAGGAAATAGAATGCTTTCATGTTTTTGCAATTTCAAATCCCATTTTTAGGATTGCTTAGGAGACAAGACATTCATTGACAATGACACTTCCCCAGCAAACAAATGCCTTTTGAACAAATTGGAACTTACAAAATCAAATAGAAAAAACCCCTTTCTTGATAAATTCCCATTGTCTGGCTTTCTGATGCTTAAGGAATACTCTTAGATGCTACAGTGCAGTCTGTTACACTGTTCGTTCACAGACCTTTTCAGGAGTTCATTACAACTATTTGGTTAGTTCAGGATTAATGAATATTCTCCGAAAGTCAGAGCTTTGAGAGAAACAGATTTAATGTCTGTCATGGCTTAATGCTTAAAGGACTCCTTTCTAAAATTGTTAAACCCAAATATTTCAACTGAATCTGCACTTCAGTGACAGTTCATAATACCTTTTTTTAATAAACATTTTTTGTCTGGATTTAGAATAATAAAATCTAATTTCTTCTCACAGAATCCCACTGAGTCACTTAGGTTGGAAAAAAAACCCTCCAAGATCATTGAGTCTAACCTGTGACTGATCCCTACCTTGTCACCCAGATCAGAGCACTGAGTGCCACATCCAGACCTTCCTTGGACACCTCCAGGGTTGGTGACTCCACCACCTCCCAGGACATTGCATTCCAGTGCTGAACAGCCCTTTCCTTGGAAAAAAAACTTCTTCCAGATGTTCACACCACTTGTTCTTTAAATAAACCTCAAAACAGCTGCTCCCATTACAATTTTTACCTCATCCACGGAGGCAGACTTGGACCACATTTCAAGTCATATTCAGCTATAAAGCAAGGTGGGAGATCCCAGTTCCCAGCAGTTTCCCAGGATTCCTCCAAGCTGTGTCAAAGTGTCCTCAAAAACTGTTTCTGGGTTTCAAACTTGTGATATATGTTAAATTGTCACATCTCCTTGGTAAAAGCTTTGTGCCATATTTCTGAATTGTAAACCATATTCTAGCTCTCCTAGAAGAAAAGTCCATGCTTGTATTTAATGCTTTATGTCATCTCCTTCTGGACAGAGCACTTCGATCCCAAAGACCATCCTGGTGCTCAGGGCACAAAGGAGATTACATTTTGCTCACACAAAGCAAATGGGGCTGAAGGAGCTGCATGGAGAAGAATTATCCTTGAAAAGGATGCAGCTAAAGAGAGGCTGGGTGCACATCAGGAGCCAAAGGATCATGGAATGGCTTGGGTTGGAAAGAACATTAAAGTTACTTTAGTTCCATGGGCAGGGACACCTCCTGCAATGACACCTCTCAGTAGCTAAAATGTGCTCAATGTCAGTGGTGTTTAGGCTGCTTTGGGTTATTTTTTCCTCTCTGTCTTGCAGCCTCTTTGGCCGTTCTCTGTGGTCTGACACATTCTTCTGCCAACTGCCAAGAGGACAGAGCCACCTTCATTGAGTGTGACATCCGAGTCCTGGTGGGCTCCTCCCAGCAGAGAGGGTCTGTGTCCTACTTCTACATCTGTGGGGACACCCAGCCCCAGGGGCATTTTGCTGGACTCCTTGCCAGGTTAGTGCCGTGTCTCTCCATCAGCCCAGTGGGTCCATCCAAAAATTACATCTCCCCCAAGGTTTTCCACCTTTTGCAGAGTTGTTCCAAATGATGGACTGAAGGAACAAATTCTTAATTCTCAGATTGATGGCAATAGGGCTGTTTAGCCTTGAGAGACCACTAGAGAGCTCTGCTGGGTAGTGGAATTCATTCTCTGTGCCTATCAAAGCATCTCCAGTTCCCCCTCCTTCCCTCCTGCCTTTTTAAAGTGTCTGAGAGACATCAGAAAATCCATCTCGTAAACAGCCTGCTTTGTTCCTTCTTGGGTTTTAATATTTATCTTCTGATCCAAAGCAACATCTGGTGGATGCCAGTGGGAAAAAAGATTAGGCATTATGAAAAGCAAAAGTCTTCCTTTTTTTTTTCTGTTGTTTTTTTTTCCTTTTTTTTCCCCTTCTGTTTTTTTTTTTTTTTTTTTTTTTCCTTTTTTTCCCCCTTTTTTTTTTTTTTTTTTTTTTTTTCCCCTCCTCTGCCTTTCTCCAAGCACTTTCTTGAGTAATAAGTCAAGGAGTAAATTCAGCAGGGTGTGCAAGGGTGCTTATGCTTTGCAAATCTGGGGCTGAGCTGTCCAGGAGTACAACTTGGAACTGTTGTCTTTGATTGAGCAGTGAGGATTTATTCCTGCAGAGCACTTACTTCTAGGGATAAGTGGGATGTCTGAGTTAAGGAATAAATAGGTGAATTATTAAAGATTTGGTTTGCAAGGGACCTCAAAGGTTATATTGTTCCAATCCCATGGTCAGGGACACCTTCCACTATCCCAAGTTGCTCCAAGCCCCATCCAACCTGGCCTTGGACACTTCCAGGGATCCAGGGGCAGCAACAGCTTCTCTGGGAAACCTGTGCCAGGGCCTCCCCACCCTCACAGGGTGGAATTTCCACCTAATCTTTAATCTAAATCTCCCCTCCTTCAATTTGGAGCCACTCCCCCTTGTCCTATCACTCCATGCCCTTGTGAAATGTTCCTCTCCAGGCTTCTTGTAACTCCCCTTTAGATACTGGAACAAGTTGAACAAAATTTGCCAGATGTTATTTAGTTAAATACAGAATTAGGACAGCATTGTAATTCACTGCCCATGACCTGCTGTACCTGGTGAACAAACTTCTGGCTGCTGTATCTTGCCACGGTCCAGGTATTTCAGTGAAGTTGCAGAGATTTGTTCCTCATCCTGACCTGATCTTGCATCATACCTGGGGTTGATTCACCAGAGGGAGCTCTGGATACCCTGAATTGAGGGGGGGAAAAAAACCCAACTGGCATTTACTGTACAAAGATAGAAAGACATGAATTCCACAAATTTTTAAACTTGTTTAAAAATATAAAAATAGAAGTTTCCAACTAAAATTAATTAACAAAAAAAAGTTTACACAGTTGAAACACCCTCTCTGTGGGTCTGTCACTTCCTTACCAGATTTTTAAATTTGGTCTAGATTTCATCAGGCCTGGACTTCAAGAAAATTCTTCCCAGTTTTGATAAAATCGGTGTTAGGCAGAAAGAAATTATTTTCCTGCTGAGGAGACAGAGGGCAGAATTCTGCCCTGATCTGTACAACTGTCCAAAGCCACCCCGTGCTTTGGTAATATCCTGTAACACCCCAGGAGATGGGAGGACAGATATTTTGAAGAAAACAAAAGGAGACTTAGAAGGAAAAAAAAAAAAAGAAATTGAAATAATTGAATCAGTTTTACTGCTCCCAGAATGACTTGTTTCAAATCAAGAAACTCCAGAGCCTTGCCTTGTCTGGTTGAACTTTGCTTTGCTTTTCCTCACATCAGTGTAACGCCAGTCCAGAGAATCAACAAACTTGAGAGGCACAGGACAACCCCATATGTATTTCTTTTTTTGCTTCTTTTTCCCTGGATATCAAAATTGTGATCAGCTCTTCTTTGATAAAAAAATGCATCTTCAATGTTATAATTATAATAAATAATAAATAAATAATAATAATAATACTATCATATGATCATTTTTTTTCTTTCTCCTTTTCTTAGTTTGGGCTGCCACTGTGCAGAAAGTCACAAAGTCCTTTTGCTGACTGTTTGCTTATTGTTTTCACTGTGGTTTTTAGTCTAATTTCACTGTGAATGCTCCAGAGATAGGGTTTATTATTCCTCCTGGAAATCCTATCAGGGAGAGATTTCTGAATCACATCAATCAACTTTTTTTACCTACTATTTTTCCATTTTCCCCACTTGTTCAGCCTCTTTCTTATTGTGTTAACTTTTCACCCTATTGTGGTCATGCTTATCTTTTAGTTGGAAATTAAAACTTGGGCTCATATTTTTTTCTAGTGTGTTTATTTCTCATTTAAAGGGAAGTTTATTTCTTGCTAAAGGGAAGTAGGGGCAAAGGTTTTTTGTTTTAAAAAGTTTCCTGATTTGAGAAGTCTTAAAAGAAACAGAAAGAAAAAATTGAGAGGTTTGCATCATACACATTAACTTATTTCAGAATTTCTGAAAACTGTTTTCCATATTTCAGTTCAGAAAAAATATTTAATTTTAAAGTATTAATGGAATTTGTAGGAAAATCTTAAAAAATTTAAATATTTCCACAGAAAAGAACTACTTTGAGGATTCCTGAAATAATACATATTGATTGTTTTAATTAGTAATAGTAAATAATAATACATATATATGAATTTTAGTTCTGTGCAAATGCTCAAGGTTAAGACATTTGTCCCAGGATGGGGACAAAACCACTGAAGCAATTCCTGGCTTAAGTGCACATTGAATTGCTCCTGTTTTGCTTACTAATTTTATAGCATCACAGAATAGTTTGGGTTTGAAAGGACCTTAAATCTCATCTTATTCCATCCCTGCCACGGGCAGGGACACCTTCCACTATCCCAGCTTGCTCCAAGCCCCATCCAACCTGGCCTTGGACACTTCCAGGATTGGGGCAGCAACTTGAACAATGTTTTTCAGTGGTTTAAATAAATATTTTCTTTATGTAGTCTGTACCACAGCCCATCCTTTATCAGCTCATAATGGCAAAAGCATGTTCCTTAAAAGAGTTTTAAGTTTTACCGTTAACAACACTTGTATCAAGGTACATTCCTGAATTCCACTTAATAATTCACTCCTTTTCTTGCATTTCCTTTAAACACTGCAATTTGTTAAGAGTGTTTCAGAATGTGCTTGCATGAGGACAGAAAGGAACTGGTTCTTCTTACAAGCAAAGTGTATTTATGTTTTGCAAAAAACCTGTGAAAACCACTCAAAGGTCCTTGTATTGACTTGAATGTTTGGGAAATTGTGTCCATGCCCTGCATCCAGCTGATGGCCACCCTCTTCTGCCTTTAAAATTGTTGGCTATTTAAAATATGCCGTTTTTTCTTGGAGCTTTAAAAAGTACTTTGTAGTCTTGAAAGATAGCCCAGTCCACTGAATTATTGCACAGGACAAGATCAATTCTCAAAGTGTTGCTATCAAGAGCAAGCACAGCTCCCCAAGGCTGGCTTTTGATTATTGATACAACAGAGGGAAAAGTTTATTTAAACATAAAAATAAAAACAAAAATTTGCTGTTAAAAGGGTTCAAAGGTTTTTTTTTGTTTTGTGGGTTTTTTTTTTTTTTTTTTTTTTTTTTGTTTTGTTTGGGGTTTTTTTTTTTTTTTTTTTTTTTGTTGGTTTGGTTTGGGTTTTTTTGGTTTTTATTTTAGTATTGTTGTGGTTTCTAATGTGGCTGATTCCTTTACCACTTTAACCCTGAATAAGTGTAACAAAACAAACAGCCCCTAAATGCAGGTCAGAGCAAGGCTTTGTTTGCAGAGTGAGCTGCTGCATCCAGCAGGGAAGTTTTAAATCTCCAGGGTCATCAAACCACTCTGATCATCACCTTCCCAACAAAGCTCTGAGTCCTCGCTTTCCAACTGGGTCAATTTTGGGAGAGCTTTGGGCAAAGGAGGTGCTTCACCCCCTCTACTCCTCTCTCATGAAACCCACCTGGAACAGTGTCCAGCTTTGGGGTCCCCAGCACAGGAGGGATTTGGA
This sequence comes from Onychostruthus taczanowskii, assembly GCF_017590055.1. NCBI lineage: Eukaryota > Metazoa > Chordata > Aves > Passeriformes > Passeridae > Onychostruthus > Onychostruthus taczanowskii. The sequence continues at coordinate 2,202,032 of NW_024506994.1, read as the reverse complement.
GATGTTGGAGGGAGTCCAGAGGAAGCAGGATGATGATCAGAGGGGTGGAGCAGTTCTGCTGTGAGGAAAGGCTGGGAAAACTTGGATTGCTCAGCCTGGAGAAGAGGAAGCTGCAGGGAGAACTTAGAACACCTTCCGATGCCTAAAGGGACTCTATGAGATTTGGAAAGGGACTTTGGACAAGGGCCTGGAGCCACAGGGGAATGGCTTCAAACTGACAGAAAGTAGATATTTGAGAGTTATTAGGAAGGAATTCTTCCCTTTGAGGGTGGTGAGGCCCTGGCACAGGGTGCCCAGAGAAGCTGTGGCTGTCCCTGGATCCCTGGAAGTGTCCAAGACCTGGCTGGATGGGAGGTGGGAGGTGGAAGGTGGAAGGTGTCCCTGCCCATGGCAGGGGGATGGAACTCGATGGTCTTTCAGGTCCTTCCAGTCCAAACCATTCCATGGTTGTAAACCCAGAAAACCCTGTTATATGGGATTTTCAGGAACCCGAAGGTCTCTTAAAATCTTAATCCTCTGTTTTGTTGAGTTCACACTGTGAACTCTGTCCTTTCTTAGCTATTCAGAAAAGCCATTTTTGGCTTTAATTACAGTAATTACAGTAATTCCTGTATTGCTGGTTGTTGTGTTGATCTTGCTGTAACTCTCCTTTCTCCTCAGCTTCCTACAACTTGCCTGTGTGAATCTGATGGTGGGGTGGGGAGGAGAGGAAGAAGTAGCAATGGCCAAGAGTCACAGAATTAGGTTGGAAAAGACCTCTGGGATCATCAAGTCCAGCCATTAACCCTGCACCACATTTTGCTCACCACTAAACTATATGTTGAATTCTATAGCTCTCCACAATGAAGCACTACCAAAATCAGCGACTGTCAGCAGCAAAACCAAGGGAAAAAAATGTTTCTCTCCCACCATGTTTTCTATTTCTTCTTCCCCCTGTGCAAGGGGAGGCTTTAGAGCAAATGTCTGCTGGTATAACTGGCACATATATCGAATCTGCTTAGTCTGGGCTGTTAAGTAAGTTTAATTAATTTACTAAGTTAATGTTCCAATGTTAGCAACAAAGCATCATTGCAATCAGCTGGGTAGCAGGAATTGGAACCCCTAAATGAGCTCATTTTTTCACAGTTGGAATTAGGGACCAGTTAGCCAGTTGTGTGGTTTTTCCAATTTCTCCCCTTGCCCTAGGGGAGTTGCAAGTTATTCATTCCCCATTGCTAAGTGTGAGTAAGATGGGGAGGGGGGAGACACAAACCAACCCTACTCCTTGTAGGAGTCCATCTTTGCTCCCAACGCTGCTGATTCCCTCCCTGTTGTCTGCACTTATCTGCCTGCCTTGGTCTAGATCAGCATTCGTTTGTGATGGTTTGGGGAAGGAGAAAAGCATCACTGAGAGATATTTACTGCATGTGTTTTCATCCTGAGTGTGTGCAGATAAAGGGGGGAAAAACAAATAAACAATAAAAGAATGGAAACAAAATTACCGAAATTTGCAAAGTTTGACAAATGGTGGCCAGGAGTTGCCACAAGCTAATGGCTTTCAATGATTAATAAGAGTAAAAATAATTGCATTTCATTAAGATTGATGACACCCCATTTAACCTCCCTTCTCGTTTCAGCCCTAAAGTGGAAAGAGATGAAGTTCTCATCTATAATAGCTCCTGTAACATTACCATGGAAACTGAGGCAGAGATGGAGTGTGAGGGAGCTAATCAGCCAATTACTGCCAAGATTACTGAGATATGGAAAAACTGGGGCCAGAACACTCAGGTATAATCAAATCTTTTTTACAGACTGATTCAAACAGCTTAAAATTAAATTTGTAATATTGTGTACATTTAAAGGGGGGCAAGAAAAAAAACAATTTAGGCTGAGCAGCAGCAATATATAATATTAAATGCTTTCCAACTTTGAATAGCAGTTCTAATGCAGCACAGCTGAATTAATGGTTAACTATGGCTAATCACGGATTTTATGAGACATAAATGAGCTTTACCTTATTTTCTGAGCAATCTATGTATTTTTTAACACTCTCTCCTTTTTTTTTTTTAATATAAATTCAATTTTCTTATAAAAGTGTTATTTTCTGTTGAGCAGGAATCTTAGCCATGAGGTACAGTTTCAGCTCTCTGGCAGAGACTTAGCATTTAGTGCAGTCCTGGTTATATTTGATTTTTGCTGCTTTTCAGTAGCTGAAGGGAAATGGGACGGTCTTCCCAGTGCTATCTGTGGGTATTGCAAGAAAAGAAGACCAAAAGAGTTAAAAAAAAGCTATAATCCTGAACCAGCATAAATTTTAAAACTTGATACATAAAATGTCATTGCTAACCTGAAATGTCCTGTTAGAGTCCTCACAGTTTCGTAGAGGAGGTGTTTATCCACCTGTAAGAAGAAATTTAGAGGAGTTGGATATTTGTTGAACACCAATTATCCCTTTTTCATTCTCCTTTCCTAATGGAGCAGCTCCTGAGATGTGGTGGTGACCTCCTGAATACGGGAACATGTGAGTGGGTATAGTTACACACCTGACTCAGGATAAAAACCAAATGCTATTTTTAATCTTTTAAGTAAACTTTTCACACAGTCTTTTAGCACAGTTTAGGAAAATGAAGTTAATTTGCTCAACATCAAAGTTAAAGCTACCATATTAATTTTAAACTCTATCTGCAAAGAGATTTCCTGTGTTTAAGGACTTTACATTTACTTTGCCATCCCAAAAAGGAGCTGCATTGTCCTGGCAGAGTAATTTTGGCACATTTCTAGTGTTGAATTCTGTATTTAGTTTTATATATCTGATCTATTCTATATTTAGGAGTCTCTGAATACTTGCAAACCTACCTTACATGAATATTACTATTGCAGTGGAGTATCCCAAATTATAATTCCTTGCTTCTGTTAAGCCTGTACTTGGTCTGTGAAGGAATGTCAGATGTAGAATTTACCTATTAAGGTTCATTTGCTCATCAGCCTTGTTTAGTTATGGTTAGTTATGTTAGCTAAGGAGAAATACAACCCTCAAAAATTGATTGTTGGCTACTGCAGAAGTGAAGGGAAGTGCCCAGGCAAGCATGAGACCAACTGGTGACTCCTCCTTACGTTCCTGTTTTCATTTCCAAATGGGATAAGAGCATCTCTTGAGTCCCAGATGCTCAGATGCAGCACAGAGGGGTATTCCCCTCTGCTGTCTGTGATCTGGGGTGTGCCACAGCTCCTGCAGCCTCAGTAATGGCAGGATGACAGCTTGTCTTGTGACTCAGGTGGGAGCAAGAAGAGGAGGAAGCTGTGAGGTTTGCTCCTGCTGCGGTTTTTCTGCCCAGAGTAGGGAAAACCAAGGAAGTCCTAAGTGTCCTGAATGAACAAATTCATTCAGAGCAGGATGAAAAGAGCAGCACTTTAGATCTGGGATTTGCTGCTGCTTAATGAACCCAGTGGGTATTCAGAATCATTTTATCCCTCTTCCCAAAACTGGCTTGGGTGAGCAGAGGTGGATGGGTGGGGAGTTCAGATAAATGGCTTCAATTTTGGTCCCTTTCTGGCTGACAGCATCCCGTTAAGATTTACGACCTGGTGCAGCGCATGCATGCTTCACTGTGGAGGTTTAAATCATGTCATGTGAACTGGCCTTACCTTTCCCGTGGAAAAAATGGTCCCCAGGTTCAGCACTAAGCAGTGAAATGCATTAATAGCACCACGTGCCTTAGGATAATGGTGCTATTAGCAGGCAGCACAACTCTGTGTACAAGTAATGGGGCTGCATCTCTTTATTATAACATCTGGCACTTCTCTTGCATGCTCATGCAAGGATCTCAAAGCATTCCATAAAAAAGGGGCATGATGATCCTGTTCTCAGCACAGCTACACTGCTCAGTGGTGCTCAGGCCAAGAACTCAGCCCAGCTGGGTGCTGTGGGAGGGTTGGCTCAGAGGTGATTTGGTGATGATGGTAGAGCAGAATTAGCTCCAGGATGGCATTGGAAGTGAAAATGCAGAAAGGCTGACAGAGGCTTATGGCACAGAATGAATGGGCACTGGCAACAAGAGAGAACAGCCTTGCTTGAGAGCAGAGAATAATAAATAAATGAAATGTAAAATATTGGTTCTGGGAACTTGAGCCTGAGAATACAAATGGTGACATCACCAAACCTGCCAGAGTTCAAGCAACATTTGGACAACATTCTTAGGCACAGATTAGGGTTCTTGGGGCTGTTCTCTGCAGAGCCAGGAGCTGCCCTTGATGATCCTTGTGGGTTTCTGGAAACTCAGAATATTCTATGATATGCCCATTATTTTATGACACAGTTTTTAGGGTATTTTTTCACCAGTTGTATTATTTAAACAACTGCATTTTCTGGTAGGTGCTGCAAAATCCATCACTAAGTTTTTGTCCTTTCAACTCTGGTCTCTGAGCTGTTGCTTGCATGAAACACAGAATCTTAAATGTTGGAAAAACCTCCAGAAACACTGGGTGCATGGTTAGAGTCAGGGATGGGCTCAGATCTGAATCTAGAGGACTCCCAGAATTTCATGGCGTTTCAAGGGGCTACCTGGAGATCTGTGATTTTCACAGCAGACTTCATGAAATTTCAGTTCAATTTGGCTTTTTCATGATGTCTGGTCTGTGTCCCACCACCTCCCCAGAGATTAATTCTTATGATTTTCATTAGAAACTGATTTAAGCTCTTGCCTCACTTTGTGTTTGAAGTATTTTGCCCTGTATGACTTAATTAGGTCACAAGAAATAAGCAGCAGGCCTCTGCCCCACTGTTGCATTCAACATCATTAGTGTTTGTAACTTGCTCTGTTATTATCTAGGAAGAGTTGCACAATTATTTTTATTTCAGTATATAATGCAATTTAGCCTACTGAAAAGAGAGGGAGGGCAAAAAAAAAAAACCCAGCACTGATTGTATATCCCACAGGACTTAATTAGTTCACAGCTTCAAGAATGCACTGGATAATGGGAAGACATGAATTAAATAATAAAAGGGAAAAGAAAAGTTCTAATGCTCACTCAGTACCTGTCCACTTCCACCTTGGCTGCATAATGAGACGTCAGCTCTGGTGACACTGATGAGATGTGCAAAACACCCCAAAAACACAAGAAGAGGATGCTCGTGGGAGGATTTGACCAGGCTGGGATGGCTCTGAACACATTATGCTTAGTGAGTCTTCCCATTATTATTCCAGATCGCTGAACCAGACCTAATCATGATGCAAACATGCTGCTGGAGCAGCTCTTCCCTGCTCCCACTCCCCCTCCTCTGCTGGCCCACACGGCTGATGGAATATTTGGCAGAGGGCCGATGGCACGTATTAAGTCAGCCCTAGGGAAGCTGAACTGGTATCCCAGTGAATTCCCTGCAACCCAACCCTCAAGGGGTCCCTGTTGAGGGGTAGGAGGTTAATAAAAAATAACTTGCCAGATAAAAATGCCGTGCTGGATTATGGCTCTGCCTGGGTGTGCTGTGCTGCCTTGAGTTTGTTTTTAACAGGTCTTGGGATTTAAGGGGTGGCTTAGATTATTGAGGATCTGTGAGTTCTTAGCTTGGTGACTGATACAGGGATAATTGCTTTGTTCACTTCTCGTGAAAGAAAAAAATATAAACTCCCACAAATCTGTGTCTGCTATGTGTACAGTCACCTCAGAAATCCTTTCTGTTCAGCTTCCACTTAATATAAACAGGACTAGATCTTCAAATCCCTTGGATTCCTATGCAGACCTTAGAATCATTCCTTTCCTTCTTTATTTAGCTTTTTTCTCCCTGCTTACCATCCAAAGTATTTGGAGGTGAGGGAAGCAATGAAATGGTTTTGACTGGTGGAGATGTTTGGTGGTTTGCAAAGGTGGCAAAACCCAGGTGGCTTTCGGGGGCATGGAAGGGTCCCTGGAGGTCCAGGACACTCTGGGCATGAAGAACTGCTACTTTACTACTCACAGCAGGACTGATGCGAGGTCACAGACTGGTTTGGGTTGGAAGGGACATTAAAGATCATCTCATTCCAACCCCCTGCCATGGGCAGGGACAGCTCTTGGGCATGTTCTCCATCTGTGAGGGTTACAAGTGATGGGAAGTGACTCTTCCCTTTTGCTCTCATTTTAGAGCTGTCCTCGTGTTGTGTGGATGTTTGATGGGGGCATTTTTGAGGGTGAAGGGCTCAGACTTGGCAGTCCGTGAGGGAAACCACCACAGCAGGCTGAGGGGTAGTTAGGCAGGGCAGGGATCATAGAGTCACAGAAAGGTTTGGGTTGGAAAGGATCTTTAAAACATCATCTAGTCCCAATCCCCCTGCCATGGGCAGGGACACCTTCCACTGAACCAGGCTGCTCCAAGCCCCATCCAGCCTGGACTTGAACACTGCCAGGAATGGGGAAGGAACAGAGCAGATTCCAGTTTGATATGGAATTTGTTTGGAATGGGCTAATAAAATGACTGTTCTGTTTTACTCTCTTCTCCACTTGAAGAAGAATTATGGTGCAATAGATATTTAATTCCTGTGTATCCATTTAGAGAGTGCAAACCCAGAACCCATTATCTGGCCATGGGGATCACAACTTGCTGAGGTTTGGGAATAGTTTAATTGGATTTATTAGCAAGTATCCTGATAGAACCTGACTTTATGTTGTTGTGGGCTGTGAGTAGAGCTCCTGGGTCCTTTGGCAGTGCAACCAGCCAAAAATACCCATGTCACACAGGATGGGACATCAGGAGTTGAACTAGACGAAATCTTCTACATTATTTTGTGTGTATTTTCATAAATATCCACTTTTAACAGCCCAGCAAGCCCACCCTTGGATTTCCAAATTCCCTGTTTTCTTAACTTGATATCTTGGTCACAGTGTTATTTTCAGAAGGAGGTGAGGAGTGCAATAAAACGCACCAGACCCTCACAGAAAAGAAGCGGAACAGTCCATAAAAAAAACCCCAAAAAAACAAAAAACAGCAAAAACTGATTACAAAAAACCCCACAAACCCAGTCTTGGGGTGTGCAGACTGCTGGAGCAGAGAGGTACCATCTGCAAGGTTGTTAACTTGTAGAGAACCAAGATGGGCTCCCCAGTAACCACAGGCAATGTGAAGAGATAAATGGTTGACCCGAGCCCATGTCAGGCAAGGATTGATGCCACTATCAGCCCCAGTGCCTTTGCAATGATTTTTTAAAAAAATCTCTGATAGAGTGTGTTATCTAGTTACTGGCACGAGGGCAATGGCCTGGAGGCAGCAGGGGGGAAGGGGGGAGGAAGAAGGAAAGGAGGAGAGGAAGAGAGAGAGAAAGAAAAAAAAAAAAAAAAGGTCATTCCAGGAGGACAATCTCTGTTGGACTAAATGAGAAAATAAGGGCCTTGCTCTGGAAGGGGAAGGTAATTAATTAAATAAATAAATAATAGGAAAAAAGGGTCTGCTAGGTGTGTGAGGAAAGGATAAGCAAAATTGCTTCTTTTTCTTTTCTTTTCTTTTCTTTTCTTTTCTTTTCTTTTCTTTTCTTTTCTTTTCTTTTCTTTTCTTTTCTTTTCTTCTTTTCCTTTTCCTTCTCCTTCTCCCCTTTTCCTTTTTCTTTCTTCCTTTCTTTGTTTTTTTCCCCCCTTCCTTTTAATGGGTCCAGCCTTGGGCTGCAATGGGAAATTTAGGAGTTGGGCTTATGGTGTTTTATTTTCCTTTAACTTTTTGCTTCCTGATTTGAGGTTTAACTGTTTCCTCTCCTGCTGTCAGATGAAAAATGAAAGACTGAACTGTAACTTTCTCTTTTCCACCCCACATTGTGAAAAGCTTTTTATTTTCAATCCCACCATCTTTCTAATGTCTCTGAGGAGATTACTTCCTGAATTTCCAGGAGAAGGAAAGCCACCACTCACAGAGCTGCACTGAGAGGTGCATTGGAAGCTATCCCCAGGATTACCTAGGATGGAATGCCATAATCCCCAGGACGAGATGCCAGTCCCTGCAATCCAAAGCACCTCAAAGCTTCTCCATATGCATTTAAACAAACCTGTGTGAAATCAGAACTGAATACTGCATAGTTTAATGAGAGCTGTTTTCCTTTTCCCACTTCCATTTATCCCTGCTCCCAAGCTTTAATAGAAACAGATTTGGGGTGAAAAGCACCATTTTGGAAGTGCTGCTCCAAGGAACAGAAAACAAATCTTTCCCTTCCTGTACAAAAGGAAGGATCCAGTATGGGTCAGGAGGGTGTGGGGAAGCTCCTGAGTGACTGTGGGCTCGTGTCCTCTCCTCTTGCTCCCAGGTGCTTGCACAGAGTGTTGCTGCCACTTTTCTGTTTAATTATGACAGAACCTCTAATTGACTCCTTCAGCAATTCAGCATTTTGGAGGGGGAAGGATTGTCTGTGTTTGGAACCATGGCTTTGGCTCTCCATCTGTGGGACTTGGTGTCACAGAATGGTTTGGGTTGGAAAGGTGCTTAGAAGATGTAGATCCTTCCACCAGTTTGGGTGTCTCAAAGTCCTCTTCAACCTGGCTTTGTCTCCTTGGGGGAAGGGAGTGGGAATTTTGGATGACTGTGACTGTGCTGGGATGTCCAGCCTTAGGTTTTGGATGAAATTGGAGGAAGCCTTGTGTCTTCTCCAGCTGCCCATCTTGAATTTAATGGGAAAAGAGCTGAGCAACTTGGAGACACACCTAGCCCAGGCTTGTTCTGCATTGGAGCATGGCTTAACATATCTGATGGTCTTGTGTCATAGTTGAGATGGAGGCAATACAAAGCAGCACACTCCATTTTCAGAAAGCTTCAAACAGTTTTTATTACAGCATGCATGCTTTTTATACATTCTTACAATACTCATAAGGTTACTCATAAGGTTATTGGTCATGAAAGACAAACAAAATGCTCACTGGAACAGGCAGTTGTAGATTTCTCTTATTTATCCTTCTTTCCTTCTTGGTTTCTATGTCAATGACCTTGGTAGAAAATTATTTTGGGGTAAACATGGATCCTCTTATCAAACTTCTCTCTGGCTCACAGAAGTCGCTATAAAACCTCTTCCACAGTCTTGTTCTTTGTGTGGCATGGCCTGGGATAAAGATGTGGCCTTTCAGCCCCTTGTGTCACTAACAGAGGACTCTGTCACCCTCTGACTCGTGTCCCCTCCCCAGTCCCACCCAGAGCAGCACTGTGGGCTGGATGTTCCACACTGTGTTTTCTGTGTACCAGAGGCATTGGCTCACCTACAACCCCTTCTCAAATATTTCTGGGGTCTGGCTCAGCACCCAGCAAGGACTGGGCATGTGGGGGGAACCTCTACTGAAATCTGGGAGACTTCAGTGGCATAGTCTTGGCCAGAGTGGGATCATTGAAGGGATTCTTGATGTGGTTGGGCCATGGATGTAGTGCTAAAATTCTGAGTCTGGTGCCTGGCCATGAAGGCCAGATCAGGTGTCCCACCCCATCCACAAGAAGTGACAAGAAGCCTTGGATAAAATGTGTGGGAGAGGAACACAGTTATGATTTTCTTCTTTGGGAATAAAAAAAAAAAAAAAAAAAAAAAAAAGAAATCAATCCTGAGGATAACAAAAGCCTGAAAATTTGGTCTTGTAGCAAACCGCTGGTAGTGATGAAGACACAATCATCCTGCATCATGATTTCTTCAGTGCACAGAGTTTAGAGTGAGAAATAGAGAAAGGACAAATAGTATTTGTTGTTCAGGGATTTTTAAAAGTTTTTTTTTCCTGATTTCGTAACTGTTAATGCTATCATTACATTTAGCATAGACTAAAAACGTGAACTAGGTGTACAGCTAGAGGAAAAAACAAATTTAAAGTAGGGAGATTTCAGTACAGAGAGCATTTATTAATAACTTAAAAACCTGCTGTAGCAGGAGGGAAAACCAGAGCTCCTTGTCATGATAAATGTACTCGAGGCTTCCCCCTGTCTCTGAGGAAAGGGTTAATTTGATGCAGTTGCCAGTAAAAGCAAGCTGTTTTCGTGATGAGCCTGTAATAGCCGGGTGATAGACTGGCTTAACAACTGCTGCTAAATGCTGGGTACCACCCCTGATTGGCACTCCCTAAGTGGAAGCCCCTCGTGTCCAATCTGTCCTCGTGAATTGCTGCAGAGCGAGGGACTTCATTAAGGGATCGTGAGGGGACCTCCTAAAAATCAGCAAATAATTGCACTGGGGAGGAGAGGAGGGGACTGAGAGCTCTGCGTGAAGAAAAGCAGACTGCCAGGGCAGGGAAGCATCAGGTGAAGTGGGTGCTATAAATACTTGCCCCTGAAAGCTGGGTCTTCTCAATAAAGCTCAGTTTAGCCCCGTCTATGACTTAAAAAAAATATTCCCGGTCAGCTCCCTGGGTGGTGGAGGGCTGGGAGCTGTTAGCTCATATTCAGTTAAATTTCAAATGTCAGAGCTTGTTAGTGGTGATTTTAGCCAAAGACAGTTTGTGAGGAGCTGGGTAAATTTGAACTTCCTCAAATAAAATTGAGGAAAGAGATTGCTGTTTTGCTTATTGATTTATTTTCCTGCTTTCACACATCTTCTCTGGGTCTGGGATTCTGATCAAGGGTCAGGCTCAGCTTCACCCACTTGGGGGTCACAGTGCTCCCTCTTTCACACACACTGTCTTGCTCTTTCATTCTCAAATTCTCATTTATTTGCAGTTTTTCCTCCTTCCTTCAGCTGTGTTTGGTGATAGAAGATGTAATTTTTGCTTTCAGCCTTGAGGGGAGTTTTCCCTGAGCTCACCGGTAAACCCAGGAGAGCAGGCACAGGAAGGCAGCACAGACCATTCTGTGGTAGATTTAGGTAAGATATTTGGGAGAAATCCTTTCCCGGGAGGGTGAGGAGACCCTGGCACAGGTTCTTAGAGAAGCTTTGGCTACTCCATCCCTAGAGGTGTTCAAAACCAGATTGAATGGGGCTTGAAGCCACCTGGTCTAGTCAAAGGTGTCTTTTCCTTTGGCAGAGAGATAGATCTAAATGCTCTTTAAGGCCCTTGCCCAAACCAGTCTGTGATTACATGATTCTCTGAAATGAATTGGTTCAGAAGAAGTTGGGCAGTCAGTGTTGTCTGCAGAGACTTTTTGGGAACCCTGTTGGGGTGAGTCAGGGAATGGAGCCACTGAGCTAAAAATGCGTCTTCCAAGCTGAGATGGCCCAGACAGTGTTATAGAAATTGAGTTTTTTCCATGCTGAAAGGACAGCAGATGCTGTCCACTGGCATGGCCCCAAGCCAGTCCTCAGTTTAAGGTCTGGAGGAGGGAGTTTCTGGTTAGGTACATGAAGGATTTGAATACAGGTATCATGGGTAACAATTCTGGGTGAGTTTCTCCAGGTGCTGATAGCTGGCATTTCCACTTTTACCTACATCCTCTTGTCTGTGTGCGCATTAGGCTGGTATCCAACTCTCTCCAAAACAAAATTCACCCTTGGAATATTACTCAACACTCATCTGCATCCTTTAGCATTTGTATGAATTCAGATACTGGGGTAAGGATGAGCCAGCAGGGACCCTTGGGTAGAAGGACCCTGGGTTTCATATCCTGCCAAATGATTTACAGGCAGAGAAGTTTGTGCATGTGGGAGGCAGAGAGTAAAGGCCATGGAGTGCATTATTGCAGGGGATCTGTATTCCCAACAAAGATGAGCTGTTACAACTCAAACCGTACTTCCGGGTCAAACCATGACACTGTTACAGACAGAGGGATGTCTTTACAGCTCAAACAGCAGCAGTTTGTGCTTTCAACTCAAAGGCTTCTCAGTTCAGAGGGCAGTGTGTTGGTGGGGAGGTTCTTTCTCATGATAGGCTCTCATCTTGTCTAATTTGAATGAAGTTTGGGCTAAAATCTCCTGAAATGACAAGAGCAGTTACTGTCCCATGACATGTGTGATGTTCTCTTCAGAGGAGGAGTTGTCATTCAGGGCAAATGGTTCAAAGTGCACTAAATTAACTTCTGCTGCCTTCTGGCTTCTGTTGTGGGGCTGTCTGCACCCCTGAAATCATCTATCGTGTGCCACTGCAAGCTCAAACTACTGAAAAAAAAAATAAAATTAAGTAGATGGAAGCCCTGTTCCATCGAGAATCAGTTCTAATTTTAGCTACATAAAATAAATGTATTAAAGTGTACATATCTGCTCCAGACATGCTCTCATTTCGAAGGCGTCTAGTGTTGGGAATGTTCTTCCCTCTTTTTACAGCTCCTTATGGGGTAGGGTGGGAGGTTTTATCTGGATTTATCACAGTTAAAGAGACACCCTTTGGTGAAGGAAAATGGTATGGGTGTTCCTAGTGTTCTAAATGCCACTCGGTGCTCAGATTCCCATTAGGAACTGGCAAATTCAGCTTGGAGTGCAGGGCAAAGATGGCCTTTGCTGGGGTGTGACAGTGTCCTTGCCCCCACAACCCGGTGCTACCCTGTTGCTTCTGTGACCTTTTCTGTAGCAGTCCCATCTTCACCTTTTTACCTTTGTGGCAGATAAGTGTTTTTGATGATGACAATAAAGATACCACGAAGCACTTTTATTCTTGGTTGCCCCATCTGGGCTGCGCGTTTGATCTGAAGGGCCAGCGTTCCAGTCAGATTGCACTATCAGATGGAGCTGGCTCTATTTCCTGCATTATTCTTCCTGGCTGTACCACATTATGCAATTATGTTTGCATTTAAACCTGAGCACTTACCTGTAATGATGCTGTGGCTCGGTACACGATACATTAGAGCAGCAGATAATGCTCACAGATAGGCTGAGGGCAGCATGTTGTTGATGTGCTAAAGCTAAACAGGACACTGAGTTTGAAAGTGGGTTCTGAAAGCTTGCAGCTTGGGAGGAGCTGTTCCAAAAGCTCACATTACTGAAATAACAGCTGTGCAGGGTGAGATTCTCTATCTGAGGGGCAGGTGCAGGATTGTTTCCATTGCAGAAGTCAGACACCAGCACTGTTGGTCACTGCCACAGCTTCTGCAGGAGCAGTAAAGTCTTGGTGGCTGCTGGGAATTCCAAATCCTGCATCCCTGTAGGATAATGTGAGAGGAAATGATTCTTTCAAGATTTAAAGGAAGCTTAGAGGAGGGCTGGAGAGGAACTTTCACAAGGGCATGGAGTAATAGGACAAAGGGTAATTGCCTTAAGCTAGAAGTTTTTTTAAATTAGATATTGTGAAAAAAAATCTTTGCTAAAGGGTGGTGAGGCTTTGGCACAGGTTTCCCAGAGTATCTGTCGGTGCTAAGTCCCTGGCAGTGTCCAAGGCTGGGTTGGACAGGGCTTGGAGCAACCTGGGATGGTGGAAGTTGTCCCTGCCCCTGGCAAGGAGTGGAACAGGATGAGCTTTAAGGACGCTTCCAACTAAAACTTTTCCAATTTTATGATGAACCTTTGAGAAGTAACTGTGCCTCTGCTGCTGGCCAACCCCTTTGCACCTCATTACACCTGCAATCATCCCTGAGATGCAATGATAATTATGAATGCTGCTGCTCTGCATGAGATCCTGCCCTGGGTAGATGGTCATGCCCAGTAATAATCAATGGCTCTGACTCTTGGGCTGAAGAGATGTGGATGCAATTAAGGCAGAATCAACATTTGTCCTTGGATTGTATGGTTTTGCTGTCTGGTTGTTGTATTTTATACATAGGACAGACCAAGCTGTAGCCTAAACACAGTTTGCCCTCTTCCAAGCACTTTTCAGTCTTTGCCTGGTAAATCACTCTGAACCCTCTGCAAGCCAGGTTTGCTGTGGAGATGGTTTGTGTATTCCCTGTGTTTCCATGGGAGCTGTGGAAAACTCCAAGGCTGGATCCCACACCAGTTCTCTGACCTTCACAGATGACTTGGGACTCCTGCAAGGGGCTCTAAAACACAAGGAGCTCCACCTCAAACTGAGGAAGAACTTCTTTATGCTGAGGGTGTCAGAGCACTGGATCAGCTGCTCAGGGAGTGTGTGGATTTCCCTCTCTGGAGACATTCCAAACCCACCTGGAGGTTTTCCTGTGTTGTCACAGACATATTTGATGAAAAATCCTTTTGCCAGGATCTTTTCTCCTGAGGAACTGGGAAGCTTCAGCTTCTCCATGCTTTATTGCTTTAGAATGTGATTTGGAGAATTGTTTACCCAGCATGTGAAGTTGTTTTTACTTGATGACCAGTGACAGCTACCTTTGTCGAGGCTGTGAACAGCCACAAGATTTTGTTATCATTCCTTTCTATTCCTTTCCAACCTTCTGATGGATCCTTTCTTCCTGTTCTTTTTAGTATAATTTTAGTATAGCATTATAATATAATATAATATAATATAATATAATATAATATAATATAATATAATATCATAATATAATAAATCAGCCTTCTGAAACATGGAATCAAGATTCTCATTTCTTCCCTCATCCTAAGACCCTCAAACACAACCATACCTGCCCTGAGTGATCCTGCCTTGGCAGGGGGTAGGACTAGATGATCTCCAGAGGTGCCTTCCATCCCAAACATCTCTGGGATTCTGTTTGTCTTCCTGCCTGATCCAAAAAAACATCATCAGCTCTCCCTGGCACTGTTGGGTGGATGAGCTTCACTCCTCCCTCCCCATTTACTGTAGCATCCATTCAGAAATCCTGCTCGCTGACACATAAGGACATAATTTGATTACTTTTCCTGCAGGTGGTCAGCAAATTGTTGAGCTAATCTTTGCATTTGCAATATTTGCTCTAAGATTAGTGAGTGTAACTCAAGCTCATTCAATTGGGAGACAATATTTGCACAGTGCAAAGGCTGACACAGTCACCAGGCTTGGTTATCCTGCTTGTGTAAACAACTTGGTGCTGTAATTTTCTCATTACCATTAAATTGCTGCTTTTAATTTGTCTCAGAAGCCTCCATAGTTTGAGAAATGGCTGGTTTAGAGAGATGTATAAATGATGTGTGCCCTTTAACAGTGCTATGGAAAGGAAAACCCAGTCCTGTTGTGTCTAAACTGGAAGGCAGCACTGAATTCCTCGATGTGTTTACACTGAGGACTTTCAGCAAGTTGGGCTTAAAACTCTGCACTAGTATAGTTTCCACTATAATAAATAATCAGTCTCTGAATATCATGCTGTAAATGAACATTGTGAAGATCCTTGTGAATTAACAAGGAGTTACAAGAAAACACACATTCTGTGAAACAAGGCTCTTCCTGTGCTCCAAGACAGTTCCTCTGTTTCCCAGGGCATTTTCTTTAATATTTGAAATTAAGATTTCTGATTTTAGGCTTGTCCTCCCACCATGACCCTGACAGACCCAAGAACAACACTTTGTTCTCATGTAAGTGTGGTAAAGAGACAGGGATCTTCCCAGAGTTCTCATGATTTGTTTAATTATGGAGTGGATTAATAGTGTTCATATCCCTGCATTATTTGGTATTTTACATTTAATTTGGGTGTGTTTTGTTGCCTGTGTGTACAAAGATGGCTCATTTATACCTGGGCTATGCCCCCTGAAAACAGTGATGTCTTTTCAGTACCCTTCCTATAAAAGCAACATTAGATTTAACTAATCCTCTGTGTCCTTAATTAAATACTTCTGGAGCAAGGAGCTTTACCTTCTGTGCTTCAAAATTGCAGTGATTACTCCCCTGCTGAATAAACCTTTTTTTTTTTTTTTTTTTTTTTTTGGTGGTTGGTTTTTAAGTGGCTTTGCTGGTTTTGTTTAGGATTTTTTCTTTAAACAGGAATGAAGTTGTTTCTCATGCCATTGTCCAGTTGCAAACTGGCTTGAGACTGACTTGTGCCATGGCCTCTGACCTCTAAAACTGCCCACTCATTTTTTTCCTGAACTAATCAGCTCGATGAACTATTTACAGTTGGCTTTTGGGTCTTCTCACTGCTTCTGTGGCTGCCCCTGTCTGAGTAATTAATGATGCTGTGGCTTGTTTATGGTCTTGAGTTACTAATGCTCTTGGCTGCAAATGCATTTTTACCTCTGGGACGTGCCAGTTTCCTGGTTCTAGTCCCACCTCACCAGCCCAGGTCAATTTTTTGTGTGTAAACAGATTTATCCTCTAATAGTTTGGGAGAGACTAGAGTCATTCATCAGTCCCATAGCGAACATGCCCAGCCAGATTCTTCCCTTCTTGTGCCTGTGCAGCTCAGCAAAAGTCAGAAAGATTTCTGCAGGACAGCTAAAATTAAAACAAACAAGAAAAAGGGAAAAAATAATCATTTCTTTTTAACTCAGGGTACAAGCAGTCTCAGTTTAAAATAAAGATATTGGACAGTGCATCACATGTCCAGCCATGAACCCAGCCCTGGTCCTTGCTGTACCAATGCTTTGGGAGAAATTAAAGAGGGACCTGGTGGGATAACCCCACCTGCATTTTAAAGCTGGAGTAGTGGGTAAAGTGAAGTTACACAGCAGCAGATGATGCAGACAGTGATAAAAATATCACCTTGTGGCCTTGGAAATGGTTTGTTGGGTTGTGTTCCAGGCTGTCATGTCAAGAATGCTAAATCATAAGGGAAAACTGAGCCTGGACTCCTACTCTCTCTGGAAACCTGTTCCAGCCTCTCCATGCAGGTATATTTAGAAGCATTCTGCTCATTTCCATCCTTGGTTTATTCATAGCTACAGTTCCTTCCAGTCTTCCTGGGGATAATATTGTCTTTTGACATAAATTATTCTTTTTTTCACAGCATATAGTTCTCTAGATATCTTGCCTTCTCCTTTTTTTTTTCTTTCTTTCTTTCTTTTTTTTTTTTCTAGTGTTCTTTTGTTTTGGTTTGGTTTTTTGTTTGTTTTTATTTGTTTGTTGTTTTTTTAATGTGTCTAAGGCTACGTCCTTAGTGATTTGTGATTTGAGCACAACAATTTCTGCCATTTTTGGAAACATTTATTTCACAAACCACAAGAAGATGGTCCCATTATCTCTCTACCTTTGTTGCCCCGTTTAGTTACCAGTGTCTGCTCAGATTACCCATGGATGAGATTTTTGGGGCATCTGAGCATAGCCAGGAGTTGGACTCAATGATCCTTATGGGACCCTTCCAACTCTGGGTATTCCATGATTCTATGAAATGAAAATGATAAAGGTGAATGTGGTGCTTTCACTGGGAGGATGGAAGTATATTTTCCATTCCAAACTTTTCCAGGGCTTCTCCTCTCTCTCTCTTACTTTCTTCTCCCTCTCATCCAGCTTGGAAATGCCTCAATCAATGGCAAATTTGGAACACTGTAGTGATGTGCACGTGGATAAAAGTCCTTTATGGTGTTGCTGAGCACATTGTAGGATCCACTAGACTCCTTTGGCACTCTGATTTCCTAAGAAACTCAGTACAGGCTACTTATATATTTGAAGGCAGCTTCTCTGGAATTGCTGGATGTGCAAGAGAAACACTACAAATACTGGTAATTCTTAATCTCTGGCTTGTTTTTTTTTTATTGTTTTGGTTTGTTGTTTTTTTTTTTTTTTTTGGGGGGGGGGGGGGGGGGGGGTTTTTTTTTTTTTTTTTTTTTTTCGGGGGGGGGGGGGGAGGTTGGTGATTATTTTTCTCTTTTTTTTGGTGAAAATTGGCCTTTTTGGAATGGACAGGGCAGGGTTTGCCTAAATAAGTGTTCCCAGTGTGCTGGTTTGCAGCTCTTTCCTGGTTGGTGTTTGCACCTGTAATGAGCATTAGATGGTACCTTCTGTCCTGAGACTTCTTGGAGAAACTGTGGGAAATTCAGTCTTAAAAATCATAGAACAATTTATGCTGGGAAAGATCTCCAAGATCATCAGGTCAAACCACTCCCCCAGCACTGCCAGGGCCACCACCAAGCTTGTGTCCCCAAGTGCCACATATATGTGTTTTCTGAACACTTCCAGGTTGATGACCCCACCACTTCCCTGATCAGCCTGCTCCTTCACCAACTTCAGTCTTGCCATTCATTGACTTCATAACACAGACACTTAAATTCAACTAAATTATTTTTTGAAGCCAAAACCCATATATTTGTCCATAAAATAAGGCTTTGCTCTTAGTAGAGACAACATTTTTTTTTTTTTAGCTTTATACTTGTTGCACAGCATATTTTCTGTTCTCTTTGGGACAGCCCCGTTCCATCTTTCCCACAAAGCCTTCATTCTCTCAGTGAGCAAAATTCTTAGATACTGCAGGGATTGAAAATGCAATTGCAAAAATCCTCTAGGTTTGGTTTATATAGAAAGAGCACTTTCTTTTACACTGAGGGGTGAAGTGCAGGCAGGAGGCTGTTCTTAAAGAACAGGATGATGAGAATCCTTTACTTGTCTTGAGGATGCTGTTATACAGAGGAAGTCCTCCCCATGCCAATTGAAATTCCATAGCTTTACAGTCGTGGTGAGTATTTTCCAGTTAATTTGGCAAATGGTTAGAGGTGTGACAAGCAGGACAGACAGGGAATGATGCCAAGAGACAGGTTCAGCTTCTTTGGGCACTGGGCAGCATTTTGCTTGTTAATTCTACTGACTGTAGCAAATAACTTGCATTTGCATCCCTTTCAAGTATGTGTAGGAGGGAGGAGCCTGCACCAATTTGTCTAGTTTAATTATAGATGTTCTACCCACCTTCCTAATTGCTCCTTCATTAAGAAGTAGCTTGTTTCTTTTTTTTTTTCCCTAGGAGCTAAAGATAATCAACTTTTGTTTGTTTCTGTAAATATTTTTTTTCTGCCCTTGAGGAGATAATTATTTCTATTGTTGCATGAAGATGGTGGCCAATACAGGAGGAATAATTAGAGCAGATGGCTGAAAATACTTCCCTTGTAAAAGACATCTAGTATAATAAAATACCTCCCCTTCTCTTTTGTCTCCTCCAAATATACGTTTTTCTTTCCTTCAGGTGGATGGGAGTTGGGTGAGGGGGTGTAAATCTTTTCCTGATATATTAAACCGAGGAGCTGTTAAGAGTTCACAGCCTGGAAAGTGAGCTCCCTGCATCCATCACTGAAATTAAAGTGTTTTCAAATGTGGTGTGGAGTCCTGGGTGTGTGGCGTGGGGAAATCTGCGCTGCACTCCATCACTTGGAATGTTAACCTTGTCTCTCCGTGGTGGCTGAGGACAGGAACACTTGCTCTCCGCACTCGCTGGTTAAATGGCAATCTGTCAGCACCAAGGAAAGGCTGCTCTCCTGGGTGTCAATCTCTGCTGTGTGAACAGCATTCCAAACTTTTGTTCATTTGTGGACGTGCTCACTGGGACAGGGGAAACTTTCTCCTGCTATAAGATTGCAGGAACCTCGGTGTGCTCCGCATCCTGTCAGCTGGGTCCGGGGGAAAGGATAAAAATGCCTGCTGGGGCTGGAAAGGGGTTTTCCCTGTTGGTGGGAAAACTCTCCTGCTTCCAGGTTTCTCCAACTCTCAGCTGGAACCCACAGCCTGCAATCATGGAATGGCTTGGGTTGGGCATGACATCAAAGAACATATTATTTCAAAACGCCTGTCATGAGTAGGGACACCTTCCACTATCCCTGATTGCTCCAAGCCCCATTCAGCCTGGCCTTGGACACTTCCAGGGATGGGGCAGCCACAGCTCCTCTGGGAAACCTGTGCCAGGGCCTCACAGTAAAGAATTTATCCTTAAAATCTAGGAAAGAAGGGAGAATAGTGAGCACAGCAGGAAGCAGGGTTTGTGTTTAACTACATCACTGCTTCTTGGTTTTGCTTTAAAAGTCATTTTCTGATGAGAGGCTGAAAGATCTTTGTGCCTGTAATTGTTACTGTAGTCCTTTTTTGTACTCTTAACAAACCCCACTTAACTAAAGAAATTGCAAAGTTATCCCAAACCGTGATCAAATGATCTATTCTGTATCTAAACAGGAGTTTCTCAACCCTTTGAAGCCCAAACCTTGCATTTTGGTATCCTTCCCGTCTGAATTTTTTACCAGCCTGGGTGGGAATGTAAGTTTTTCACTGTTATTTATTCAGTTGTTGCTGCTGTTTCTGAGCCCTGGTAGTCACAGGCACAAGCTGACAAACTGATCCTGAGATGTGTCCCCAAAGGCTGACAAAAAGGCAATCCCAGCCTGGCTGACAACAGCAGGAGCTAAAAAACATAAAATGGAAAGAAATCTGCCTGGAAAATGAAAAAAGAAGGTGCAGTAGGCAGGAAAGGAGGTAAGGTGCTGAACTGCAAAGAGATTGTGTGTATTTTATTGAATGTTACAAAAATGTTATTTTACTTTTACATAATTATTTTGAAAATATGATTGGGAAGGAGTTGATACCTCTCCAAAATTAACCTGTGTTATAACAGGCTATGGGCCTGCTACACAAGGTTTGGGCTTGATATGAGTTGTGCATAGAATCCCAGAATATTCTGAGTGGGAAAGGACCTGCAAGGATCATTGAGTACAGCTCTTGGCCCTCACAGGACACCCCAAAAATCCCATCATGTTCCTGAGAGGTTTGTCCCAATGCTTCTGAGCTCCATCCAGCTTGGGGCTCTGATTTGGGCAGCCTGTTCCAGTGCCCAAATTCCCTCTGGGTAAAAAAACCTTTCCTTAGCAAATAAAATTTCCTGTGTGCATGACACATTCCAAATGGATGTCAGAGCTGGAAAGCACTTGCAGGACTCTATTCATTGAATTGTCAGGTCAGATCCCTTCCCAGCTCCTTCTGTTCTTTGGTGCCTCAGGAAGAGCAACTGGGGTTTTTTAGGGATTCCCAATGCTGGTGATATCCCACCTCCAGAGGTTTCTGCCCATATTTTGCAGGTTTGGCTCCCTACTGGGTTAATGCCATCTGCTGTGCTGGATTGAAAATATGAAATGTTGCCAGTGTGGCTTTCCTGTGGATGTGTGATGTGAGGGCACATCCTGCAGCAGTTTGGGGGATGATTTTACGTGTTTAGTTCAGGTTATAATTATTTATTTAACCCATTACATTGTATAAAACACACAGCCAGGAGAGACTCAAGCCCCAGTTTATCTATTGATTGTCAAAAACCCTGCAGGATTGCAGCATCTTTGTTGTCTTGCTTCTCCTGTTAATTTCTCGCTGAAATTGGCCACGCTCAAATGTGAGCTCTGACAGTGACACAGATGGCTGCAGAGACGTTGTGGTCTCACAAGCTCTCTTTCCTCCAAATCATCTTTCCAACTCTGGTGCACACTGAAGCCAGAACATGGAGCTGCCACCCCACTGCAGCAGCTGCTGCTGGCCAGCTTCAGCTTCACAGCTCAGGGTTTGTTTAATGCCAGCTCTTCTTTGTCCCATTTTGATTTTCCAGCTCCCTGCCATTTTTCCTGAAGCTGGAAAAAGCACAGGAGGAAAATGCCCAGCACCAGTGGCTGACACACAGCTTTCCCTGGCTCTGCAGGTTCCTTCTGGTTCATTCACCAAGCCCACGTGGGGTGGGCACTCAGCCACAGCCCTGGCACCTGCAGCTGCTGCTACTCTTCAGGCTGAGAAGTATTTCAATTAAACACCAGAGGTCAAATACAGGGTGCCAGGCAGGGGAAAAAATAGAAAAAAGAAAGAGTTTTGCCTGTCTGAAAAAAAAAAAAAAAATAGAAGGATGTTGTGACTCTGTCACCAGCCCTGCTTAATGAGAGATGTGCAATTAATTTGTGTATTAGCTGATGTTATTTTACCATGGGTTGCTTAAGTGGAACTGGATATAAACACCACCACCCTTCTGGAAAGGATCTTAAGAATTCTCTTGCAGCTGGAGATTGCACTGTGCTTTTCTACCAGAAATTAGGGAGGATAATCACATGGGATTCACAAAGTTGAGGAAAATGTACTGGTGGTTTAGGGCAGGTGTCTGTTTCACTAAACTTGCATTAGACCACACCCTCTTCTCTCAAAGATCTTAAGGAGGTGATCTTTCATCTTATAGAAAGGTGCAGGACTGCAAGAGAAGAGTCACCAAACAAAATTGTTTGATGTCTTTCCTCAATCCCTACAGAGCTGCCTTCCCTCTAACCCCACTCTGTGCTCTGGTAATTTAAAGTGTGTTCCTTGAACAAACCCCCTTTTCTCCTCCTAAAACAGATTCTTTGGATTTATTGTCTCTGTGGTAATGCAAGGATAGTACAAGTGGTTATAAACAGCTCTTGGTCTTGTATTATTTGGCTGATGTTCATCTGTTTAATTTTATTTATAAAGAATAAAAAGTGATTTTACAATATTTAAAAAATATTGATTTTACAAGTCAGAAATCACTTGAAAGACACACAGGCAGGCGGTGCACATGACAGTGGACTACGTCAGGCATTTTCTCACTGGGACCTTTTAGGTATGGACTGGGTGGAAAAATAGAGAATTTTATGACCTTGATTAACTCATTTTTTCCCTCTGTGAGGCTGGGGAGGCCCTGGGACAGGTTGCCAAGAGAAGCTGTGGTTGGCCCATCCCTGGACATGTCCAAGGCCAGGTTAGATGGGCTTGGAGCAATCTGGGATAGTGGGAGGTGTCCTGGCCCATGACAGGGGGATGGAACAAGGTGATCTTTCAAGTCCTTTCCATCCCAAACCATTCTGGGATTCTGTAATTCCACTGTCATGTATGAACACTGAGATTTTTGTGCCAGACGTTGTTGGGAGAACTGAACAGGTATTGAACCTTCTAAGAAGTGACAGCTGGAACCGATCAAGCTCAAACACTGATGTTAGGTAGAGAGAAGCTTAAATGAAGAAGCTTAAACTAGAAATTTTCTAGTTAGAAATCCCTAATTGCCATCTTAAAAGGAAAAAAAAAAAAGTAAATTCAGAAGAGGAATTTATTTTTAACTCTTGCAGGGCTTCTATCAACAGCTGACTAAGTGCTAGCAAGTGGTGCTAGCAAGAAGGTCTGGTACATTCCTTACAGCCTTGCTTGCCCGTGAGAGTTAGCTAAAGGTTCTGAGTGATTTCAGAGGGTCAAAGTGACATCAAAGTGACTTAAAGGCACTCAGCAAACCTTCTCAACCAAATGTTCCTGTGGATCCCACCGTTTCACAGCTGCCTCCTCCAGTGTCATGCTGACAGCATTGGCAGCATTTGTGCCAGACAGGAGTTTGTGGAATTTGTAGTTTTGTGCTACAGTTGGCTTGATAAGCAGTGTATGCACCTTTCTGTGAACTGTCCCTCCTTTGAGATATAAAAAAGTTTAATTAGCTGGTTTTCAGTGGATTTGTTGTATATTTTCTGCAATCTGCTTCATAGCATTGTCAATGAAGAGTAATTCACCACCTCTCTGGAAAGATAATGGGTAAAGGCATCTATCCTTTCAGCTGGAAATTTGTCCTAAATCTCTGAACTGCATAAATATATATTTACAACTAATGAAGATTAAACTTGTTCTGCTACACTTAGCAACTGTGCACTAATCTTACTTTGGCAATGATGAAGTGGTTCCCTCCCTCTGACACCAGAGTTTTAACTCTCAAGAATTTTCTACTGCCTTGTGTGTTAATGCAGTCCCAGGCTTCACTCTGAACTGAATCAATTCCCTTTGTAGAGAAATCATAGAATGGATTGTAGAAAATCCCAGCATCCAGCCAGGGTGGATATCAACCTGTTGTATCATTTAGCCTGGGAACCATCAGTCATTCCTGGTGTAAATAATTAGAATAATTTATAATAATTTAAATAATTAGAGTGGTTTTGGTTAGAAAGACCTTAAAGCTCATCTGAAGGTCCATGGGCAGGGACACCTTGCACTGGACCAGGTTGCCCAGGGACAGCACTATGGGAAATATTCTATAAAACATCAGGCACATAAAACTAAACCTGAAAACAGCACAGTAAAAGAGAATAACAATCATAACATTCCATTATTGATTCACCTCAACTGCAGCTCCCGAGAAAAAGCTTTAATGCACTCGATGTGCTCCATTTGAAAATGGAGTAACTCTCTTTTGCTTTTGTCTTGAGGTTATTCTTTCCACTGCTGTTTTGGATTAGCACAGCCCAGTGAGGACCACAAATATTTCTATGTCTGGTTTCATCCCCCCCACCACCTCAGATGAGCTGAGGATGTTCTTGCTGGTTCACATATGAGACCAAATAATATGTTTTGGATGTCTATGTCCACACTTGTGCGCACGTGTCCAGGTACAAATATTCACACCTTCAAGAAATTTACCATCAGGGCTCTAAACAACTTGGTTAAGTTGGAGGTGTCACTGCCCATGGCAGGGGGATTGGAAGGAAATAACCTTTCATGTCTTTCCAACCCAAACAATTCTGTGATTCTATAAAACCTTCATGCAAAGTACATGCTTAAAGTATAGAGATGAGGAGAAACCTTTGACCTTTGAGCTCAGGAATCGCTTTACCATTGCACATCACGAGTTAGTCTATTAGCAGTTTTCAAGTTATTCAGTGCTTTATTTGGAGCTGCTGTGCTCACCCTCAAAGCAGAGGCAATAACAACACCAGATTAACTAAAAGAGAGAAAGCTAAAAAGGTATTTGAGACAGGAATGTCTGTCTAAATGAGGATGAATGGCAGGAGAGCCTTTAGGAAAGAAAAAAAAAAACACCTCTAAGGTAAAATACTGCCCACCCAGCAGGATGTTTTAATTCTAAGCTCTTCAGGCTATTTTATGACATTGCCAGGGAACAACAGTGCAGTTCTGCTTCTCAGGAGGCAGAGAGAGACACACACCAGGAAACCTGTGGTCAGTCCCGGTGCAAATCCCTCGTTCTCCAGACCAGAACGAGATAAAGGGAGACCCCCAAATTGCGACAAGCATTCCTGAAGGCCGAGCACCTCTCCAGTGCCAATATCCATCCATTCCTTTGCCTTTCACAAGGTCCCTCTGGAAGTCATCTTGCCCAGAGCACGGCAGAGGAGATGCCAGTGCCACGCTGGATGCGTCTTTGGCATCTCCTCCCCCGTTCTCTGAGCAAACTGGCTTCTCGAAAGACGGAAAGGGGCGAGCTTTGAACTTCTCTGTGTGTTTCTCTTTCCAGCTTGCCCTCCAGTTCTGCGGGCGGTGGGACGAGGACTCCAGCTGGCCTGCTGGCCACCAGCCGCGAGATGGCGATAATGTCACGATAGAAGGCGGCCGGACCCTGCTCCTGGGGACCGCCACCAATGTCCTCAACCTGCTGCAGCTCAGAGGTCTGCACGAGGGGGGCTCGGGGCTCTTCCTCCTCCAGGGATGGGGATTTTCATGGCTCTGATCTTTCCTTCCGTTCCCCAGCCCCAGCATCAGATTGTGCAGGCTGAGCCTGCCCTCAGTAGATGCAAGGGGACAGGGAAAGAATTTAAACATTCTGTGTGCAGAAGGAATTGTTTATGCTGCTTGAGGCATAATGGCAATATAAGCAAAAAGGCCTTTTTTCCCCCGCTTTTTTCTTTTGCCAGTCTACCAAAATTGCTGCTGTCCTGAGCAGTGTTCAGTGATAATGGCACTGCTGATAGCAAAAATCTACTCTGTCCTGTTTGGCTTCTTTGAGGCAGGTGTGTCACAGGCACCTTCACAAAATTATTGACATTATAGAATTGCAGTTCACAACAATCAAATGCAGTAAATAATCCCAAATCCTAGAGCCCAGCTGGTGGGCAGTAAGTAAATAACTGAGCACAGTTATGTTGGGAAACCCTGAATTTGCTGGGTTTATGTACCTGTACATAGACCCAGAATAAGAATGAGACTGGCATATCTCTGTGGGTGTTGAAGTAAAAATTTAAAGGATTTGTAATTCCATGTCAGAAATCTTTCCCCCTGGAAGTCATATCCTGGTTGTGGAATCTGCTGTATACATGCCTGGTATTATGGGAATGAGTTGTGCTGGTGAAATTGTTTGTTCAGAGTTAAGCCTTCGCTGAAATAGAGCTCAAAAAAATGAAAGCAGGAGTTTTTATATGTTTAAAAACCAGGAGAATTTCTGGTAAAATTGCTTTTATACTAAAATGATACTAAAGGTACTATTTTTTTTTTTAATTGAGATGATGGTGAAAGTCATGCATTTGACAATTATATTTTATTTTAAATTTGAATGATAATTCAATATGTAAAAAAGTTTGCAAGTTTATCCCTATCACAAGAACATTTTCAAAACTGATTGAACTTGCTCAGTCTAGGCTCAGAGGTATTCAAGAATTGCTACATCAGACACCCATTTAAAAGCAAAATTAAAAATCAGCTGAGATTTTGAGATAAAAAAAGGTGAAACACTTTAGTACAATCCTTTTCCCCAGTGAAAATTCTAAATCTGTGGTTCAAGATTATTCTTAACCTCATTGTGATTATGCCATACTTTAGAGGAGACAGGTCAGAACACCAGATTTCTTTTGGCTGCAAATCTGGATGAAGATTTTGGGGCTCAGTCACTGACTTTGTGAAGAATTGGGGCAAAATATTGGAACAGAAACCTTCTGAGCTTTGGACCTATTCAAAGGCTCATTTGATCTATGAGTCAGCCCTCATGAAGCTACTGGAGCTCTGATTGAATTTAATGAAGTCTGGAGTAGTATCTTTATGGCTTTGGCTCATCTGACATTCAAATCATTCCTCTTCTTTATCATGTTTTCCAAGAAGCCTGGTTTATAAAGTCAATTCAGTTAGAAAAGCAGCATTAGAATATTCTAGATGTGATTATTTTCTCCATTGTTACATGCCAAACAGAAGGATAAAACATTTTAGAATTATAACCTGCAGGAATTTTTTTTGTCTGAGCTTTGTGTAGTTGCCTGTTGCATCCACTGCCACTGCCATAGGTTCTCTGGCTGTGTAGCCTTGGTTAGATTTGGAATGAAGACATGCTGAGATCTATTCTGAAATGAGGCTGAGATTTATCTTTTCTTATCTTCCCTTTTTTAAAACTGTCCAGCTCAGGGGAGTTTTTTAGGCTCCTGTATTGATACAAACACACATCAACAAAGACCTGTTCGTCTTAGGAATTACAGACACCCTTCTCAAATTGAATCACAGGTGATCCCTCAGAGCAGCAACTACCAACCCCATGAGCACATCAAATAATCAACCACTTCCCCCAGGTGCCAGATGGGCATGGCAGTAAACCCCTAACCCCTAAGGTAGGTGTCAATATGTGCTTCGATTGAAACATCCCATTCCTATTTTACCTGGAGAGTTTTTCTTAGCTGGAGCTGGAGAATGGGATTAAATTGTAGCACTGCTCCCTTTGGCTTTCATGACTCAGCATCAGGCTGGCTGTGCACTCTGAAGCTGAAAATACAATGTTTTGTGGATGGAAAAATGATGTAACACTACTGAATAGATTGCTTCTACATTGCCCATTTTCTGGTGCTGTGTCCAGCAAGCTCAACACATGTTTACAGGCCCATTTATTGAAATTCCACCTTTTTTAAGACACCATGAGGATTTTGAATACTGGCTCTGTGTTGTCCCTTTTTGATGATTTCAACATTGCAGGAATAATTTAAAGAGTGTTAGAACAAGAACATCAACTTCATGTGGAGCCTTAAACTGACCCTCCTTTGGCCATATTAACATATAGCCCCAAACATATAGAGGTTCTGGGAATGACCACACTGTCTGGGCAGAAGATCTGGAGGTCAAAACAATAGAAAAATAGGATTAGGCAGCTGGGTTCTGCTCACTGCCATGAGGGCTCAGCAGTTTCTCTCTCCTCCTCAACAAGCAGAGCATGAACAAATGGATATTGAGTGTGGAAAGTTTAATAGTCGGGCTGTGAAATGGCTCAGACAAGACTGATTTAAAGAAGAGATACAAGAGAGACAGACTGTAGATAATTCTGTATGTTCAGCAGATTGCAGTTATTTTTGTAATCCCAGCATCACAAGCATGGAAATATTTATGATAACCCAGGACAGATGGAAATTTCCTTTGCACAGGGTTTACAGTGCAGGAACGTTGTGTTTGATGGGTTGATACCTCAGACATGTGTTGTTGCCTTTGTCTGAAATTATAGTGGTCTAGGGAGGTCTGGAGACAAAAAAAACCCCAAAAAACAAAAAACAAAAAACAAAAAAACCCCACCAAAATCAAAACTGTCTGGTCTTTCAGGAGCTCCTTGGAGATGAATTTGGGGTGACACTCACAGTTACACCCCAATGGAGTTTAAGATCCCCACCTGGAGAGTTGCTCTTGCAAAGGCAACTTTGGGGTAGCCACTCTTGCAGGCATAAGGGAGAAAATTGCTTTGATCCTTGTCCTGGAAAAGACTAATTTTCACTTAAAGAATCATTTAGATTGGAAAAGACCTCCAAGATCACAGAGTCCAACCTTTGACCAAATACCAACATGTGAATTAGAGCAGAGCACTGCATGCCACGTGCAGTTTTTATTTGATTCTCTGACTCTGTGAATATCTTGAATTCCTTGTAATCCACATTTTGATCATATTTTGGCCAGAATGGATCCTGTGCGTAAATCTGGGAGTAGAAAAAACAAAGATATTGATTTTGCTTCTCTTTTCCTCCTCTTTGATGCTATTAGCAACAAGCAATCACATATTCTCTGATACACCAACTTCAATAGTAGTCAAATAAACCGTGCTTCAGCCACTGCTGAGAAAGATTGGGGTTTTAATTCACTGAATTAAGGAAAAAGTGGTTCCCTCTGTTTTCTTCTCTATGCCATCAACCAGTCCTTAAATTCATTTTTAAATCCCTTGTCAATAGGCACAGTTAGAACCTGTTTCTGTCATGGTGTTTTCTGTGCCCTTTTGATCAATCCGTTTGGGATAAGCATTGTGATCCTCTTTTTTTTTTTTTTTTTTTTTTTTTTCAGCCAGTTTCAAGTTCATATTTTCTTTTTTTAATCAGGCAGAGACATTACAATTAAAATACCATAAAAGTGATTCTGGCAGTATTGCAATAAGCATGTTTTTTAATTAAAGAAAGAACATGGGATGTACAAATAGTAACAGCTAATGGGAAATTTCATCCAATGTATTTTTTAATTGAGATTTAAAAGGAAGAAAAGTCAGCTCTATTTCTCTCTGTCACTGTGTGATATTTTCCTACATTGTTACGGTGAGCCTTCAATAATTAGTCTCAGAGCTTTAGAATCCTCTCTGTTTCCATGAAAAACTGTGAAAGGCATCAGTTCTTTATTTTTCAGTATATTTTTCTGCAGGGATTCAGTGCTATCCAGTAGAGTGCAACTTGCAGATGTGGGCATTCCTGGAGGAAGGGTTTTGAGGCCCTGAATCTGTAGCAGTTTAAGGTGTGGGTCTTTTCAGATCCTCCCCCAGCTGCAAACCCTGGTTCATGTTTGGGCGTGGACTGCAGGTTTCTTTTGCCATCACGTTTCATATGGGCTTACGGGATGCACGTTGGACTCCCAGGACTTCCACTTGCCAATTAAATTGATTTACTGCAACTTCAGCAGCTCTTGAGACTCCTGTGGGACATTTCACAGCGAGCAGATCTGTGGAAGCTAATGCTGGCCAAGGAACTGGACACAGCTTTGGCAGAGACTGAGCAGAAACCCTGGGCAGCACCATCTCTTTCTTCTAATCACTGTCATGGAAAGAGGGAATCACAGAATCACAGAAGGGTTTGGGTTGGAATGGACCCTAAATCTCATCTCATTCCCCCCCTGCCATGGGCACAGACACCTTCCACTATCCCAGGATGCTCCAAGCCCCATCCAGCCTGGCCTTGGACACTTCCAGGGATCCAGGAGCAGCCACAGCTTCTCTGGGCACCCTGTGCCAGGGCCTGCCCACCCTCACAGGGAATTTCTTTCAAATGTGCACCTAATGAATGTCTGTCACTTGGGGACTTGAAATGACAGCCCAAGGACCTTTGTTTTCATCACATCCCTGTGGGTGGTGTTACCTGAGGCCTTCCCAAGGCTCGCTTGGAAGTTCCTCACTTAGATCCCAGATGATGTCAGACGTGCTAGAAGGCACCCTGGAGTGTCTGCACCTCTTCCCCACCAAGTCAGCTCTCCTCTTCCAAATCCATCCAGGTGTTATGAAGTATCTCAGAGGTCCCTTGAGAGCTGAAGAAATAGAAAGAATTCTTTGAAGGAGATACATCTATGGCAGCATCTTCTGGGATGCTGATTGGAATTGCCTTTTACTTGTCTCCTGAGCTCTAAGGGAAGAGCCTGATCAGTTTCCAAGGGAGCACGTGCCATCTGAACAGATGGCTGTGAGCACAGCAAGCCAAAAAACAAAGGCTTGTCAGGCTGGGAAAATGAATTCTGTCTGAGAGTAGTGAAGCAGCTGCTGATTCCTCTCCCAGGGATGGATTAAGGCATCCATCCAACAAAATGCTGGAATACAAGCTTAACTTTTGAGTGTGTTAGTGATGTCCTGGTGGAAATGCACAGGCATTTGAATTCAGAGCTAATCTGGGATCTGTATCTGGGTGCTGTGAACATGAAGGAACATTTTGAGGGAGATGCAGGATGAAATTTGGACTCTTGGTTTGAGCAGCCTTTTGGATGGGGCCAATATAACAAAATTCCCCTTTGCATCTTGTTCAGACATGGTCCAAGCTGCAAACAACTTTCATGGTTCATTGGAATGTCCTGTGAGCATGTCAGCAGGGTGCAGGTGACAGATCCATGAAATAATTAATTGTCTTTTCTAAAGCTCACGAACCTTGTATTTTTCTTTCTGTATGCAACAAGATTTTAGTTGCTTTGGTTTTTTTTTTTTTTTTTTCCCCTGCTGGTGACCCCCTTGGAGCAGAAGAATGAGCAGTAAGGGGGCTGCCAGCACATTAAAGCCTTGTGGTTATACAGGATCAAGCAAAGCTATTCCAACCCTGGCAGGGGCATCCTGCTGTTTGCCACTCAGGGATGCTGGCCAGGAATAGAACTTCTGATGCTGAGCCTGGGGAATTCTCATGGGGAATTCTGTGGCTTTATCATCTGAAACACCAAGTGAGAGGAGCTGGTAAGAGCAAGCTGAAGGCTGTGGGGCTGAGTTATTCCTGGTCATGGAGCAACCAGAGCAGGTCTCCCCTGCACTGATGGGAAGAGGTGGTCTGGGTGGAGGGATGGGATTTCAATCTCCAAATCCCTTTCCATGTAGAGGAAGTTTCCTAGTTGAAGGGCATGACATAGTAGTGGTATATAAGACCATTTTGTTGATACTCTTCTACCACTTGATTATTAAAAAAAATGTCTTGAGACAATCCAGCACTCTTCTCGTAGTTTGCAGGCTTTAACACTGTATTCAGCTTTACATAAAGAAGTAGAATTAAATAAAATTTGAAGTGGAACTGAATAGCTGAAGTTGAACTAAATACAAATATGTTACTTTTATCCCAGCTCCCTAATGAGCTGTTCATTAGGAAAAATATCTTATATTGACAGTGAATGCAAAGTGTGGCCTCAAAAATATCTCCATGCAAAAGGTGTACTTTGGAATGGGGACTTTGCTTCCCTCCAATTTCAGGAAATCTCTAAAACAGTCTATAACACAATCTAAATGAAAGTTAGTAACATTGTTTTTATTTATTATGAGAATATCTGAATATCTGTTTTAGAAATTTTTTTAAAATTAAAAATGAGGTTTTTGAGGAGGGATATAAACTGCTGTGTCTACAAGTGTGAAGCTTCTTAAACTCCCTGCACCAGTCTTTTTTTTTTTTTTTTTTTTTTTTTTTTTTTTTTTTTTTTTTTTGTCATAAGTGCACATTGCAGGCTCTTTTCATAGTTAGTATTTTGGATACCTGGGCTGTGGCATTGCATGAGTGAGTACAGGACTCCTGACAGAGAGAATAGTTAACACATTCCCTTTCCAAATCCTTTACTTTTGAGCATGTCCTCCACCATTTCCCAGGGACTTCAGGAGGTAAATCTCTTTTCACAAAAGCAGTGGTGCCGTAATTAATTATTCTTTCAGCAGATTAAACCTCCCACCTTATTATTAGGTTTGTTTTCTTTAATATTTCTTTTTTTTTTTTTTTTTTTAATTATTTGGTCTGGCTGCTTCTCCCCTCCTGTGGGACATATGGAATTGCCTTGTTGTTTTTATTCTTTCTTTTCCCCCTTTGGTATAGACAGATAAAGAAAGATTTCTTTTCTGTTTGTGCAGAGGTGGAGGCTAATTGCTGGGTTAATTGAGAAGAATGGTGCTTCTGATGTTCTCACAAAGTATCAAATAGCCTCAACATATTTCTCCCCTCTCTCCCTCACTCCACCTAAAGAGACCCATTGAATTTGCACATTACTGTACAGAAGTGATTATGGGCTTAATTGTATTTATTTTGCTTGGTGGGGAGGCCATCATAACAGTGGTTGATTGATTTTTATAAAATCACCCTCAAGGTCATGTGTAGGACTTTGCTTTCCTGTGCAGCCATAACAAACAATTTGAGGGTCACAGCCAAAGGCTCCGTTGAGCAATATTCCTGCATTCTGCTTTCAGGGAAGGGGTCAAGTGCAATAAAAGAAGGAAGCACAACTTTTATTTTCTTTTTAAAAAAATGAGAAGACAGCCTTGTAAAGCAGCAGCTGTATATTTATTCTGACCCAACAGAAAACACAGAGGTGTAGAGGGACAATATGCAATTTTTGGACACAAGAATTTGTAAGTTTGGCCAGAGTTTGTTTTACACATAGACTTGATAAATGGTTTAATGAGTCCTTCCTTATGCTTTCTTTTCTGTTCTGTGGCGCTGCTCTTCTTTCAACCTCAGCAGTTGAACTTTACTTTTCCACTATACTTTCTCCCAAAGACTGAGCACCATTTGGATTTGTCCTGGGAGGTTTTCAGAAGCTTTGCAAAGATCCAGGGGACAACAGCATTGTGGAGTGACCATGAGTGAAGCTGATCTGCCCCTTCTCCAGGATTAAATTTTGTGTCTGACTGCTGCTTCTAAGGGAAAGCAAAAGAGTCACATACAGCAAACCCCACAATTATAGGATAGTTTGGTTAGAAGGAACCTTAAAACCATCTTGTTCCAACCCCCCTGCTTGGACAGGACACCTTAGGCTACACCAGGTTGCTTAAAGCCCCATCCCAGCTAGCCTTGAACACTGCCAGGGATGGGGCAGTCACAGCTTCCCAGGGCAACCTGTTCTAATTCCTCACCACTCTCACAGGGAAGAATTTCTTCCTAGTATAAGGGCTTCTGCTGTTCAAGCTGCACTAGGGAAGGTTTAAACTGGATATTAGGAAGAATTTCGGAGGGCCAAGAGTGTAACAGACTGTGGGCAGTGGCTGACTCACCATCCCTGGAGGTGTTCAAAAAATGCATGGACCTGATGCTTGGAGACATGGTGTAGTGGTGGAGTTGGCAGTGCTGAGTTAATGGCTGGACTCTGTGATCTTAAAGGCCTTTTTCAACCTCAGTGACTCTGATTTTCCTCTGGAAGGGTCAAACTTGCACAGCTCCTGCTGGAATCCCTGCTGCTCCTGGGATGAGGTGGGAATATTGCTCCTACTTGCACCCAGAGCAGTCAGCAGCATCCAGACTTCTCGGACACTCAGAAATCCACAAAAGATATGGAAAATCTTCAATCAACAGTTTGAAAATTTTGAGTGGGTAATATGTGACTGAAACTTGGGAAAACTTGTTTGAGACTGAATTGTGATTTTGCAATCAAAGGATAGGACAACTGTCTACCAGCACTCCTGGTTCAGTGGTACAGCATGGCAGCAATTAAAATACTCATTAAAAATTGTATGAGAAGAAGAGGAAACAGAAATTACTGTATTTCACTGAGAATAGAGCATAGTAAGTCAATAAAGACCTTAGGGAAGATGTCTTTTTTATGTTAGGAGTGAAATAAATCACAGTGATTTACAGTTCCATTTATAGATTGTGGTGATAAAATTATTAACACTGCTGCTATAAAGCAAAAGTATTTAATAAATATTTCTGTTCTCAGCATGGGAAGAAACAGGATGGTAAATTATATCACAAGAGGAAGATGGAGCGGCAGTCCATTTATTGCCAAATAATGCTAATAGAATGAAAACATTAAATATTCTTTCAGAATACACATTCTTAAAATCAACAGGTCCAGTCTCAGTCAAGAGATTTAAAACTGCTGCTGGAGTCAGATATCTTGTGTTGTTTTACATGAAACAAGCTGAAATTTCTTCTGGTTCTTCACAATCCATGCAGTACAATTTGCAAAGACTCTATATGAAGGCTCAGCACTAATACATTTGTAGGTAGAAAAGAATGTCTAGGGAAAAAGACAATTTACACATAGGAGAGTTGCTGTTTTTGAGAGCAAACCTGTGGTTCCCAGTGGTTATAAGCAAGAAAATGTGAGATTTATCTCTTCCTTCAATTAAGCATATTCTGTAAAAAATTGTGTAAAAAATTGTGGAAAGCAATAAAATCAGGCAAGAAAATATTTAATAAATAGTCCCTATTCAAATACTATTTTTATAAGCCTAAAAATGAGGACTAAGTTATATGACTTTGTTATAAGCTCAAGAAATCAATGAAACAAGGTAAACCCCTCCATGTGAGAATAAAAAAGGAAATCAGGATAAGCAAAATATGAACAATGGTGAACAATGATCAAGATAGCACTTCATATGTTTTTATATTAGAAATTCTCTTTTTTTTTTTTTTTTTTTTGTATAAATACTGCAGTTCATCCAGATGTCTGGTCTCCCTTCCTCTTGCTAAGAATTTAAGAATCGGTAGTGTTATCATGGAATGGTTTAGGTTAGAAGGAACCTTAAGAATCATCTGATGATCTGGTTCCACCCCCTGCCACGGGCACAGACACTTTCCACTATCCCAGGTTGCTCCAAGCCCCATCCAGCCTGATCTTTAGCACTTCCAGAGTTGGGCAGCCACAGCTTTTCTGGACAACTTGTGCCAGGGCCTCCCCACCCTCACAGGGAAGAATTTGTGAGGTAGGAGAGCCAGCTGGGTGGTTGATAGAGAGATCACCATCAAAAACTGCTTCCACCTGCAGCAAACTGGCTGTGGGATGAGCTGCTACAGTTGTCAGCTACTTCACACAAAGGGAGCAGGGTAGAGCCTTTGGAAGAGGTGTGTATCTTCCACACTTTGGGAATTTCCCTACTCTCTCCTGGGACACACAGCCTGATCTAGGAAGGCATATCCCATGTGCAGTCTGACAAAATGGATGAGAGTCCATTCTGTCCACATCCATTGTACAGGAAGTGACAGCATCCGTCACAGGAGAGGAAATATGAAAGGAGATCATGGAATAAACCATCCTGAGGTGACAGATTGGGATTTTCAGCTGATGAAAGGCAAGAACAAGGGAGGCATTTGACAGAACTGAAGAGCTTGAGTCAAAAAATATAAGGGATGGAAATGGTTTTTCATGCACTATGCATTTAACCCGAAAGGAGATCATGGAATAAACCATCCTGAGGTGACAGATTGGGATTTTCAGCTGATGAAAGGCAAGAACAAGGGAGGCATTTGACAGAACTGAAGAGCTTGAGTCAAAAAAAAAATAAGGGATGGAAATGGCTTTTCATGCACTATGCATTTAACCCACATAATTCATTGCTTCAAGAAGTCGTTGAGACCAAATATCACAAAGATTCCAAAGACCAGTTCTTTATTACTGGCAAATCTTATCCAGTTATACTAATAGTCAGTAGGAGGAAAATGTTGGCAAGGGGTTGAAACCTTATGCTTTGAGGTGAAGCTAACCTCTAATTAGGGATTAAAATGAGATTTTTATGGGATGGGGAGACCAACCCACAGCCAGCTAAGAGGGAGACGTGTCTCACACTGTATTTGGAAGCATCTGGTTTTGAACAGCAGCTGGAGGAGTTTGCAGGATTAAATCAACCACTGTTCTAAACATGTTGCCAGTTCTTATGTTCCAAAGCAGTTTTCCTCTCTCCTCTCCCAGTCACAAGTAGTTTGTAATCTAAAAAGTAACATATTACAAATTAGGTAGGAATATTCCTTTTTGACATTAAGTGACTTAGTTGGTTAAAATTGGGTTTTTCCAAACACAGCTTCCTTTAACTGTGGCTGGAGAGTCTGCCCAGGCTGACTGGCCTTGCTCAAGTCCAGAAATGCAGACTGTTGAAGAATCAAAAAATTTACTGGATTAATCGGGTCGTTAAAGGGTTGTTAAATCCATGAGGAGAAATAAAGAACAAGGTGTAAATTTCACAGAATGCAATAGCATTTTAGCTTTATTTTGTAATTTTACTGCAAACCCCTTTGTTTACCTACCTCTTCCAGTTCCTTTGGCTGTGAGAGAGTGACTGACTGAATATATGATTGTATTTTCTTCTTCTCTTGTCTTCAGGTGGCAAACTCCTGTTTACTGGGCCAGGACCTGTAGAACTGCATGCTCATTACATCCTGGTGTCTGATGGAGGAGAGCTCCACGTGGGATCCCCTGAGGCCCCTTTCCGTCACAAAGCACACATCTATCTCTATGGAAGCCTCCACTCTCCACCATTATTTCCATATGGAGTCAAATTCCTGGCAGTGAGGAATGGGACCCTTTCCATTCACAGTGAGTAGATTTCTTTTGTTGTCAAAAGCAAAGGACAAATGAATAACAGAAAACAAAACAAAGAAAATACAAAAAAATGGGTTTGGAAGAAAAAAAAATTGACAAAACTTTGGTCATGATTCTCATGGAATCATGAAATGGGTTGGGTTGGAAGAGACCTTAAATACCATCTAGTTCCAGCAGGCATTCCTTGAACAGGGACACCTTCCTCTATCTCAGGTTGCTCCAAGCCCTGTCCACCCTGGCCTTGGACACTTCCAGGGATCCAGGGGCGGCCACAGCTTCTCTGGGCACCCTGTGCCAGGCCTTCACCACCCTCACATCCAAGAATTCCTTCCCAAATTCCCATTTATCCCTGCCTGCTGGCAGTGGGAAGCCATTCTCTGTGTCCTGTCCCTCCATGCCTTGTCCCAAGTCCCTCTCCAGCTCTCCTGGAGCCCCTTTAGGCTCTGGAAGGGCTCTGAGGTCTCCCTGGATCATTCTCTTCTCGAGAAGAACACCCCCAGCTCTCTCAGTCTGGCTTCAGAGCAGAGGGGTTCCAGCCCTGGGAACATCTTCTGGACCCATTCCAACAACTCCACACCATTCTTATATTGTGGCATAGAAGAATGTAGATGTGGAGCTTTTCTTGAAGATTATAAAATATGGGTATAAAATGGCCATTTCTTGATGTAGGAGTTTGGACATGGAATTCACGTCCAAACTCGTCATGATTCAGAACATTGCTGCACATTTCTCAAGTTCTTCTCTACTGGCTATTTTTAAAAGCTCTACATCTCATAGAGGAGGAGGATGAAAAAGAAGAAAAAGAAAAAACATCTGAATGTCTCATCCCCCTTTCTCCTGTTCTTGTGTGTCAATCTTCCTTTTGGTGGGTGTTCACACCCTCCAGCAGGTCTTGAACTTCCTGTGCCCTACAGGAGGAAATGTTGCTGTCTCTGCAGAGATGTGGCTTTTGGACAAAAATTATGTCAGGCACTGAGGGTACCATTTGAGCACAGGCAGGGAGTGAGTTGTGCCTCTGTGCCATCATCCTGCCAGCTCATGGGAGCTGAGCAAGGTTGGGAGAGGTTGAGTTTGCAGGGGAGTCAGTGAGCAGATGCTTTTCTGAATTGGAGAGATCAGCAAGGGCTGTGGAAGGAGCTCCTGGCAGGGCAGGAGAGGTGAGGTTGCACCTCAGCACCATGTCAGGTGCTCTTGATCCTTCACTGAGACACAGCAAGGCTCAATTATTTACTGCCTGTAAAAGGCATCAACAATTTCAGTGAAGTGGCTTTGCAGAGCATTTCTGCCCCATTTCCTGGAGGGTCTCTGTGAAGGAGGGCTATTAGAGCATCTTGGCTGAATTCACTGTCCATTGAGTTTCACACAGTTATCCCAGCCCTGAGCTCAGTAACTCCCGTTAGATTAAAGCTTGCCTTCCAGAAAGACTTGGTCTTTGACGATGTCAAGGGAGACAGAAACCAGCTTCTTCCTTTGAGGCTTTTTCCAGGGGATTAATTTGGTTAATCATCCATTTTTCCCCCCTTTTTAAAGAAAAGTATTGAGATTTGAATTTGCCTCATAGCAGCTTTTGCTGCTTCACTTTCTGTGTCTTCCGCCTCTTTAAAGTGTCCTTCTATTCTTGGTTTGACCCCTGTAAGCCAGGATTTTGTCCTTAGATTGTCAGCAATTTACAGCATGAGCCTTCACTTTTTGTTTTCTAGCAAAAAGGCCAGTAGCAACTCTTGGCAGCTGTGCCTCCTGTGCTGCTTCTGCTTTCTATTCCAAGCCTGTATCAACTCTGCCTTGGTGACTCCACCACCCACAAAATTGAAGACAAACAGGGCAGAGCACATTTTGCAGTCTTACCTTGACAATGTGATGGAGGGAGGTAAACCCAGGCATGCACATCAGTACCTTTGAGTCTTTTCTCAATGCCAATTTATCCTTTTTTTTTTTTTTTTTTTTACTCAGTGCCATTATTCTCAGTGAACCTTCATTCCCTAGGAAAAAAGGAGGATGAGGTCTGCAATCCAAGCATTACCTGGATGGAGACATACAGAGTCAAAAGTGGCTTGACCCTTAGTGGAAAAAACTCTTGGTTTCAATTTTTCATAAATTATTGAATTATTGAAAGGCTTGTGTGGTTAGGGATGTTAAAGATCATCTAGTCCACCCTCATTGCATGAGCAGGGATGGCTTCCACTATCCCAGATTGCTTGGGGTCCCATCCAAATTGTCCTTGGACAATTCCAGGGATCCAGGAGCCGCTGCAGCTTCTCTGGGCACCCTGTGCCAGGGCGTCCTAACCCTCACAGGGAAGAAATTTTTCCCAATATCCCATCTAACTCTCTCCTCAGGCAGTTTGAAACCATTTCCCTGTGTCCTGTCCCTCCATCCCTTGTCTCAAGTCCTTCTCCAGCTCTCCTGGAGCCCCTTTAGGCAC
The DNA here is from genome assembly GCF_017590055.1 of Onychostruthus taczanowskii. NCBI lineage: Eukaryota > Metazoa > Chordata > Aves > Passeriformes > Passeridae > Onychostruthus > Onychostruthus taczanowskii. The sequence continues at coordinate 2,163,346 of NW_024506994.1, read as the reverse complement.
TGGAAGGGGCTCTGAGCTCTCCCTAATCCTTCTCTTCTTCAGGCTGAACAATGCTAACTCTTATTCTATTATTATTATTCAAAATCAATTCTTATTCAAGAATTCATATTAATTTCTTATTCAACATATCCAGAGTAGCTATGAAGTCACTTTTAAGCTCTGCACAACACGCAGCCCCAGTGCATGGCTGCAATTATTGCTCATTCAAACCATGTAATCTGCAATTTAACATAGAAGCAGTAGAAGCCTGCTAGAAAACATGACAGAAAATAGTGGGGTCTTTTACTGGGTTCATATTGCTTACATGGAAGAAAAAAATCTGCTGTTCTGTCTTTAATTTAGCATCAGTCTGGTCTGTGGTATAGAACAAATTGTGGAGCATGACAGCCCCTTTCATATATATATATATAGAATATATGTGTGTGTGTGAAAGAAGCTGACATGCTCTGCAATACACATTTATGAGATACATTTATACACACAAATATATATGTTATCTCAGATCAAAATCATTAAATAAGCAGGTTTCCAAATTCTTGGCTGTCTTGGCAAAGACAGGACTGAGTGCATTTTAATTCCTTTTCTCTTTCAGGCTGGGAATGTTGGGGGATGATGCTCTGCAGCTCTGGTTGAGTTCAGATTGTTTAGTAAGCGCTGTCAGCTCCTCACTTTGATATGTTAATATGACTAAGGGTTTCCCACAATTCCCTCATGAGTGGCAGTCCTTTGCTCCGGTAGTTGTAGCAGACTGGGAAATTTCACTGTTGCCTTTGGCTTTAGCCAACTCCCCTGCCAGTCAGAGCGTGCCACCCATAAACTGCCTGTCAATCACCCGTCACTTTGAGAGGAGGCTTCAGCCAGCCAGGGCAACTCGACTTTTTGACAATGTAATTATGGCCCTTGCATCCGCAGTAGGGGCCTGAGCGGGGCTGAGAGAGTTTTATTGATTGTTCAGAAGGGAAATTTATCACTGTCTCCAGCTCCATTCCTGCTCTATTCCCTGAGAAACTCTCCTGACAAGCTTCGGGAGAGAAGTTCAGCGTGGTGGCCTTGGCTGTTCTTGTGCCTTTGTCCTTCCCAGGGAAACTGGAGACACCAGTGGACGCTGAGTGGGGGCAGGAGCTGGGTGCAGAGTGGAGGTGCTGCATCAGGACAAAGAACACCCAACCTGTCCTTGTGACAGCCTGGTCTTATGGTCCTAACCCTTATCACAGAATCCCAGAATGGTTTGGGATGGAAGAGGCCTTGAAGACCATCCAGTTCCACCCCCAGCTATGGGCACAGACACCTTCCACTGTTCCAGGTTGCTCCAAGCCCCATCCAGCTTGGCCTTGGACACTTCCAGGGATCCAGGTGCAGCCACAGCTTCTCTGGGCACCCTGTGCCAGGGCCTGACCACCCTCACAGGGAAGAATTTCTTCCCAATATTCCATCTAAACCCACCCTCCTTCAGCTTAAGACCATTTATTTTTGTCCTGTCCTTCCAGGCCCCTGTTTAAAGTCCCTCTCCAGCTCTCCTGGAATTCCTTTAGACATGGGAAGGGGCTCTGAGTTCTCCCTGGAGCCTTCTCTTCTCCAGGTGAACACCCCCAGCTCCCCCAGCCTGGCTTCAGAGCAGAGATATTGCCTCATACTGAAAAATTTTAAAGATCTTCTTTGGAACACCCCCAGCGCCCCCAGCCTGGCTCCAGAGCAGAGATATTGCCACATACTGAAAAATTTTAAAGATCTTTTTTATTTTCAGCAGTCCTGTGAAGGTGATCTTGTTATTCCATTGTGTCCCCATGAAACAGGTTGTGAGTCTTTCCAAAAAAAGACCAGCATTCCTTTGCCAGGCATTTATCTAAAACTTTGTGTCAGCACTCTGGTGGGAAAGAATATGAGCTGTGAGCAACCTATTCTAGTGGAAGGTGTTCCTCCTGTGGCAGTGGGTTGGAAGTGGATGATCTTTAAGGTTTCTTCCAGCACAAAACTCCCTGTGATTCTGTGATTCCATGAGCCTTTTCCCTGAATTTTGACTAATAATATGTATCCCTTTAGTTAGATGAAAAATGTTACACTTCAGATTAAAAACATTTGCATTCACCTTGTCCAAACTGTGAAAGGTATGTGATAAAGAAAGAAACAATGTCTTGAGAGTTTTGGTTTAATAACTTATTTATAATCAGGATACTTTAAACAGAGGTGTCAGTAGTCACTTCAGTGCTCTAAAATCATGGCCAGTCCTACTGCAAAGAATGTCCCTGCATTTGCAATGGTGAAAATTATATTTTAGAGGTAAATCTGCATGACCTCTATCCCAGATTTCTCTGCAGCCAAAGCCATCTGATACTTTTTCAGGGTTATCTCAGGGAAAAAAAAAATAAATTATATCAGTTGAACCAATTATTAATTTTAATTGCTTTTAATCAATAATAAAACACAAAATATTTGTGAGCTACTCACTGTGCTCTACAAAGCCTGTGCATTCCTCCAGAGATCAAACATTTAATCAAATGCCTCTTGCTTTGCCTCCATTAGGCAATGTTATGTATCTGTGCTGAGTTTGAGATTAAGAGATCATAGACAACATGAGAGAATTTGTTCTGCTTTACTCACATGTTAAAAAGAAAAGCTTCCCAGGGGAAAAATATAGGAGGAAAAAATCTGTAGCAGGGGGATTCAAGATAGGGTGCAGAGATCTGTTAGAAAAAATATATTTTTTTACTCTACTGAAATGAATCTATTTAGTAAATGTTATTTTTCACTGCTGAACTTCCTCATTTCCTGAGCTTGCTTCCATAGGTTGGTTTTCCTTAGGTGCCCGTTATTCTGTGTAGGGGTTGCAGGAGTCTTTCTTCCTCCTGTGACAGTGTTTTTCCTCTCTAAGACCTTGACTTTAACATGATGCATTAAAGCAGATGGCTCTGGAACAGAAGGCTGAGCTGCCTTGAATCCCCTTGTGTTCACCAGGGGTAAGAAACTGCGCTTAGGCACTTCCCATGGAGTAACTAATGTACAATGACTTGTGCCTTCACTTTCTTATTCACAAATATAAGATGACCATTAGATTTTAAAGACCTAGCAGATGGGGGAGGAAAAAAAGACTTGGGTTCAGGGCAAGCTGCTGTGTCTTTCACAGTTTGCCCTTCTTTCTAACAGAAATGCATCTATTATTTTTGATTTAAGCTTAAATCAGTTGATTTGTGTTTTGGTGCTGATCTTACTGGGAAAAACATGATGAAAAGGAGACAGAGAGATGGAAACTATATAATATAGGTAGTAAAGATATTAATACAATATAATACAATACACACTATGTACTGGAAGAGAATAGAATAAAATAGGATATGATAGAATATGTAAATACACTATAGCTAATATATTACCTTGTGATTCCTGACAGGGTGCAGGTTTGTGGGTTGTTACAAATGTGGAGGCATATTTTATATTAAATAATTTCCTCCTTCAAACTTTCAAATATAACATCAAAATACTGCTTCGAGTTCTGGTGCCAACAACACCCAGTTGTTATTGGTCGGAGGAAGAGAACACCCAGCAGCAAATTCAGGGTTAATTTCCACCCTAGACAGGAGAAAGGATGAGAAGTCTGGGCTTCCCAGGTAGGTGGTGGAGGTGTTCAAGAAAAAACTGGACGTGGCACTCAGTGGTCCTGCCTAATTGACAAGGCAGGGGTTGGTCACAGGTTGGACTCAACCTTGGAGGTATTTTCAAACCTGAGTGATTCTGAGAATTTTGGCAAATTGAGGGGCCTGGACCCATCCCTGGCTTTCCCCAGAGCTGTGGGCTGAGCCAGGCAGGGACCCTCCCTTTGGGCTCACCCTCACTTTCCTGGTGCTGAATTCTCCTCCATCAGATTTTGGGGACGCAAGAAGCTGATGTTAGCATGGCAATGGTTGTGCTGCCCCACATTCCCACTCCTGCAGGGAGATAGGTCCTGTCTCACTCCACAGCAGCACGGGAGATGCTGTGGCAATCACACAAAGTGGTACCAGCTGTCTGCAGCTCCCTGCAGGATCCTCTGTCCTTGGCTGCCACGGCTGGAGCTCTTTGTTTCTGGGATCTGCCTAAAGACCTTTTCCTCCACAGCATATTTGGTTGTGAGCTCGTTCTAGGTGTGGAGCATGGATTTTGGTTTATGCAATGGCATTACAGGAATATCCTTCCCCTTGTTTTCAGGACTGATGTGACTTAGCAAAGTGACTGGTTGATCTCTGATTAAAGGGAATGTTTGGAAATTTGTGCATTTATGGGACAACATGCAGGGAAGGTACTTTTTTTGCAATGTAAATTGCCAGAAAAGGGCAACAATCCTCAGTAAGATCCTGTTATCATGGAATAGTTTGTGTTGGAAGGGTCCTTAAATCCATTTCATTCCAAATCCCTGACATGGCAGGGACATTTTTCACTAGACTGGGTTGCTCCAAGCCTCATCCAGCCTCATCTTGAACATTTCCAGGAAAAGAACATGATAATCCTTGCTTTCTCCAGGGTGCTGTTGAAAGATATTCAGGTGGAAATGCTTTAAGTGAAAACTGCAGTTTCCTGAACAAGAAACATTCAGCAGGACTAGGTCACTTTCAAGGATATCTGCCAGTGGGGAACATAAAAGCTATTCAGTGTGTCCTCTTGTCCAGATGATGTCAGATTTTTTATTTTTGCTCATTGAGAGAAGAATTAAATCAGGTTGGATGGGACTCTGAGCAACCTGATCCTGCTGATGCTCCTGCTCCTTCAACAGGAGGAGGGCAGCTGGACTAGATGATCTTTAAAGGTCCCCTCCAACCCAAACCATTCTGTGACACTGATTCCAAACTACGATTTGAGCCCACCTAAAATACCCAGTGTGGTCCTGCTGCAGCTTCTTGTCAAAGAGCTGATAAACTCTTGGGTGTCCTAAGGGTTAACAAGCATTTATAAATCAGAAATCACCTTCTATTTCAGCTTGGGATGTGGATGAAAAGCTCAGTGCAGTGGCTGTGGCTGAAGAGCTGCTCTGCATCTCCCCAGGAGCTGCCCACACACAGCAGAGTCCTGCAGGACTGCACGGGGGTGGGAGCAGCTCGCAGTTCCAGGCAGAGATGTCTCTGTCTTTCTAAGACGTGTAGCAGGGTAAAAAAACCCCAAAAAAACAAACAAACAAACAAAAAAATCCTAACAAACTCCTCTCATTGAAAATAATCTAAAAACATACAAATTCTTATGGAATATACCTAGGACTGGAATTAACAGAGAGCAAAAATAGCTGGAAACATTCAAGTCCAGAGGGTTGACAGCTCACAGTTGAGGCAAATGTTTTTTAACACAGTGGAAGAGATAGAAAAGCAGCTTTCATTCTTCTTTTTTGATTCCTTTTATGAAATCCTTTATAGCCAGTGACTGGATTAGTCACTGCAAGAGCTGAGGTAGCTGTGACATTTTAAAAAAAAAATATAAGATCCACATTCATAAAATAATTTTCCTAGTCCTTAATTAAGGATCTGTCACTTGAAGATCCATTAGAAAGCCATCTGTGTGCTATCCTGACTAAAGAGACTTCTGAAAAAGATTTTCTATTCCTTTTAACTTGAAGAATTTAATTGATTATTATTCTTCTGGTTTATTTTATTAAGTGAAGCAACAGCAGCAAAATGTGTTTGTCATGGATCAAAAATATATTTTAAAAAACTCATCTTTTTCCTGAAGCACCAATTTACAATGGCAGTACTGGCAGTTATCACTTTGACATTTGAAAATTTTAGGAAAATTTTAGGAATGGCCAAGCTAAGTTTGGTTAGGAAGAACATTTTTGGTTGGGAAAAGGGAACAATAATAATATTTTATTAAGTGAAGCAACAGCAGCAAAATGTGTTTGTCATGGATCAAAAATATATTTTAAAAAACTCATCTTTTTCCTGAAGCACCAATTTACAATGGCAGTACTGGCAGTTATCACTTTGACATTTGAAAATTTTAGGAAAATTTTAGGAATGGCCAAGCTAAGTTTGGTTAGAAAGAACATTTTTGGTTGGGAAAAAGGAACAATAATAAGTGATTTTTTTTTTTTTTTTTTTGGTTGTTGTTGTTGATGTTGTTGTGGGTAGAAAAATAGGTTTCTTTTCACTTTGTTCCTGGAAACCGAAAGCTCCTATTCCAATTTACACTAAAGATTTACAGTATAGCTACAACAGATTGACAAATTATCTGCAGTGTAATTTGTACATTCCCAGTAAGTAGATTTTGTGTCTGAGCCCTGCAGTTCTTGTAAATTCCTTTTGTGGAATAAAGGGATCTCATTACCCCAACTTTAAAGCGCCAATAAAGAGTCAGGAGGTGTAAAAGAGCTTTATAGTTTGTCAACACCACAAACAACAGTGTGTTCACAACTGAGTTAATTAATTTGTGGTAAATAGAAGTGAAAATGAGATGCAGCAGGGTCCTGGGTGTCAGAGGAGAGGGCTTCAAACCCTGCTGCCCTATGACAAAAAGGGGAAGTTATAAAAAAACATTTAAGTTTGGAAGTTTATTAAAAGAACTTTTGGGAGAAAGACCAACAGAACCATGGCAGGCTTTAAGAGAACTGGAACCACTTCTCTTAAAACCCATTAAAAGATTCCAGTTTGTACCAACACTCCCATGTGTAAACCCTACTCTCCAGCTTTGCCTGACTCTGGATGTGGCTCACACTGCTTGCTGTCAGGCTTGGTTAGGAGGTTCCCTGGGTGTCTAAAGTTAGGTAACAACATGTACTGCAAAAAGTCTTGTTTTCAGGTCAGGGACATAATCTATTTTCCATGTTTTCTTTGTTGTCTTCTCATGCAAATTCTCAGACCCCCCCTTATAGATTTAAAGTGAAATTCATGTAACCACATAGAAATGCATGAAAGGCAGAAGTACCTTTCAACAGGAACAGAAGTGTGCAGCCTATGACTATTGAAGGCTGGAGGCAAGCTGGAATTTAATGGATCAGTCTCAGTTAGAAGGAGAGTTGTTGCCTGGAAAGTTATTCCCTGGAAGGAGGGGGATTGGTAATAAAAGGTAACTGAGATATCAACACATCCTGGTGTTCTGACAGAAAGCTGGAGGTGACTCACAGAGCTGTGACCTCCTCTTTTGGTTTTGGTCTGCCTCTTGGACTAGGACAAATTGCCTGCTTTTGAGTTTATCTGTGTAAACTGATTCAGTTTCCCTTTCCAGTGAGAAAGCATTCCAGTAGCTGCAGGAATCCTGCCACTGGAGTTTATACCTGAGCAGTGAGGAACAACGAGGAACAACTGAAAATTCCAACAAGAGTCTAAGTTGTTGGAATTGTTGGAAGAGTTGTTGGAAGAGTCTAAGTGTTGATTTTCAGATGTATTGGACTGTTCCTAGATGGAATACAGACTTTATTTTTGAGAAACTTGTTGGGCTCAGTGGAAACTCCCTTCCCAGCTTTATCCCCAGATTCCTGTGTTACCCCAAAGAAGCCTCTTAACTCTTTTTCATCTCATCCACACCTTGCCTTGTGTACAATGAGTTTAATACTTTTATCTTGGGAGGTCTCAGCCATGTTTCCACGGCATAAAGAATCAGCCATGTGCTCTTTATGAGTGCTGTGGTAGGACTTGTCTGTGACCAGAGGAGAGATTCCCATTAGGTCTGGCCTTAACTATCTGCATGTGTGGAGTGCCTAACCCAAAACATGGAATGGTTTGGATTGGAGAGGACCATAAAGACAAGTTCCACCCCCTCCAGCATGGTAGGTCTTGGTTTAATACAAATAATAAATTAAAAATTAGGCACCTCCTTTGGTGTTCAGTGTCAATCCAAGTTTCTCCTCTAGTGAAAGCTGGAACACATTTTAAGGCTGTGGGCAAGAGGTGATATTTTCTAAATGTGCAAAGAATGGGTAAAATTATTACTTGAGTGTTTTGTAGATGGTTTGGCAAATACAGACTTTAAAGATGCTTTGTCTGAAGCAAAATTTCCCACTGTGATGAGGAGTGGGATGTGGAGGTGCCTTTCTCAGCTGTGATCAGTAGCACTGCTTTTTGGCCTCTCCCTCCCTCCCTTTCTGCTCTGGAGTGCTGAAGACTGGCAGAGAAGCTGGACTTGTGCCTAGGGAGGAATCAGTGATTCCCTAAAGGGAGCCCAGGTCTGTGCAACCCTTCATGTCCAAGGACACCTGTAACTTTTTAGGGACAGCCGCCAGTGAGGGCAGATGGAGTTTCCAAGGCTCCTTTGCCTCTCAGGTATTTTTTGAGCCACTTTGGGTCAATCCCCTGGTCTGAATGAGGGGATAGCTTTCCTGTGCCTGCAGTGGGATAGAGAAATTCCGCTAGGTGATTCAGATTGTGTAGGATCCCCAGGAGCTCATTTTCCCCACTGACTGCAGGACTTGTTTCCTAATCAATTTGCAGCAGCCCCTCCTTACACTGTAGTAATTCCTTTCAAACCCCTTTATTTCAATGTTTCCAACTGCAACTTTCAAAGCTGGATGACCAGAGATGAAAATCAAACACCCATTTAATGTTTTCAGTGCCCTTTGAGTCAACCACTGTACCCCTGGAAGAGGAAATTATGCTCATGTCTTTTGTAATCAAAGGATTGTAAATAATGTCCTAATTTGTTTAAACCTACAACACTACAATGCATGTTTTGCATTCTGTGGACAGATTTTCCTGTGACCCTGGAGGTGTGTGCCCTGACACATTTTGCTGGTTTGCTCAGTTTTGATGTGACTTGGAGATATTTCCATAAATGTCAAATTCACATCTCCTGTTGAGTTACTTAGAATCATGGAGGGGTTTGAGTTGGAAAGGACCTCAAAACTCATTTAATTCCAACTCTCTGCCATGGGCAGGGGCACCTTCCAATATCCCAGGTTGCTCCAAGCCTTATCCAACTTGTCCTTGGACACTTCCAGGGATCCAGGGGCAGCCACAGCTGCTCTGGGCAACCTGTGCCAGGGCCTGACCACCCTCTGACTTGGGAATTTCTTCCTAATATCTGATTTAAATGTCTCCTCTCATAGTTTTTCCTTGTTCTGTCAGTAACTGTTGGTATCCTATCACTACTTAGGACTGGGTGAAACCAGCTAGGTAAGTGACATAGCATCCCACACTGATTTACGAAATGTTTTGTGTTAGGGGCCATAAGAAGTTAAATTTATGCCATTTGAGAATGGCATGGTACACATCAGAATTGTTTCATTCTCAATAATTTTACCAGGTCCACACAAGACTGCAACTTCACATTATGCTTCTAACAGGAAGCATAACCAGGGTCCTGATGCCAAGACATTCCCAATCTTAAGATTTGTGATTAATTAATTTGGAATTAATTTTCAAATCCCTTGCATTTCTAGTCTGCGCTATTCTTCTCTGTTCTGTATTTAAGGGTGTTCTGTTAAGTCATTTTGTAAAGTGTTTAATTCTTGTATTGCCTGCAATAGCTTTTTGTGTTGGAAGGCTCTGTCTTGTACCTTTAACATGAAGTCACTTCTGCTTTAGATCTCAAGATGGGGGTTTTTTCTAACTCGTGCTTAGTTAATTATTAAAAATGAGTTCAATAATTAAGGAGTTATACAGATTCATCTATTTTTCAGCATTTGGAGTGTTTCTGCTTGCAGTACATTTTGGGGGAAGACATAATTTAAATACACCACAGCTGTTGTTCTTTTAAACATTTTCCCCTCAAACAGGTAATTTATTTACCTGTTGCACAGCCCAAACCCAGGCACTGAAGGTTGTTTTATGAACTTTGCATGTTTTATTCAAAATAGAGTTTGTTTTCAAGGGGAATATATTATAATTAGGGCAAAGAAGCCTCAGTTTTGGTCCCTCACTGACACCAGAAAGGTGTCATTGATCATATCCTGTGTGTCACTTGTGCTGCTGGAAGTAGAGGAGATTCTGACCTGGAGGTGTTGTATGTGGGAATACAAATGGGAAGCAAGGAAATGGATAAATGTGGTGCTTAGGGACATGGTTTGGTGGCAGACATGAAAGGGTTGAGTTAATGGTTGGAGTTGATGGCCTCACAGGTATTTTTTAATCTTAATGGTTTTATGATTCTATGAAAGGGGAATCTACCAGACTTGTTTGTTTGGTTGGTTTGGTTTTCCCTAACAAAAATATACTGAATTTATTGGAAAATGGAAGTAGATTTTGAACAATCAGAGAAATATCCCACCCCACCTAAATCATCAGGAAAAAAGGTGCAACATGTGGCATGGGAGACAGGTAGCTGAACACAGTAAGAGGTGAAAACAAGGAAAAGGAAATAAAGGAAATGGGGAATGTCTGGATGCCTTGAATATCCTTTTAGAAGAAAAAAAAAAATCCCCAAAAATTGAGAACACTTTCGGTAAAAATTTTTGAGTCAGAGCTCAAAAGTGGAAAAAAGCCTGAAAAAAGCCTTTTCCATTGGAGCATGTTTTGAATGCAGAATGGTGTTTCCCACTCCTCAGTGACAAGACTTGTTGCCCAGCAGTGCTGCTGTAGAGTGTGTGTGACAGATGAACTCCACAGGGGTCACTTGTGTGTCTGGACACAGATGCATGAGAACACACATTAACACAGGCACACAAATCAACACCAGAAACACAATGTCCAGAGCTGGAGAGAAAAGTGCAGTGCTCCACGTGCAGATGGCTGCTGCCAGTTGTTGGCTTTTATGCCAGCCTTAAAAATTCACGAGAGTCGCTCAGTGGAAGAAGGTAAATGAATAGAAATGAAGAGAGTGCTGCTGGTACATAGCATGGTATTAAGAGGGTTTTTTTGAGCTGTGTTGAGGATGAGGTCTTTGATGTCAGTGCCTGTGAATGGTGGAAGGTGGGTTTTGTCTTCATCAGCATTAGAAAACAGCGTGGCCCTATAGAAGCAGAGCTGTAGGGTGAGTGATGTTTGTGCTGAGGAGGCAGGGTCCACATGTTCTGGGGGCTACTACAGAGTCATTTCAGTCTGGTTCCATTGGCACCTACAGTGTCCTATGTGTCCTGCTGCATTTCAGTTTCTGCATTGGTTTCACAGAATCCCAGGATGGGTCAGATTGGAAGGGACCACGGTGGCTCATCTGGTCCCAAATCCCTGCTCCAGCGGGGCCATCCCAGAGCACAGGGCACAGGATTGTGTCCAGACAATTCTGGAATAATTCCAGTGAGAGAGACTCCACAGCCTCTCTGGACAATCTGTTCAGTGCTCTGTCACTGCACAGGAAAGAAGTTCTTCCTCGTGTCCAGGTGGAACTCACCGGGATCAGCTGCTGCCCGTTCCTCTGGTGCCATTGCTGGGCCCTGGAGCAGAGCCTGGGCCCTGCTCGGAGCCCTCCCTGCACACAGGGACACCCAGAGCTGAGGGCCCCTCTCAGCTGTGTCTCCTCTCCAGGCTCTCCTCTCAACAGCCCCAGCTCCCTCAGCCCTTCTTCCTCAGGGAGATGCTCCAGGCCCTCCATCATGTTCATCATCTTCATAACCCTCCACTGGACCCACTCCAAGAGCTCCATGTCTCTCTTGACCCGAGGAGCCCAGAATAGGACATAGAAAGCCAGATGCACCTCACAGGACTGAGCTGAACAGCAGGAGATGTTTAATGCCTTCCAAAAGAATTTGAAATACCTTAAATGAAGGATGTTTGGGAGATTTTCTTAGCTGGAAGTTGGGAAATTTCAAGTTTGATTTAAGAAAATGTAATAGTACAGAAGTATCTCAAGTTTAGATGCCATCATTGACACACAGAGCAGGTGCTCATGTATACTTCAAGATAAAAGAGTATAAAGATTTTATTCTTCTGTGATTCTGTTGTGAATTTATTGTCTTGGAGGTGCTACTTCTTATTTCCATCTTCATTAAGGAAAAAGTTGAGACACTATTATATAAGTAATGAAGACATTGGAGTATAAGGAACAAGAAAGTGAAATAGGATATGGGCAGAGAAGTTTGCTTAAAATAATTTGAAAATGATTTATTGGATGCAACCTCTACACTCAGTGATTTCTGCTATTATTACTTTCCTGCAGTACAACCAAGGAGGACAGTAACTTGCTGTGGGCTAAAGGTAAATGATGATCTATTGCAAGGGAGGGAAGAAAAGTATTCTAAAGGTGGATATGTGAGACACACACTCTCCCCTGATGGTGTTCAGTGTGTTGGACCTCACTGGACCAATCTTTTCCAAAGCCTGAGAGGGAAATGTCAAAAGTTAAAGCAAACTTCATTAAGTGAAGAAAGGAGAGTTATAGGGCAAGACTTTTCATTGCTTGGGCTTGTTACAGACAGATTTCATAGAATCATTGAATTATTGAATGTTTTTTGTTGGAAGGAACCTTAAAGACCATCACATTGCAGCCCCATGTGATCGACAGGGACACCTCCCATTAGACCAAGTTGCTCTGAGCCCTGTCCAGTCCAGCCTTTAACCAGGAGAATGCTACTCTTTGGTGGTTTTTTTTTGTTTTGTTTTGTTTTGGTTTTTTTTGTTTTTTTTTTTTTTAAGTTGATTGAATTACTTTTTAACTTTTTTTTCCTTGTTATTTTCAGGCTGGATGCCCAAAGTAGTTTTCGCACACTTGAAATCATCAGCTAATGCCAGTGACACACGATTGGTGCTCCAGGAGCCTGTTGATTGGCAACCTGGTGATGAAATACTGGTGGGAAGTTCAGGCCTTGGAGATGCAGAGCAGCAGGAGGAAGTGGCTGTTATCCAGTCTGTGAACAACACGGAGCTGCACCTTAGATCACCACTCAGGTATCCTTTCAGGAGATTTTTATAGCAGAGCTAAACAAGGAGAAAATTTGATCAAAGTCAGGATTTGCTGTTCCCTGTGGGACATAATAACTATATAAATCCCTTTAATAAAGGTGGCCGGTGATATTTCACTTCCTCACTCCCCCTAAAGGTAGTGGACGTTCAACCCTGAATGTTTAAATTCTATGTTTAAATTCTGTATCATCCCCTTGAACTCAGAAAACCTTTGAAGCAGAAAACACTGATGGCCAAAAAAGTCCAGTGGTGTCAGTATAGGAATGACAACGAAATTTCCTGCATATTCAATTCCTTGAGAAAGTGCATATTTTTCACAAGAAATGTTTGACTTGTGTCAAAAAAAAAAAAAAATCCTCTGTTCTTGACTGATTTTCTTAAGTAATACACTCAAAGTGATTTTTTTCACTATGGAAATATGTTTCTATATTTCCTGTGAGTGTTAATTTCACTGTCCTACACTTTCTTCATCTATTGTGCATGGAGATCTTGGACACACTGAAAACTGCACTTCTTACATTATCTATCTAGAGGCAACCTAACTCCAATGACAAGGAAGATTTAGTTTATTATTTTCGGAAATAATTTGGGTTTGAGGAAATAAGTCCTGATGGTTTTCACCCAAACCTGTTTTGGGAAGAGCATTCAAATGCTGATATATATTGTTGTAAATCTTGTAGAATCACAGAACATGCTAAATTGGAAGGGACCCACAAGAATTATTGAATTCAGTTCTTGGCCCTGCACAGGGAAATTCCAAAATCTCCACCATGTGCCTGGAAGTGTCATCCAAATGATTTTTTGAGCTCTGGCAGCCTTGGGGCTGTAACCACTTCCCTGAGGGGCCTGTTCCAGTGCCCACCCACCCTCTGGATGAAAAGCCTTTTCCTAATAACACAACACAATGTAATATTATATACGTAATGTAAGGAAGGGTTGGGAGCTTGTGAAAAAAAAGATGAAAGCAAACATCAGACAAGGAAAAGTCTATCTAGCACTGATTGTGCCACTGTCCCTATTGAGAAAAGGAGTGAAACCTGCTCAGAATTTGGGAGGTTACGGTCATAAGCATAAATAACAAGAAATCATGAACGTTATTCTCTCCATCTGGCAGGTGTAGGTGATATTTTTTGTCTTTTGTTAGGTACCCCCACAGTGTTGGAGAGGGATGGGGCAATGGCCAAGGTCTGCCTTTGAGTGCTGTGGTGGCACTGATCAGCAGAAGGGTTGTTGTTCAAGGAAATGTCACACTGGAGAGGATGTCCCACCTCAGGCAGTGTGCAAATGCAGGTGAGGAGGTCTTTTCTCACAGAAATGTACTGGGGAGGAAAACTGCTCCATTAAAATCCCATTGTGGCAGCCTCACTGTGTATTAGAACTCTTTCTTCCTAGGATAACTTTGAGATAATTCCAATGCCAGGAAAGGGAGTTTGTCTTTCCAAACATTGTTTGACATTGAAGTGTGAAGTCTTGGGAGTTGAACTGCACTTCATTGTAATATCTCAGATGTATTATTTTCGCAGTGTTGTTTCAAGCCATCTTGGGAAAGACCCTTTAGTTTTGCCTGAGCCTAAGGGTGTAGAAAAGAAAGTATCTTCTGAAAACACGTTTCAGTGTACATAATATATTAAATTTTTAATTGTGTTTACTATTTAGTCAGTTTAAGAAGGAGGAAAAACAAAACAGCCCAATGCTGTTTGTACTCTTTAGCGTAAAATATTGAGACGTTGTTTAGTGCTTAGAGTTGCCAAGGAAAAAATTAATAGGTGATGCATAAAGTATCACTGGTGAAAAAATGTTAAATATCTCAGTTCTCCTTTAATTTTACCTGTATGGAATGCCATGGAGTTTGACAGTGGATTCCTGATTTACACCATCTATTCAAGAAGCAGAATCAGACACAGTGATTATAATGTGAGGAGAGTTAGGTTATCTGGCAACCCAGGTGTAAGGGTTCCTTTAAAAAAAAAGTGCCTTGGGCTTTCAGACTGTGACACAAGACTTCATTTGATATCCAGCAGCCAGCTGCTTATATTACTCATGGATTTATGGTCCATTTTGTGTGGAACTCATAAATATAGACTCTGAAATGCACTAACCGTTTGAGGTTTTTATTTGAGTTAAAGGATAGGAGGATTTCTCAGAGGAGTCACCAGAAGAGGAGTGAGCAGTGTTTTTTGTGGTTAATTTATCTTCTTTTAAAGAAAAATAAGCATTACTGGGCATCAGCAGGCAGTGCTGGAATTTGAGATCCCCTCTGCTCTTCCACTGAACAAGCCAAAATAAAACATTCGTAGTCTGAATCTCATACCAAAATATCTCACACCCATGGAAGAGCCTTTCAGGAATTTTACCCAGCCCAACAATTTAATTTTTTGTCATATCATGGAATCCAAGAATGGTTGGGTTGGAAAGGAAGTTAAAGATCATCTCATTCCACCCTTCTGCTATGGGCAGGGACACCTTCCACTATCCCAGGTTGTTCCAAGCTCTGTCCAACCTGGCCTTGGACACTTACAGCAATACAGAGGTAGCCACAGCTTCTCTGGGTAACCTGTGCCAGATCCTCATCAACCTCACAAGGAAGTGATGTCCCTAATCTTTATTCTTGTCTTAAAACTGTGGGTAGTAACATCCATCTGCAGAGAGAGTCAGGAAAGCAGAGTTAAAAAAAAAAAAAAAAAAACAAAGAAACCCCCCACTTCAGTTTACTTCCATACATCTATGCCCAATCTCCTTTTCAAAAACCTCACCTAAGGGAAATCAATGTCAAATCTCTCTTCCTCATGCATACAATTATATAAAATTAACTCCAAGGAGCTGTCCAAGACATAAAACTACAGCTTCCATCTTGTTTTGATGCATTTCCCTCCAAAATGTCCAGTCTTTTGGGGAAAGAACCACGCCTATTTTGAAGGACATAAAAAATGTTTGCCTGTGTTGCCTTTGGGTCCATGTTTCAGATCCCTGTTGGAGCTGGAGTCTCACTGGGTCAGTGGGGCGGGTCCCTCCCTGCACATCCCTCCCCACCCCACGGAGAAGGTGCCCCTCACAGCTGTCCCTGGGTTGTGTTCTAGGTCGCTCTGGGTGTTTGTACAGCAGAAGTGAGAGGCAGCTGGGCTCTCGGGACCTGGGAGCCGTACTGGTTGTGGAGGCCTTCCAGGGCCAGGCGAGCCGGCTCCAGCTGGAGGGGGTCCAATTCCGCCACGTGGGCCAAAGGTTCCGGCACCACCGCAGTGCCCTGACTGTTACTGGCAACAGCTAAAATCCTTATTTTCAGAGGGTTTGCAAGACCATCAAAAAATGTCACTCTGGGCTACAAAATTATTGACACACAAGGTCTGAGCTGGAAAGCCAAAACCTCAAAATCTTGTATGGCTGTGAAAAGGACTTCTCTAGGATCTTGTTCATGCTCTGGTAGCAGCATTGTTTGTAGTACATAGAGACTGGAAAAAATTGAGAAAGGTGATTCCCTCAAAATATTGAAGGAAGGCTAAAAGTATTTATTGCTATCCTGAAAACCAAAGGGCACAGGTTTTCTTGTGAAGTGGCTTATATTTGGGGTAGTAATGATTTGGGAAGGGATCTGTATCATGAATAGAAACTTGAGCAGGTGTATTTGAAGATAATGACTTCTGTTGGATAAAAACAAGTAGATGGATGTGATTTGGTCCTAATGTATGCCAGAGGATCTCCCCCTGCACATCCCACCCCACCCCACGGAGAAGGTGCTCCTCACAACTGTCCCTGGGTTGTATCCTAGGTCGCTCTGGGTGTTTGTACAGGAGAAGTGAGAGGCAGCTGGGCTCTCGGGACCTGGGAGCCGTGCTGGTTGTGGAGGCCTTCCAGGGCCAGGCGAGCCAGCTCCAGCTGGAGGGGGTCCAATTCCGCCACGTGGGCCAAAGGTTCTGGCACCACCACAGTGCCCTGACTGTTACTGGCAACACCTGGATGCCAGGTGAGTTACCTGCACTGGAGATACCCACCTTCTCCTGCCCAAAGCTGGGGCAGGCGCCCTCAAAACCTGCTTGGCTCTTGAGTCAGTTGGCAAATTGGATGGTTAAATGTGAAAAAAACCCCTCACCTCTAGTCTAAACTCAAGTGACAGAGTGGTTTCACCTGTTTCACTTCCTTTGTATCTCTGCTTCTTCCTAAAATAATATATTTTTTTATGCTACACTGTTCTTTTGATGTAGAAGAGAGTAGCTCTGGAAATGAATGCACTAAAACACTGTGAGGGAGCCC
Source organism: Onychostruthus taczanowskii (assembly GCF_017590055.1). Taxonomy (NCBI): domain Eukaryota; kingdom Metazoa; phylum Chordata; class Aves; order Passeriformes; family Passeridae; genus Onychostruthus; species Onychostruthus taczanowskii. Next base: position 2,146,382 of record NW_024506994.1, on the reverse strand, counting down.
AAAAATGGCTGAGGGCTAGCTACTTGCAGGGGCCAACATTTAATTTTATCACCCAGAGATTAAGAAACATATTAAGTTCTTTTGACTTTGTCACTGTTAAATACCAAATTCATCTCTGTGGAAGTGGCAGTGAGGGTTCTGAAGACTGATGGTGGTAGGGGCAACTTAGGTGGGCTCAAAGAATGCTTTAAGGGTGCTGAATGGATTTTCCCTTCCTAAGGTACATTTGCACCTCTCACAGAGTCATAAAATGGTTTGGTTTGGAAAGGACCTGTACCATCTTCATCACTGAGTGAGGGTCAGGGCTCCCTGGCAGCCCTGGCCAGGATGTGGATGATGGGAAGGTCAGCATGCCTGGCTGGGGAAGGGGTGTAAAATACCTGCCCTCAATCTGCAGCGGGGTTTGTGCTCACACCACTCACTTCCTTCCAGACTCTTACATCCATGGGTGTTGCGTGCTGGACTCCTTTGGCCAAGGCCTTCATCTGAGAGGGATCTCCAACCTCAGTGTGGACAGCAACGTTTTCTACAACATTTCAGGCCATGGGCTTCTCCTGGGTAAGTGAAGCAAGCAAATATCCTCACTATGTACAACAGCAGCTTGTGCTGGTTGCATTTGCATGAAAATGCTTTGGAGGAAAGAATGGCAGATCCTTAACTGTACTCTGAGAACTTTACTCTGAGAACTTTAAACCTTCTGCAATTTCTGGTGTAAGTGAATTTGGAATAAAACTCCCACAATTCCACACACAACTCCTAGCAGCTACTTTTGACCTGCTCTCTTTTTTCAGGTCAGTCTTCACTTGATAGAGATTAGTTATTTTTCAGTGAAAAATTAGTAGATTTTTGTTAGGGGATTGATTCATCTGTCTTTGGAAAAGTGTAATTATGCAATATTTAAGACCACAACTCAGTGAAGCATTTAAGAGCATATTACCTTTAACTTCACTCATTTGATGTTGAAGATAATGGAATGAAAGCATATGTTAAAAGTTAACCAGATGATTTAGTACTTAAATAAATTGGAGCTTGGAGCAACAAAAATGTTAAACAACAAAATATTTCTCCTAACTAACCATCAGGAGACTGACTTCAAGCATCTTCTGCTGGTATCTCATGTTTCCTGAATACCTAAAGATATAGCTTGATTTTTGTTTTTCATAAGAGGTGGGATAAAAATGACCAATTATGAGATAAATGGGAAAAAAAGAAAGTCTTCAGTTCTGGTCCTGCAGTTCCCCACACACAGCAAGTTCCTGTGCTGGGTGCTGTGTATAAACATAATGAGGAGTGATATATCATGATTTAAACAGGGAAGATTATAAACAGGGAAGATTAAAAACACCTTGCAGAAGAAGAAAGCTGGTTTAGAGAGATGCAAGCTGATGTACAGAGCCCTTGCAGCCATGGGGGAGCAGAGCAGGACCTCCAAGCTTCTGGCATCCCTTGGCTCATTTGTGTTGGGATCTGTGTCTGAGGTAAAGGACTGAGCTGAGCTGAAGTTTCAGCCTGAATACACCTTATCCTCAAGATGATTTTAATGGCTTTACTGTCAGCAGCTCCAGAGGGTCTGATGCATTAATTTATATATAATTTTGTTGCCTGTGAAGGAATATTTATTACAGCTGGCTCTTTGCAGCTCTGGAATTGGATTCTCTCAGTGATTTCACCTAAAATCCTTATTTTCAGAGGGTTTGCAAGACCATCAAAAAATGTCACTCTGGGCTACAAAATTATTGACACACAAGGTCTGAGCTGGAAAGCCAAAACCTCAAAATCTTGTATGGCTGTGAAAAGGACTTCTCTAGGATCTTGTTCATGCTCTGGTAGCAGCATTGTTTGTAGCACCTAGAAACTGGAAAAAATTGAGAAAGCTGATTTCCTCAAAAGACTGAAGGAAGGCTAAAAGTATTTATTGCTATCCTGAAAACCAAAGGGCACAGGTTTTCTTGTGAAGTGGCTTATATTTGGGGTAATAATGATTTGGGATCTGTGTTAGGAATAGAACTTGAGCAGGTGTATTTGAAGATAGTGACTTCTGTTGGATAAACAAAACCAGATGGATATGATTTGGTAGGCCAGAGAGAAGGGCCTATGCATAGACTCCACACGGGATTCCACTTTGTATTCTGCTTCCAAAACAGCACCAGTTCTGATCATAGAATCAAGGAGTCATTAAAGTTGGAAAAGACCTTAAAGGTCTTCCTGGTTCTGGAAGTTCAACCCTTAAACTGACCCTGCCAACCCCACCACTAAACCATGTCCCCAAGTGGCTGCAACCACTCCCAGGGATGGCGACCCCACCACTTCCCTGGGTGGCCTGGCCTGTTCCAATGCCTGACCACCCTTTAGATGAGGAATCTTTCCTGATATCCAACCTAAACCTCTCCCAGAGCAACTTAAGGCCATTTCCCCTTATCCTCTCCATGTGTCCTTATTTGGAATTGCTTGCATGAACAGTCGTCCCCTCCTTGCCATTGGGGGGCCAATTTCTTTACAACGTTGTTTAAAAAATATTTATTTTGTTTTCTTCTTCCAATTTCTATACTGTAAGTAGATCTGGAGCACCCCAAGGGTCTGTGTTGTCTGATCAATTTCTTGATTGATTTTTCCCTTTCTCTTCTATTTTTATTGCTTAGGGGGGCAACCCCCCACTTTTATGCAGAGGTCCACCAGGTGTTTTTCAGCCTGTTTAGAAATTTTCTTGCATGTAAGTAGGACAGTGAATGGAGATAGGAGATAAAAAAGACTGAATTCTAGTAGTGCCAGGAGCATGCCTTTGTGAGCATACATAGGTGAGCCTCTTTCCCAATCTGAACCACTCTGAGTCTCTTTTCTCAACTGTAAATCTACTTTATAATACATATTTTATTTATTTTTACCACAAATTTTCAGTCCAGAATGTATGACTTTTGGTATAGTCACATATAATACCTTGTACAGGGAAATAGATGTGAATATAGCATCTGGACTTGAGTATATTGAAATGAGTATCATGAGAATAGAGGGTTTCCAGCTATAAGTACATTTATGTTTATTTTTCTTTTTTCTTTCTCCTATGTTTTACTTTTTTAATATTTTTTTTCCTTTTCTTTGTATATTTTTCTTTTAAAGGTGAGGGACTGGAAGAGGAGAACAAAATCAGTAACAACATAGTGGTTGGCCTTTATGTAACTGATGGTTTATCTAATATTGAGACACTGTCACCAGCAGGAATCTACATCAGGGCTCCTGCCAGTCACATCAGGGTAAGAAGTTCTGGTATAAGACATAACATTTCCTTTCTAATCAAAGGTATCAGAAAGACACAGAGCTTCATTTATCTGGGAGATCACATACACAATATTTGTTTCTTGGCTGAGCTGTCAGAACCTGTGCTTGTGATGGGATATTGAAACAAGTGCATATTACAAAATAAATTATGTTCCTGGGTAAATTTATTACTGAGAATTTTGCTGTATTTTAGTGGAATGGAATATTACTGTGAGAGAATTCATCCTGAGGTACTTTAAAATGTTGTTTTATTTTATAATGCTCACAGATTCAGAAAACTTGGAAGAAGTTTAGTCTCAGCTTCTCTAGAATTTCTGCCGTTATTAAAAAAAACCAAACCCCTCAGTTTTAATGGACTGACTACAAAAACACTAAAATTCAGCAACATCTCTGTCTGGATGTCACCTTGACCATACAGCTGAAGATTTGCATTCTGGGGTGAGAAAGAGAAAGTGCTTCCTGTCCTATGAAAATGACATTGATTTTGAAAGAAATGAAGTTTCTTTATTCTAAATGGTTATAAACCACCAGGTTTTTAAAGAGCTAACAGCTTAACAGGCACACATCAAAAAGCTGAGCTCAGAAAAAATACTTTTATTCACTAATTCTCTGATGCTTTCTCTTAGTTCATACTCTTTTTTGGTCTTACATTTCAGAATAAAGAGTCACTTTTATGTGTTTAGTGGAAAAATATGATTTTCATCAACTTCAAACCACTTTTCTTTCCCAACTATTTTAAGGAATTACATTGAAACTGACCTTTCTTACCACACTTTCAGTAGTGAAAAATGCATATTTTCATTTAAAAAATAATCCTAACCTGTTCTATTGTTAACCTCCAGTAACCAAACCAATTACTGTTTGTGAAGACCTAATCACCCCCAGGGCTTCTGCTCCATGAGGGAAGATTTACACCTAAATTTGAAGGTGAAAAAGAGACCAACACATTTCCTATGTTTTTATGAAGACAGCAGCACCAAGGAAGGGAGAACTTTCTGCAATTCCCTTGAGGCCATATTTATCATTTTTAAGGCCATCAAATATAGTTTTAAAATACAACAACCAGGCAGAATCATGAGAATTTCAGCTCCACTAAGCACAGAGTTTTGTACTGTCATGCACTGACTTACCCTGGAGCAGTTCACTCCATTGCCAGTGGCTCAGCTTTTGAAAAGGTTTGCTGCAATTACCTCCACGGGTTCCTGGGAACTGGCTGTGCTGGGTTTTCAGCACATTTATTCATCCCTCTCTGCTCACGTGAGTTTGCAGATATAAAGCTACAGCTGTGGCTGTGTACCCCAATATCAGGGGGTCCTTTCTGCTCTCAGAGATGTGCTGTTCCAGGCAGGGTAACAGATGGCCCTCAAATGGTTGCTGATGACCTTCATCATCTTGAGGAGTGGAATATTTGAGGAGTTGCAGCAGCAAAAGGAAAACTCGAAGAAATTGCCCAGCTTAAAATTGTTATTAACTGTGCTTACTGTACAACAGGACCAAGCAGTGCTCAGGAAGGCAGCAAAGCACAGGGATATTAAGAGAAAAAGTCACATTTCTCCCTGGCAAAAGAACTGTGGACTTTTTCTTAGTGCAATAATAATCAGGGGTGCTGGTGCAGCACCTGCATTATGATGATGTAATCTTAGCACCTTTTCCCTCATGAAAATTCTCAGATCATATGATTCAAGGTTTTTAGCCTAGTTCATTGGGGAAATTTGAAGAATATGATGGGAAAGACTCACCTTCCACCTGCCTGGTTCTCAGGCTAGGACATGCGATAGAAACTTTCCCGGTTTAGAATTTAATTTTCGGTGTTTGTCAGTCTTTCTGTTCGTTGGTTTTGTGCTTGTTTTTTGTTTGTTTTCAGATTTCTATCTTTTGATGATTGGTTTTAACTTATTGGCTGCAATCTTTAAGGCAGGGACTGCAGAGAGCTCTAGGTCCAAGCTGTGCAACACCTTCTGTGCATGATGGGTTAAGCCTTTCTACAGTGAGACCTGCAGTAATGTTTTTATAACTAGTCAATTTACTTGGGAGCTTAAATTTGCATCGGTGGCTGAAGAGCTTAAATTTCCTTGATATTCTGTGGTGGCCTAAATGGTGTGGAAATTGGGACAGAGCAGTCACTCAAACCTGAGCCTACAAAGACGTTTGGAGACCCAATTCCCGCTGGCTTCCATTTGACTTAAGGTCTTAAGTGCACTGGTGAATCAGGCTGTTAGACAAAATTTTATGCTCGGACAGTATGAGTGCAAACTGATTATTACAAGGTTAGTGTAATTTTTTTAAACACAGTGTGTAATCCCAGGTTGTCACTTTTTAGAGTCTTGGACAATCTCATTAGCAGGCTATTTTTTTGCATTTTAAATGCTATCAGCCCAAGGAACTGAAGATGCTCCTCTGTGATATTGGCTTTTTTCTCACTGAAATATCCACCCCATGTCCTTGGTTTTCTTTTTGTGTGCAGGAAAAATAATTTTAAATGTAGGTTTCTATCTTTTTATTTTGTCTCTCTTGAGCCTGGTGAGTTTTGGCCTTTTTGTTGTTCCAACCCATAAACATTCAATGCCCTGAAATGCCAGAGCCAGCATGCGGTGCTCATGCATAACAACATATGGACTGGGTTTAAGAAATCCAGCAAGAACCTCCCTCTCCTTTCTTGCCTTGGTGTTGAGGACTGGAAAACAGCTCAGATGAATGAACGGGGTGGAGCTCAGCTGGTGTCTCCATGTCAGAGGAGTGACTGATTGTCACACTGTTGGTGAATGCATTTGTTTCCTAGTGTCACCCCATCCAGCCATTCTCCACAGCACCAAAGAGGTGAGGCTGCATGTTTGGCACAGTTTTCCCACTGCTTCATCCCCGCTGAGATCTTTTCCAAACCCTTTCCTGCAAAGTGGGCCCACACCAAAGCAGGCACATTGTGAGTGCTACTCACATCCTGCCCAGCTCTGAAACTGTGGGAGCGGTGCTGGGAGCACTGTCCAGAGCTTTAATGTCATCTTTAAGGTCAACAGTTTGAGTCCCAGCTATCTAAAAGAAATTAATGAAATATTTACACCAGCAGAGTTGTAACAGTTAAGAGACACTTAAACCGTCAGCCACTTGATTTTAGTGACTTGCAGTGCATACCTCCAGGTTTTTGGCATGCTCAGGGAGGTAATTTCTCTCTGGAATTTTGGTTGCATGGACATTCGTAATATACTGACTTCCACAAAGAATTGATTTCCACACAAAATTCCCTGCTTGCCTAAAACCCCTGCCCTCCAGCCACTAGCTGGCTGAATAAATATGCAGGTTTTTTTTTTTTTTTTCCTTATGAATCATCTGTAGAATGCACAATTGGAGTGGCAAGTAAAATATCCTGGAAATGATGTGACTGGACTGCAGAAATGTTTTGTTAAAGAAAAAGGGTCCGTGGCTGCACTTTCAGAAAAAGCAGCAGTTTTACCAGGGGATAGAGAAAGCAGAGCTCTGGGTCTCAGTACTTTATTCCTTGACAGATGTCAGAGATCAGGACTGCAGGGAGCACACTTGGATGGGTCAGAAGAAAGTAATTGGTATATGGAGGGTTTCACCTCGAGGTCACCAGGCTCAGCTTTGATTTGGACCATCAGGGACCAAAAAGTCATTAGTATTTTAACACTGTCCAGTGACCTATGAATGGGAGTGGTGGTGTCAGACCTGATCTTAGAGAACAAGCCCTCCTTAGAGCTGCAAGAAAGGCCATCTTAGATGCCCCTCTGAGAGCCACATACCTCTAGAGAGCAATTAATTTTGTGTAAGGACAGACCAACAGCATTGCCTTCAGCACATGCCTATGTTTTATTATTATTATTTTTTTCTTCAAAAGGGAGCTAAAATCTGCCAGCCTGGACTTCAAATTTTCACACACCTAAGGCAGGTGAGAGGGATCATGCACAGGTGCACACATGAAGACATATGGACACAACTCAAACCCAACTAGGCTTGGCTGCTCTCCAAATTAAGCTGGCAAGAACAGGGTTTTTGTCCTAGAGTTGAGAAGTCCAGAACACACCCAATACAACTCATATAATCTACTTAATGCAGATTCTGTAATTACCAAACTCCTAATTTTAAGGCCAGTCAGACCTTATGTCCACTTATTTTTATTGTTTTATTACTTACAACAAAACAAGTGCAGAATTTAGAATTTAGAATGCAATTTATTTGAGATATTAAATGACAATAACTTACAGCACATCTTTCTATGGTTGTTCATTTATCCTGTAAAAATGATCCAAACTACATAATTTACCACAGGTCTAAGGAAGTTTAATTGTTCAGTCACTGACATATCCTGAAGATGTTGTTCTTTGCTTTCTCTTGACTTTTTGGAGTATCACTTTTTCAATGCAAATATTTCCTATATTTCCTTGTTCCGTGTTTGCTTTGGGAGATAAGAGAAATATCAAGACTGAGAAGGAAACCAATAAACTTGATTAGTTTGTGATTTACCTTTGGGATTAGTTTGTGATTTACTTTGTCTTCCTGACATTTTCTTATATTGAAAGGTGTTTATAGAAGTAAGTTTTCAGCACGTTTTTTTCTTACCTACTTCTTGAAGGTTTGTGACTACACCATTGTTCTGCTGTTTGACTCTATTGCTTGGTCAATCCTCCTTGTCTGATTTGAAAACAAGTATGTTTACTACTGGCCCAAGGTCAAAGTGAAAACAGAACAAGACAGGGGACACAGAAATGAGGTACAAGTCTCCACCAGCCAGTTTACCAGAATTTGAATGGACTACAGCTGGGATTTTAATTTGTGTGTTTCTTAAATTGGTTTTCATTTCCAGAAATCTGTGCTAATATTACTTTCATAGTCACATGTTCCTCTCTACAGGGGAACACAGTGTGTGGTGCTGGGTATGGCTATTTCTTTCATCTCTCCCCTGAGGGACCATCCAAAGTGCCTCTCCTGTCCTTCAGTGAGAACACAGCTCACTCCTGCACAAGGTACTTGGTTAAGGAGATTTTCCTTCAGCAAATGGTTGTTCCATCTATAATTGCAGTGGTGGGCAGAAAAGGCTTTGCCCCTCTTTTCAGGACTTTCCTCTCCAGTTTTGCACCTTTTCAGGTCATTGTCTCTTGCAAGCAGAGCTGTCTGGAGCAAGGCAGAATTGGTGTGCGAGGTGTCCTTGTCCATGGCAGGGTGGTGGAACGAGTTGATCTCTAAGGTCCCTTCCAACCCTCCCTGGTTCCATGGTTCTGTGGTGTTTCATTCAACAATTCTTCCTTTAGTATCCAGGAACAGCTATTGACGAAAGTTTTAACCAGTACTTCCCTAAAACAGAAAGAGTATTGGAGAAAGAATATTTAAAAAATGACATTGTACTGAAAATCAGTGGTTGATGTGACCTGAATTTTGAGTTATTCTGGATATTAATCTGGATTTTAAATCTCTGAGAAGGTCCAACCAAGTCCTGCATTCAGGAATGCATACATTTGGGCTGTAATCCAAGTTGGCTGAATCCAAGATAAAGAAGAGCCTTATCTGTACAGATTCGTGCCAGACTTACCTGGAGGTGACACTGGCTTAAAACTCATGAGCATGGGGAGGGTGTTTTCTAGTGAGAAACTCTCAGTGGCCCTGCACACTCCTTTTTAGCTCTGATAGGTCTAACACTGAAAACTTTTGACTTTAAAGAAATCAAGTCTCATGCAGACAACTGTTACTGATTCAAGGTTTTAGATATCAAAATGATGAATAGAAAAATCTTCTCACCAGTACATGCACTGTAAAGGAACAGTCTCCATGGCTTTCTCTCCTAAACAGGCACGGGTTATTGGTATACCCAGAGTATTTGCCAGACAGTCACGTTCAGCTCAACAACTTCACAGCCTGGAGTTGCCAAGGGGGAGCGCAGGTAGGTTTGTCCCCTCTGCATTCTGTTATGCTCAGGATCTTTCCAAGTATCTCACCTCCTCACTGACTAAAAGCTCTTGTGCTTCTATGTCCATGCCTCTCACCTGGAGGCTCCTGTTTTAAGGAAAGAGCCATAAACTTGATTTTTGTGAATTCTTTTTGCTACAAAATCAATGCTACTTTCACCAGCTGGCATTCTCTGTAATCATCTAGCATCTGTCTGCCACTGTAATAATAGAATTTTAGAATGGTTTGGGTTGGAAAGGACCTTAAAATCCATCTCATTCCAACCTCCCTGCCATGGGCAGGGACACCTTCCATTAGACCATGTTGCCAAATAAAAAATTCTCCAAGTATATCTGAGCTGTTCATGAAGATTGCAATAGGTAGATATATTACCTTTATAGAACTGATGGTTCCCATGGGATTTTTTTAATTCTTAAAATTTTTCACCTTTTATTATTCAAATTTGTCTAGCTTTATCCAGCTAATATGACTCACTATTAATTAATCTGATTTTTAAAAGCCACACCACCCTTTATTATGTCACATTTTTTCCCATACTCACGGTTTGGAGCCTCTGATCTTATTAAATCCTGTCTGATGGTTTGAGCAGTTTGTATGTATTTGTCTGTAAGGCTTTATAGCCTCACCCACCCATATGACTCTTCCTCTGAAGGTATCCAGTTTTTCAGTGTGATTTTTCAGGATCTGCATTCTCTTTGCGGAAAGGTTATTTGTATGAAAAGGAGTAAAAGGGTGATTTGTAGGTTTGTTGTTTGTTTTCTCTGCATAACTTGTAATTTCTTTGTATGTGACTGACCTAGAATGCACAAATAACTAAATATATTTTGCTTTTTTTTTCCATGAGCTCCCTTTAGAAACAATCTTCTTTCTTTTAGGTGCCCCATTTCAGAAGTGTTTAAGGCTAGGTTGGATGGGGCTTGGAGCAACCTGGGGTAGTGGAAAGTGTCAGTGCCCATGGCAGGGGTTGGAATGAAATAGTCTTTAAGGTTCCTTCTAACCTAAACCATTACATTTTTTGATGATGATATGCATTTTTATTATTTTATTTTCCTTTCATGTAGATTTTCAGAAGCAGGAACCTTGAGATCCAGCATTTCCGGATTTCTGCTTGCAAAGATTTTGGCATTGACATTGTGGAAAGCCTGGGAAACACCTCTGTGTCTGAGAGTGTTTTAAATGGACACCTTGGACAAAAGGTAAGAACTGCAAGGAATTTCAATGTCCCTTAAGTCTCACATCAACATTTCAATAAGAATGTGGAGAAATAAGAAAGGAACCTGGAGAACAGCCCCTGCCTCATGGCAGCTTGGGAAAAGCTTGGATTTTAAACTGGTTATAAGGGAATGCCCTCAAGTTGCACCAGTAAAGGTTTAGACTGGATTTTGGGGAAAATATCTTCACTGAGATGTTTTCAAGTGTTGGGACAGACTGCCTAGGGCAGTAGTGGAATCACTTGGAGGGTTTTTAAAGCCATGTAGATGCTGGCACTTCGGGGCGTTGTTTAGTGTTGGCCTTGGCAGTGTTGGGTTGATGGTTGGGCTCCATGGTCTTCCAGGGCTTTTCCAACCAAAACAGTTCTACAGGTTTTTGGGTTTTTTTTCCCAACATCTTTTCCTTTCAGCATGGAAGTTTTTAAGATTTTTAAGCAAATTTGAAACAAGGACTCTGGTTTTTCTGTTTTCATTAGAAACTACTATAAAATTTCACACTATAAGGCATAATCCCATATATTCTTTCTAAAACAACATTCAAAAAGCGAAAGCAAAATCACAAACACAAAAAGCTGAAGGATCTTAGCAAGACAAGTGCAAATTTTTTTCCTACTCATATTTTTTTTTTTCCAGGATTGATATGGTCTCAGAAAAATCTTGGAATTTCATCAAACATGACTTTTTGAGAGAAATAATAATTTTTTTTTAACTGAGCTTTTTGAACACAAATTCCTACACACCTTTTGCTTTTAGCACCATTTAACTATGCACAAGTGTCTTTAGTTTAGAGATTTGAGAATACTGAGGGGGAACAGCAGCTTTGGTGTCTATCCTTGTTAACACTTTGGTTTCCTCTTCTCTCTCTCAGCATCATTGGTCCACCTGGAACACAGAGTGTTACTTTTTTACTTGGGAATGAAAAATACTGACAAAATGTAATTTTATTTATGCAGTAAATATGTTCTTCTTCCACTATTTCTTTAGGCAGCTGGACAAAGTCCTTTGGGTGCTACCAGGTTGTTAACAGATTAATAACATAGATAACAATGGAATTTTAGTTACAACTGGCCGCAGCTGCTTGTTCATGATTTTAAAGTCTTTTTTTTTCCCCCTGCTCAGTTCTCTATTGTTGTTCATTAAATTAATTTTCTCTCTGTCTGGCAGAAATAAAAGTATTTTAAATGACTTTTCTTTAGAAGCTCACAGAAAGGAACCACCTTGGCAGGTCTGTTCTAAGTAGATAGTTCAGATAAAATTCTGGCTTCACCTGTCCAACCTTGCAGCATCCCAGTGATGTCCCAGTGAGTTTCTCTGACCAAGGGGTGGATGTCTTTGTTTTTGCTTTGCAGGATCCATGGAAGAACTCCAGTGTTGTACTTGCTGAGAGATTTAGAGGCGCTCATGCCGTTCCTTGTTTCTTGCAGTACCTCAGGGGGGGGGATTATCTTTGATTATCTCATGATAAGAGCCTCCTTGTCATAATTTATATCTTAATGTATGTAATTCTCCCTTTAATTATGATGTCTCTAATATAAATTAACACTTTATAACATTATTTTAATGTGAACCTTGATATTCCTCTCTGCTAGCCCTTCCACTTTTTGGAAAAAAGTGTTTTTAAAACAAGATTGTTTTCTGGAAATATCAGGACATTGAAGGGTTGGGGCTTTGACCCATTGAAACATTAGTGACAGGACTAAATCCAGGACTGGCAAAAGCCAAGTTAAAGGTTTGTTTTTTTTTAACTTCCAAGACATTCAGAAAGCCTCCTCCGTGTTCTCATTAAGCAACTCATTGTCATTGTGGGACCATTTAAGGAGAAACCTTTCTTCCTGGAAAAAGCAAGAGTTTTGAGACACACAGGGGAGGAATTATTGTCTCACACTGGTCTATTTGCTATTTGTTTAAATAAAATTATTTTTAAAAAGATAGAAAATTGGGTGGGATGGAAGAATCAGAAGTGTAAGAAAAAATCCAATAGAGACATTATGAGCAGTTTGTTACCAGAAACCAGGGATTTCTGCTCTGCAGTGATTTGGAATAGGATGGCCCAAGGACCAGGACTATCACTCCTGATGTTTTGGCCTCAGAATAAAACAGCTGATGGAACTACTGTGTCTTACAAAGACTGAAGATAGCACCTTGTCTTTGAAGTAATAATCTACATATAAGAGTCCATTACATTCTTTCCTTTCATTTGCAGGTGTTTTCACACAGAGTGGATTTCTTGATTGATTCTTTACTATGGCTTTTGAGATATATTCTACAAGTATTCATTGGCCTCAGAAATAGTATCACAGACTCCTGCCAGCCCTTCTTCCTCCAGGCTGCTCACTAACTCTAAGTATATCTTTATTTCCAGCCTGTTTCCAAGAGAGTTGGGCAGAGGATTGTACACTTCCATTCTGCTGTGGACTACAATCACTCCAAAATCCAGTTTGTTGATTGTGTTTTTCGTCTCCTGTGGCTTTTGTTCTTCCTTTCTGTCTTTTTAAGTTCTAATAGACCCTGAGGTCCTCTAGAGCTTTTCTGAGAGCCTGGCTTGAGTGTGTCCCCATGCCAAATCACAAAAAATCCCTTTGCATTTCAGTGCTCAGATTCTTCTTAGAGCAGAAATAAGGATAGTCATTTTTGCAGAGCAGGAAAAATTCCCACTTGCTGGACAGAAAAGGTAAAGTGAAATGGGGATGTAAAAATCCACTCTCTGGGGCTTTTTGGTGGATTCTTTCTCCCCAGGGAATGTCCAATCTATGCAACAACTCAACAAAGGGCAACAAGCTGCCCTTAAAAGTGATGCTATCACCTGCTTCAAGTGGGGAATTAGATGGATGTTGTGAGAATTTTCCAAACAACAGCTTACATCTGTCCTTTAAACTCCACAATTATGGGCAGTCACACTCTTGCATTCCCAGCTGCTGCATCCTGGATGCTCCATTTCTGGAAATGTTCATGGCCAGGTTAGGCAGGACTTGAAGCTACCTGGTCTTTTGGAAGATGTTCCTGCCATGGCAGGGAGTGGAATGAGGTGACTTTTGAAGTCCTTTCCATCCCAGACCATTCTAGGACTCCATGATTCTCATGGTGATGTTTCCTCCGTTTCTCCATTTCAGGATAGGACCTGTATGTCTGCAGGACTAAGGACTCCCAAAAGATACCAGCTCCTCATCTCCAACATAGCTTTCAGGAATTTTGATGTGAACACTTGCACAGCCATCAGGACTTGTTCTGGCTGTTACCAAGGGCAGGGTGAGTCTGATTTATTTTTATTTGTCAAGATTCCCAAATCCCTAACTTCCCCTCCCATTACAAGTTCATAGTTTCCACAGATGACCATTGATAACTCCTCTGCACGGGCTGAGATTTCAGGTTCTCCCCAGTCTTTCTGGATATGACTTCATCACTCACTTGAAGCCACATATTGCATTTATTTTTAGACAAACATAGACTGATTTTTGCACTGATACAATTTTCTTAGTGGAAACAGGTTTTATACACTGCCTTGTTTCTGCATCTTCATTTTGAGAGGTAAAATTTCAAGACAGGTGATTTCTTTAAAAGCTGTGACACAACCTTGCAGAATTTCAACAAACTGCTACCTCAGGCCAGCCTAAACCTGAGGTGAATTTGCCTAAGATAATGTGTGAACTAAGCATCCTTCTGAGCTTTGAAGAGGTACTCAAAGGCTCTTTGAAGAATGTTCCAACTGCAATTGCCTTTTGTATTGTAATAAAATATATTTATATATAAATAAAGACTTCCCTACAATAACATAAAAGAGAAAAATATTTCAGAGATGAGATCAAAGGACAGGAGGAATAGTAAAATCCAGCTTAGTCAGGGAAAAAACTGGGAATAGGACTGTCAAATAGTAACCCATGTTGTAGGGCACTCCGGCCAAGGCTGACTTGTTACAGTCCATGGGGCAATGATTTTCTGACATTTTTGTAAATATTAATGTGCTCATAAACTTTAGCCTGCATGAATATTCAACTTTTTTGTAGCTTTCTATGTTTCAGTAGTGAAAAAGTCCTCCAGACTCACTTTTGAGCCTAGGCTTTATTCTGCCAGGTGCTGCAAATACGCAAAAGAGTCAAGTGCATTTACACCATGTACTCATCTCTAAAAGAAAGGCAGACAGGATCTGTAAGAGTCACTGTAATTTTGGCTGTGGGGCCTGTGAATAAATGTTTTGAGTCACTGAGGAGCTGCTGGTAGGGCCAGGAGCAGCGCCTGGATCAGGCGAGTCTGAACCTCAGTCACAGCAGGGTACTGGGCAGGTTTGGTGTGGCACAGCAATAGCCATTCTTACAACCATCTCCATTTATTTTCCTGAATCTTCCTATTTTTTGTTGACCCATCAGACATTTTTCCAAAGGCAAGGTGGAATGAAGTTGGTCTCTTTTCCTCCAGAGAGTTGTCTTCAGGCCCATTACATGAGGTGACCATTTTGGTTTTTTTTGACATGCTGCTTGTCACCCACAGGTGGGTTTACCGTGACAGCTGAACATCTGGCCTTCACCAATTCCCCTTTCCAAGTGTCCTTCCCCTTCCCTCACTCTGCCATCCTTGAGGACCTTGATGGCTCTACCACGGGACAGAAGGGAAGTCACATCCTGCCTTCCACAGATATCCTGGCAACATCTTGCACAGCCAGTGCCAACTTCAGCCAAGTTTCTGGTGGCAGTGTCTGTGACAGTGACCTCGTTTTCCACCGTATGGATCTTCATTTGTAAGTAATTGCTCCACCTCCCAAAATACAGCGTGGGTTTTGCTTCTGTGTGTTGTTCTGAGATTGCTGCTGGTCTGAGCTCAGTCCCAGGACTGCTGCCTCTCTGCTTGATCCTAAACTAGGTCTACAGCCTCAGCAATGGCATCCCTGAATCTGCTGTGCTGTCTCCCATGGCCTGTCACTCCATGGCAGAAGGACAAGGATCTCCTGGAGATGCTGTGTCAGATCTGGTGTTCACACTGAAGTATTTGGTAGCTTGGGAAATTAGAAAGAATTCTAATAATAATCCAGTCCTGAGGTACAGCCAGGTCATTCCCATCAGCTGTGGTGCATGTACAGCTCCCAGTTCTGTCCCAGTTCACTTGTCTCCCCAAGCTGGAATTTTCCCTGCCTTTCCCCAGCTGGCAGCTAAGGGGATCCAGTGGAGGAATGGTGTTCAGCCAAGAACTGCTGCCACTTCTATCACTCAGGGAGGACACTTCCATATTTCTGACATAAGAAAAAGGGTGAAAAATATTTTTAGAGGTCTAAGCATCACTCCTGCTTTTCTTCCCATGCTCATCTTCCCTTCCCAGTCCCCTGCTCAGTATTTCACTCTCCTTTTGAAGTAAAAATCTGAAAATTATCCATATTTTGCCGTCTCAGGTTAATAGTACACAGGCAGAAATCCTGAAGTGCTCTGTCAGAGGGCTGTTAATCATTCATGTCTGCCTCATAATTAATGTTTTAGAAGTAGGAGGGGGAAAACCCCAACCCCTTCCCAAACAGGAAAAAAACTAATCAGCTTTTCCATTGAAGGAGAAAACTATAAGACTTTGAGTTACCTGGAGGCTTTGCATGCGGTTACTGTCTCGTAATGAAACCAAAAGTCTGCAAAAATTTAAGAGCTTGGAGTCATTCATATGTAACTAAAAGAATACTGGGTAGAAGGCAAAACAAAACTGTGCTTGGTGTCTTTCCTAAGCAGTTAACCATGAGATCTTGGGGAAATTAATTCCCTTTCTAGTCTCTGTTTACCTTGGTGAAATGGACTACACGATCTTTGGGTTGATGCTGTGTGGGTGGATGGAGCTTCTCTAAATGTTGCCTGTAGAGTGGTTTGGGTCCTTTTGGATACTGCCACAATGTAATTGTTAATAATTCATGGCAGTTAAGATTTTTAATACACCTTGTTTCTCCTGGCATCAAAAGGTGGGCAAGGAACAAGCACAAGTGGAAGTTCATCTGCAACATTGCTGTTAACTCTGGAAGAATTCACCAGACCTAAATTTTGTTTTCCCAGTAAACTGCATGAGAATTTCCCTGGAAGTGCTCAAGACTAGGTTAGACAGGGATTGGAGCAACCTGGTCTAATAGAAGGTGTCTCTCCCCATGGCAGGGGGTTGGAACTAAAAGAGCTTTAAGGTCCCTTCCAATCTAAATAATTCCAGGATTTGGTGATTAGTCATATCAATGACTTCTCAATTAAGGTTTTATTTCAAGCAAGTATTTATTTAGCATCTTTATTATTCATCTGCATGAGCTGGGAGTCAGTTTATGTAACAGATCCTTGGCAGTCTGAGAAGAAGGAGCCAGCTGTTAGCCTGTCCTCCTGAGGACTGTGTACTCAGCAGAGTAACCCCAGGGACCATGACCATCCTCTCTGTGCTGCTTCCAGATCCTCTCTCCTCAGCAGCTCCCAGCAGCCAAATCACCATCATGTGAAGCTGAAAGATTTTCAGATCTAGCCAAATGAGTGTGGTGAGTCAGGGACGCTTTGTTCAGATAGATAGAGCTCCAAAAGGAACCTGGGAGAGGACCAGGATGGGGAATAAAAGGAGCTGGAGGGGATGAAGAGTAAAAGTCATTAAAATACCTACAGCATGACCAGAGGATGAGGGGTGGGAGAAGGAGAACGGGTGAATTTTATCCAGATGCATTTGGAGAGTGTTTGCAATAAAAAACGAATAGTTTAGGATTAATACAACAAAACATGACTAGGAGCAATTGGCAGAGGTTGAGTAAAGAGAATAAAGATAGGTGACTGACAGGAAAAAAATTCCTAATAGTTCCTCTTGGATCCATCTCACCTCAATGAAAAGACAAAAGCACTGTTGCTTGTCTGTCTTTAGTTTCTGACAAGAAAAGGGTTAAAAATCTCTCTGGAAGAAATCTTTCTATTGTGCTCTACCAGGTCGTGGAATATGAGACCTGTCAGGTTACAACATGAATTTTTTTGTGCTCAAAAAAAAAAAAAAAAAAAAAAACAAACAAACAAAAAAAAACCAAACATGAGAGGCTTGAGATGTTGGGTTTTTTCACTTATCCTGAATTTCAGAGATGAGTTTCCAGTTCCAAAATTCTTGAAGTTTGAGGCAAATAACGGATTTTAAGAGGGGAGACCTAGTATGGCATCCTCTATCTCAGAAACCTCAGGATCATTCCCTGACCCTGAGAGCAACAGGCAAGGACATGGACATGGCCATATTTTTAACCATCTCAGAATCCAAAACGTCAGGGATGTTGCATCAGCACTAATCTTTAGGGAAGACCCCCTGCCTGGGAGTTGTCAGGGATAGGGCTGTTTGGTGCCAGCTAAAAGAATGTCTGGAACAATTTCAATTATTTATGATACAATGTGGGCAATTGACTGTTTATCTTCATGTTGTTTAATTTACCAGTATGCATGTGTTTTAGTGACACCTTTCCCCAAAATAAACTATGTGTTTGGGAGAAAAGAGCATTTTGTTAGAGAAAAACTATGGAAGCTCTTTTCTGAAAAGGAGAACTACTATCTTTAATATTTTGTGACTCTCTGTCCTGAGCTACCTCACTCAACAACTTCCAGGGAAATGGGGATCCATTTCCAAGCTACCACTGCTATAACAAAACCCTTCTTCACAAAGTCCAGTTGAAAGTTAAACTAATGTGTCACGTAAGCACACTTTAAAGAGGGGTTTTATGTCTTTTAAAAATGTAATTGGAGCTTATAAAAGTCTTTATAAATTTATATGTGAGAAAGTTATTGAGTAGTCTGAAGCACAGCTTATGCTATGGCACAGCACAGCATGGCTGCAGGCTAGAAACGGCTGCTCCAAATGCCACCCCTACCCATATTATCATGAAACTATGAATCTCTATTAATATTAAAACAAATTTTCATTAAAAAATTGTCATAACATGATTAAGTGACTTTCAAAGTTTCTTCACATTATGCATAATTTTTACAAGAGGAGAGCATTAGAATAATCTGCAGAATGGCAGCACCTTGCGGCGAAGGGGACTCCAAACATCAGTGGCTGCGTCTGCCAAAAGGGAGTTTCCCTCCTGGTCCCTCCAATCTGCTTTCCTTATCTCACTGGGGAAGCCTTGGACTTGCTCAGCACCAGTCTTGCAGTTCAAGCCTTTTATTGTCTCCCTCTTCTGCTTCAGAGCAAAAGATTAACTTTTTAGGTTTCACTCCTAAATCAGCTGTAACATCCTCTCTGTGTGATGCATTTCTGCTGCAAACTCAGCCACTGCTGATGGGTTGGTGTCCCCCTACCTCTGTGTCTTTGAATCATGAAGAAAGTTCAGATGGTTACTCTGGTTTTGTTTTTCCTTTGATATTTACTCTCTGTGGTGCCTTCAGCTGAACATCTCCCTGCTGTGAAACACCCTGACAACCACGATTCTTCTCTCAATGTCTTCAGTCTCTCTCTGGCCATGTGTCTTCTCCGTGCACATGATTGTACCCACAGGGTACAATCCCCACAGGGGGCAGCTTACATGGTCACATATCCCAATAACCCATCCTCTGAGGGCTCCTGTGATGTAACATGGAAGGCAAATATTAAATTATTGACTGCTCAATTACCAACTCATCAGCTCAGCTTTAGAGATTCAGCCTTTATTATTACTGCATTTCTGGCATTTCAGACATCCCACCAAGAGAAATTTGTTTCCCAGTGGAGGACACCTTTCCACTCACCCTGCAGTCAGGGGTATGGGCAGCAAAGCCAGATCCTGCACGGCGTTATGAGCATGCAAGACAAGATATTTATTCAAGCCTTCTCCCTCAGCTTGACCATCATCTAAAGTATTTCCAAGTGCAGGGAGATAAATTTAACATTGATGCAATGTTTGCTGGCCCTAAGCTTTTGTTCCTGGCAAGGAGTCTGGCAAGTCTGTTGGATGGTTCATGTGGCCTGGATAGATCAGAGCCAGGTGCATCAACTGGGACTCCCTGTAACAACCAACATACTGAACCTAAAATCAAAGAATGGTTTGGGTTAGAAGGGACCGTAAAGATCCTTTTGTTCCACCACCTGCTATGGGCAGGGACACCTTCCACTACCCCAGGTTGTTCCAAGCCCTGTCCAACCTGGCACTGGACACTTCCAGGGACTCTTCAGAACTCTACGTGATGTGGGAAAAGCAGAGTGAACAAGCAGTCCTCCTCTGGTGTTTGCTGTGCTAGCACTGCAGACATTTGAACTGTTTTTTCACCAACCACTTTCCAGCTCAGGATTTCTGTCTGATTTTAGTTTTCCTGAAAATATCAGCTTGTAAACTGTAGGATCTGGGGAAATGCTTTAAGAACACCGGGAATTTTGGAAGTCAGGGGCAGCAAACTGAAATTCTACTCTGAATTAATCCATCTTGACTTGTCAGTCACAACCCTTTCTATTCCTGGGAAACCATTCCAATTCTTCTCTTACTTAAAATTCAGCCCATGGTGGTGACTCAGGATCAGGGTCAAAGATCTGGTTATTTCCTAAAAGACTCATGCATGAAAAAAAAATCACTGCTACTAAGGATACATAATAAAAGACAGATTTGAATAATGAGCTTGGTATCTCAACAAAGATACACACATTTACTGAAAACAGCTGAAAATTCTTAGTTCTTGGCAATTAAAATAAAGTGAACTGGTCTGGGGCCCAAGATTAAACCTGTAAAGTGTTTGATATGGTTATAATTTTGAATTAGCCTCCCTTTGGCCAACAATAAACATGGACTCTTGGTATAAACATTTGGTGTCCCATTTGAAGTTCAATGCTAAATTGTTTCCTGTTTTTGAAGAGGGATAATCATAATGGATTATTGCACAAACAGAAAGCATTTAGAGCTAAACAGAGTGCCTGCCTTCATACACACAGATATGGACCCTCAGGATAAATAAGTTAATGGTAAACATAAACAGGAGAGTTAATATTTGTTCTACTCCATGTTGTTGATTGGCTTAACAAATCCTTTGTGGCCCATATCTGTCGAGCAGTTCTGCACAATGCATTTGAGCTAAATTATATAACAGTTTATACAGTCACAATTGGTGAATTGTGGCTCAGACTGTAAAGCCCTATCCTGTAATCCTGCCATATTTCTAAAGCAAATTGCTCCTTAATTGAAACCTGCTTCGATATAAAAAATACAGCCTTTACAATGAGTCATCCTTTTTTCCCCCCTTACAGTTTGTAAAGGCTTCCAGCAGTTTAAAGGGAGGGTTAATTTTGCATTAAGACCATTGCCTCCTAGTTTCTTTCTAATAAAGCCAGGAGAAGTTCAGGGGAAGGCTCTCCTCTGATAATGAAGCTCTCCATGTTAATGATGCGTGCAGGCTCCCTCAGATACTCTGAATTAGAAATACTCGTGGTGTGCCAACACTCTTCTACTTCATTAGCATTAAAGAGAGGTAGATTGGTGGCTATTTAGGGCACAGTGAAATCACTGGCTATTTAGGGCAAATGGAAATGGTGCTAATTGTGGCTGGTAATTCCATTAGTAGGGTACTTCCATTTTGGTGCCTTTTTGGCATGGAGGTGAAAAAACAACACACTGACATCCTTTCAGGGGGAGTGTATCTCAGGCTTATCGTGTCCTTGCACCAGTTAACTTGTACACTGAGCTGAGAAGCTTTCTAGGCTCCCCAAATTTTTGGTTTGGTTGTGGGCAGCCTGTCAGGAGTTGGAAATGAATTTATGGATGGTAACACCTCAAGCAATATATGTAAAAGACAAGGACACAACATTCCAAGTCAAGAAAACCTTAGAGATTCCAGGCCATAAGGCATCTCCTGCTCCTTTTCCCTGCTGGGTCATGAACAGGCTTTCAGCTGGACATGAGCCAGCTGTGCCCAGGTGGGCAAGCGGCCAAAGGCACCTGGGCTGTGCCAGCTCTGGGGTGGCAGCAGGGCCATGGCAGTGACTGTTCCCTGTGCTGGCACTGCTGGGGCATCTCCAGTGCCGGGGACAGCTTTGGGACCCTCATGACAAGAGGGACATTGAGGGGCTGGAGTGTGTCCAGGGAAGAGAACAGAGCTGGGGAAGGAGCTGGAGCACCAGGAGGGGCTGAGGGAGCTGGGAAAGGGGCTCAGCCTGGAGAAAAGGAGGCTCAGGGGGGACCTTCTGGCTCTGTAGAACTCCCTGACAGGAAGGGGAAACTGGCAGGGGTGGACTGGCACAGGCAAGGCACAGGACAAGAGTACATGGCCCTAAGATGCACCAGGAGAAGTTTAGATTGAAAATTAGAATGAGTTTCCTCATGGCAAAGGAGGTCAGGCGTTGAAATGGGCTTTGTGGGGCAGTGGTGCTCATAACTCTCTAAAAATAGATTTAAGTCTCCATGCCTGGAGGGATTTAAAACACATGTAAATGTGGCATTTCAGGACATGGTTTAGAGATTGGCAGTGTTTGGTTTCTGGTTGGACTCAATGATCTCAGAGGTCCTTTCAAACTTAAACGATTCTATGATTCTATAACTTGTCTGTTAAAAGTAGACACACAGGAAAATATATATTTCACTTAACTGTAGCCATCTGGAAGTTTGTTATGCATTTTAAGATATTTATTTGGGCTCTTCTAAATATTGGTCTCCAACATAAATGGATTGACATTTAATTCACTGTTAGTGAATTCACATTCCCATTCACTAGCTATTGGATCTACATGGTTGGTGTGGAATTGCCACCTAACCTTCTAACAGGTCAGACTTGTACCCCAGCAGGACTGTCCCTTCCAAGGTTTCTTCTCTATCTTTACTTCTCCTGGAAGTACTGGCAAGAATCTCCCAGTAAAAGTGATTCAAGTTGTTCTCTTCAGAATCCTCTGGTGATGAAAATGGAAATAAATAAAGAGTAAAACCATGTGAATTTATGCTGCAGAGAGGATGAGTCTGAGTCTCTGTCATTTGCTGCGACATTGGGCATCTTTACAACTCAATAAGTCTCCTTCTGATGTGCAAAAGAGTTTTGCATTATGTGTGGTGTTCTTCTGCTGCTAGAATACCTGCGCAGGTGCTGATAGCTGTGGCAATAATGTGCTTGTTGTCATTTACTTGCTTAATTAGCAGCCTAATATCCTGGTCCAGTTAATGCCCATAACAGGAGGTTTATTAGTGGTACAAAAGCTGTTTAAGCCTTATAAACTCCTTCCAGTTTCATTGGTCTGCCAATATCTTCTGGTTGAGTGATCCTTTGCTGATTCACACTTTGTTTTGCCACTGCTGTTTCTCAGCTAAATGTTTCTGGGTAACCAGAAAGCTCTTTGACAAAGTGACAGGCACGAGAATGACAAAAACAAAACCAAACCAAAACAAAACAAAAAAAAAATCCAACAACAACAACAACAAAAAAAAAAAAAAAAACCCCAAAAAACAACAACAACAAAAAAATCACTGATTTTAAAAGAGAAAAGAAAAATACATCTGGGATGACTGCTCTGGTGATTTTGCATCATCTCCAAAGCACCTGGGGAAAAAAAAAAAAAGCAACAATCCAACCAAAAACTGCAAATACAGGCAAATTTCAGGATGACATGAGTTTTAGCACTGTCTTGGGTTAGTAAGCCATATCCAGTCTGAGAGGTTAGATAATATGCTGAGATGTGTAGCTGTAAGGTAATGCTTCAAATATTGAGAAAAAATTATTCAAGGGATGCTTAAAAGAGGGGATTTTTAAAGCTTATTTTCAGCTCAAATGCCAAAACTGAGAGGAGTCTACTGCAAACTTAAATCTAAAGGGTTTATGACCCCTCATGATACGAGGGCTAATGTTGATCTGTTCACTAAGGGTCTTTTCTCCTGACTTGACTGGTCAGAAATTAGGAGTGCCAAGTTCTAGTGAAAAAGGGGGTTGACTTCTCACTTGGTTGCTCATAAGGACTGCTGTACTAAAAGTTCACCCATTTTGTGAAGGATTTAAACAGTCCACAGGAACGGGCAGAGAACATCTCTTTGAATTACACAGGACTTTTTTTGAAATTTTTTGACCACAGAAATGGGAGTGAATAATCGCAGAATCACAGAATGCTTTGGGTTGGAAGGAACCCTAAATAAATATCACCTTATTCCAGCCCCCTGCCATGGGCAGGGACACTTTCCACCAGAACCAGGTTACTCCAAACCCCACCCAGCCTCGGCTGAGGCTAATAAGAAGACCACCAAACTTCATGAAGATCCTAAAAGTTGAACGTGGGGTCCCATGAGTCTGGCAGAGGGAAAATACTCTGGCAATTTAGAAATTAGTACTCTGATAAATCTGCTCTGCTCCCTTCCTCTTCCTTTACTCCTACATGCTGCATCTCTCTTTTTCTCTTTCTCTTTTTACAGCACTTGGGGCAAAATATTGTTTCTTATGGTATTTATAAATAATTACAAAAATGGAGACATATTCTAAGGGAGATCCAGCACATTTGCTGTAATTCAAATAAAAATAAAACTGTACAGGTTGCAAAATAACAGAGTTCAGTGCAAAAATGTAATTAATTGTTGTGGTTTTTTTTTTGTTGTTGTTGTTTTGTTTTGTTTTGCCTTGTTTTGTTTTTGTTTTTGTTGGTTTTTTTTTTTTCCTGCAGAAAAGAGGCACCTGACATTCCCTATAATTTAACTGTGACTGACAGAAGGAATAAGTCAAACACAGTCAATTATGTCCCTGATACTTTATCAAACCTGTATGGCTGGATGGTTCTTCTCTTGGATAAAGAGACTTACACGTTGACATTTGACAACCCTTTGGTCAGCAAACAGCTCCAGGTAACACGGGAAGGTTTTATAATTTCAAAATTATATCTGGAAGAGATAACCATGTTTTCATCTCTTTGGATGAACAGAGAGAAATAAAATAGAGTTAAGTGCAATGAGAAAGTCTCTCTGTATTTATAGGCTTAGATAAGATGACTGATAAGCTCTCTCTTATCTCTTAGATAAACTCTCAGTAGTCACCTGGAGCAGGAAGGTAATGGAATCATGGAATGGTTTGGGTTGGAAAGGACTTTAAAGCTCATCTAGTTCCAACCCCTACCATAGGCAGGGACACCTTCCACTAGACCAGGTTGCTCTAAGCACCATCCCACCTGGCCATGGGTGCTTGATGACTTTGGATATCTTAGGTGAAAGTTCAGTGTGGTGCTTAGGAACCAACAGGTTTTTACTACCTTAAATGTTGAAGCAGTTTTCAGAAGATATTTATTCTCCTCACCTTTCAAAAGTGATGAGGGTAATTGATTTTTTTTTTCTGTATTTACCATCACCTCCTGCTTAGTTTTTAATCCCTTTTCCTATTTCCAACGCATGTTGCCTGTGAGGAGCGCTATCCTTCTTACCCCTTTATGCTGCTCTCCATGGAGCTCTAATCACAGACTCAGACGTTTCTTTTGGTTCCCTCTTCTCCAGTATTCAGTGACATTTAGCAACTTCAAGGCTGGGAATTACCTGCTGGTGGAACACAGGGATCTTCCTGCCCATCTTGAGGCTGTGGTGTCCTGTGGGACAAGGAGGGGACAGCCACTCCAGCTGGTACCTTCGTATGGCCAACACAGGAGCTGTGATTGGCATCTTGACAGCAAGCTGGGGAAGTTCACCTATCTGGGTAAGTGCAGTGTGGGGGTTGCAATCTACATTTGTGATCAAGAATGGTGATGGAGCTGATGTCTCGTTAATTTAAACCCCAAATCTACTCAAGGCCAGCTTTCAATGGCCTTTCCATAAGTGAGAGGTCCTTCAAAATGCTGATCAAATAGGTAAGTGCACATCAGGTGCATCCCTAACTGATCTGTCTGATGCCTGACCTAGCAACAAAAGGAACAAAAGGAATGGGCCATAAATAGTGGGTGATGTGACACCAGTTGTATTTGAGTTGGCTTTTTTGAGTCGTAAAGGCATTAAATTCCACCAATTACCTCGGCTGTCAGCTTCTCCTACATCACAGATATTAATAAAAACATGGCCATCTTGCTAGGCTGAGCCCACTGAAGGCAGTAAGATTACTGGGAGACAATATTTTCTAGGGCTGGAAACTCCCAAAGACATCTTAAACGTTTGGCTATGTGACTTTGTACATGAGATCATGGAGCGTGTTGGAAATTATTTTTTTGAAGTAATGGACATTTTTCATAATACCCATTCTCAAGCAAATAATTTTATAAATATCTAAGCTCTATATGCCAAAGGCAAGGTAATTATCATTGCCTTTATTAATAGCAGCAGAACTAGAAATCACAAATATATTTTGGTGTCTTTGAGAAGATTATCTTCTCTGTCATGACTCATACCAGCAAAGATGATGATTTTCATTTTAACAGATGTTTTTTTTTACTTATGTTCCATTAAATGTAATGAAATTCCCTTGATTTTGCACTACTGAGATGGCATGCAAATGACTTTCTCATGTAGGATACCTTTAGAACAATCATTGTGACAGTGGAGAGGAAAACAGGCCTGGAATGAGGGCAGACAATCCACTGAGCTTGGTCTGGCAACAGTGAAAATCAACCAGTGTGGAAAATCATATTTGTGGAGAAGTGGGGAAGCCCAAACCTTAATCTCAGTCTGAGGATCACACTTGTTGTGTCCCCTCTGGTCCTTCAGCCACTGCCACAGCATAGTTTGTGTTTAACATTTTAGCTCTAAAAACGGGCTGGATGTACACAGGCTTCAAATTATAAAAGATCCCTGTGCTTGCTAAATCCCAAACTCTACTGGTCACCATCTGGGAGTCTGCCTGGTCTAGGTCAAAGCTGTGCCAGGAATTTGGCCAGCATTATAACCATGTAGATTATTGGGGTCTTGGTCTTAGGTCTGTGTCTTGGCCTTATTTAGATACAGTTCAAGTGTAAATTGGTTACTGTAAATTTAGCTATTGTGTCTAAGCCTTACCAGAGATCAAGTCAAGTATTTACTGAAAGAAGAGATCAAGTCAAGTATTTACTGAAAGAAGAAAAATGCTTTATTATTTCTGCTTACTAACAGTGTAAATTTGTTCCTTCAAATATAAAAGGTGACTGTATTTCAGTTTGCATATCCTCATTTGCACTGTCAGAACAGCATGGGAAAGCTCAGAGGATGACATCTAAAGCAGTAACTTGACCTCTGCTGATGAAAATAGAGGAGATGAGAGTCTTGGGAAGACTGGGACAAAAGTGTATGGCTGGCATATGTCACTCTTGCATCACAGATACTTTCCTGTCCTTCTCTTGCCTTAGTTTTATCTTGATTTTTATTACACAAAGAGCTTGTTGTGGTTCCTTATTTTGCTAGAGAAACAGTAATACAACATACACGAGAGGAAATTCATGAAAACACCTAACATGTATAATTCATGCTGTGAACATTTTCTGTGAGGACTTTTATAGGAGTGAGATCAATAATTCAGTGTTGGGTGCCTAATATCTATGCTGTATGTGTAGGGTAGAAGTTTGAAACAAAGCAGATTCCTGGCCCTGGTGTGGGATTTCTCTCCTTCTCTCCACTGTGCAGGCTGAGAGGGTGAGGATAATTAGCCAGCGGAGCAGATTCATGGCATGTGGTGGACTTTCCATCACTCAAGGTCCTTAGAAGATGCTTGGCTGTGTTTCAGGGAAATATGCTCCAGCTCTGCAAGAAGCTATTAGAAACCTCATGAGGCGAGATTTATGCTCCATAGGAGGTCAGAGAAATCTGCCACAATAGTCCCTTCTGGCCTTAAAACCCCACCAGTCCACCCACCCACCCAGAGAGGACAAGGCTAGATTTGGCCTTCAGAACATCTCCCCGCCTAACTCTGCAAGTTGGCTCTTTTAGAATTTTGGGGTTTTTTTGATATTTTATTTACATTTAACTATATGAAATAATTAGCCAACTAATTAATCCCGTTTACAAGCTTTGTCGGATTCTTCAGCTGTCAGTCATGCCCGAGCCCGGGGCCGGTGTTGAGTCTTAGCTCCCTCCTCCATCAGACTTGGTCTCCATGGCTACAGGCTGCATCTGCTGACACCCCACTCTCTATTTACTGCTTAATTAAGAATTTCACGCTCAGCCCTTATCTGCTGCTAAGAACAAGAACACACTGTTAAGAAACTCCAAATTTAGGCTGCTGCACAAGGAAAGCCTTTCTTGTTGTCCTGACTGCGTGGAGCCTCTTTAACTACCCTCTTGGCAACTGCGCTGCCACCCTTCAATCAAAAATCATTAAATGGGGCAGAGATAATGAGCATGTAGCATATCAAAAGGAGGATGTTTGCTCGGGCTAAGGAGGAAAAGCTGTAAGGGCCTATAAGCAGCCGCCACTTCAAAGGGAGAAGGGGCTGATAAAGAGTCATTTGTTCCTGTTTGACTTATGTAAAAGGTCTGGTATGTCGCAGCCCCGTCTAGCAGACGCGGGTCCCCCTTCTCCAGGCTCGTGTGTCAGCGCTCGGGCAGCTGGGCGCAAACAGCATCAGCCCGAGCATAAAATCACTTGACTCCGCGGCCACAATGGGCACTTGTAGGGGGTGGCAGGGGGACAATGGCAAGACAATTATTGCAGCTGCTCGGGAGGGCCATAATTCTTCCTGCCCAAAGTCGGCGGCTCTGGCGTATATTAGTCATCCTCCAACTCTTGGAAGCGTTTCGGTGGGGTTTCGACAGCTGCTGGTGTACCACCTCTTTGCAATAATTGTACATTCTGGCTGGGGTCAACTCACTTTTGACCCTCTGCTTTTGTGCCCCTCAGAAAGCCTTTTAGGGCAAACTGTGGGGAAGTGGCAGGGGTGCATTACATCCAAAAATTAACGTCGGTAAATACGGATCAGATGCCAGCTCATTAATGAGCAGGCTCCTGAATTCACACAGCCTTTTACTCAGGCCTGCATGGGGGAGAAAATGGGGAGAAGGGGAAGGAAAACGCCGTGACTGAGAAGATATTGTTATTCAAATGAAGCAGGCAGCCGAGTGAAGCCACCTTGGCCAGAAGTCTGCATTGGGCTCAGGCTTTCTCCATGCCCTCTTCCATCCAAAACTGCCTGGTGTCATGCAAAGTGTTTGTTTATCTTTGGAAGAAAAGAAAAGTCTGTCTAACACAAAAGGCAAGAAAATAGACCGTATGGAGGGGATTAAAGGAGTTAAGTTGCACTGATGGTTGGAGTCTTGTAAATTAGGCTTGGGAGCCTAATTCCTGTAAGTTAGGCTTGGAGGAGAATGCAGGAGGTGCTGAATGGGGGGCAAATAATTGTAATGGAGAATGTTTCTTTATTATGGGCAATGATCGTATGAACAAAGATAGTCACTGCTTCCTACATACATGTAACTCTGTTAACCAGCCTCCAAGCCACGTTAAAAATCACCTCTTCAGACATTTTTAAAAGCATCTGCATCAAAGGACAGGTAACCCCAAGTCCCTTGAGGGCTCTGGGTAAAGGGGAGGCTTAAGAAGCTTGAAGAATTCCACGCCGGTCATATCTACGTCACCAGCTTTGCTTTGACATGATTCATAGAATCATCCTGATTTTCTCTGGGGCACCCTATGTGCTAGGAGAAGTGATCCTCAAAGGTCACTGTGGGCCTGCAATTGTGGTGTGACTCTGAAACACTCATGGGCTGTGGCTCAACCACATTTCAGGGGATTCAGGGGAGTGAAACATGATATGACCATGCTGAAGCAAAAAAAACCCCAAAAAACAACACTTATTATAACAAAGGTGGTGGAAAGAAACATCCCACTGGGACATCTGGGATATTTTTTAGGAGAAATATCCTTTGTAAATTGCAATAATAACATGATGAGCTTTTTAAGTCTGTTACAAATTTCAGCATATGGTGCCACAGCACGGTACTGCTCCTTGGTTAAGGTCTCTGGGCAATACTGGAACTGGCTAAAAACCAGAGAGATGTTGTTTCCTTTTAGTTCACTTTTGAAATGTTTAAACCATTTTCTTTTGGAATGAAACAAAGTGTTGGCTTCCTTCACCTCCAGATTTCTCTTGGCTTTTTTTTCCCCTAAAATTTGAAGTGCTGGACAGAAACATTATTGAAAACATCACTGAAAGGATTATCAAACTTTTTATTTATCCCAAATACATTTTTCAGTAGACACAACTTTTATGCAGATGGGTCATCCTGCTGACTTTGCTCAGGCTGCTCATGTGTGAGTTGTTAAGAGGGCCTAAGGCTGAACCTCACATTACTGCTGTGTCAGAAGCAGGTTTACAATTTCCATAGTTCTTAAAAAAATAATTTGATTATACTTATTGTCTTTTCTAGATTCCTAAAGAATGACCTCACTTCCATTAGGCTCTGTGGGTTTCTGTAATTGCTTTGTATAGGAGGAAAAACACTCTAAAGAATGTTTGTTTCTAATATTAAAATACAGAAAATAAATAAACACAGATATTTGCTGCAGCCCTATTGCTTGGGGGTAAAGGAGAATCCTAGGTGAAAGACATGAAGAATGGAGTTAATTCTTTACAGAGACTGATTTTACAGGGATGAATCTTTTCTTCCACCCAGATAAAACTCACCCATATCAGTTGTTTCAGAGGGCCAGTTGACCAGATGTGGGCTGCTCAGTGACCTCCATGAAATGCAAGTCAGTTCTTTGCAAAGAGGTGCCCCTTGTAATCACAGAATAATAAAATTATTTATGTTGGAAAAGAACTTCAAGGCCACCAGGTCCAGCCTGTGACCCATCCCCACCTTGTCACCCAGACCAGAGCACTGAGTAACCTTTTTAACAGTTCCAGGCTTGGTGACTCTACTAATGTCCTGGGCAGTCTGTAGCAATGCTTAACCACCCTTTCAAAAAAGAAATTCTTCCTAATGCCCAACCTGAACCTCCCCTGGTGCAATTTGAGGCCATCTCCTCTTGTTCTCTAGCTAATTACCTAGGAGAAGAGGTCAACACCCACCTGGCTAGGATCTCACACCAGGTAGTTGCAGAGAGCAGCAGGATCCTCCCATGGACTCTTTTTCTCCAGGCTGAGTCCCTCCCGCCCCATTCCCTCAGTTGCTCAATTTTTGTAATAGACACAAAGAGACAAAACAACCTTCTCCTGGTGGGTGAGCTCCTATCCTTCTGGCATGGAAGCAGAGAAACCAGAGAGTCCAGCAATTACAGAAATAAGATTATGAAATGCCCTTATGATCCTGTCAGGGTTGATTTTTTGATTATGTGATGTCTGCACAAGGAATTTTACACAAATGCCAATCTGCTGTAAGCAACAATCTGTGTCCATCAACCCAAAGATATATATACATATATATGTGTGTATGTGTATATATATATATACATAAATAAAAATAAAATTGTATCTAGCTATTTATATGTATATAAAATGGGTTTTTACACCTCTTCTCCCTAACACATTGTCCTCGTTATATCACACTTCTGGCTATCTCCTGCTGAAGATCCTCACAGGGAATGACAAAACAGCCTCTCCTGGTTCTCTAGTTTCTAGAGGTGTGTCTCACTGTGTTGTTGATTGTGCTGTCTAAAAAGTTTTGATTTCCTGGTGATGGATGTTAGCCCAATTGATGTTAAATAGCATGGAGCTGCTTGTTATTTGTAAGTCAGGCTATTGGAGCCATTTATCCTAGTTTCAGCCCTTCCTAATATCCACAGGCAAAATTCCGAGTCACTGCAAAGCTGATAAAACACTGAGTTGCTCCTCCTTCATGTTCACTCAAGGAGCCTTGAACCAGGAAAAGTTACCAGCAGTATCATCCAGAAGGCCTATATTTATGATCCACAGCCCAAACATCCAGGAGGAGCTGGATGTAATAAGGCAGAAAATTGATGAGCCTTATAAAGGTTTTATACAACTAAACCCTGGAGCCTTATAACTACATTTTGCCAAGAGTCACCTTAATTCAATGTTTACTAATGATGTCCTTCATCTGTAGTGCCTGTATCTCTTCCTGTCCTGCAAAACCCAGTGATAACATACTCAGCAGCAAAACAAAACCACCAGAAGGACTGTGTCACTGTAGCCTTGATTAATCCCAAGGCTTTTATCTTCCTTGATCAGTTTTTGGGAGTATTCGTGGGAAAAAGCAACAAAACATTGCTGATTCACAACCAGTGCACTTTACACCCCATCAATGTAAATAACTGTACAAGTTACAAGGAGAGTTCTGGGGAGAATTGTGTCCCTGATTCTTATGCTCATGTCAAGAGTATAAATATCTTATAATGGTTTGAATTGTCGTGCTCTCTGGTGGGATGACACTTCAAATATGAGAAACTTTTATTTTTGCCCTTACTCTGGACAGGGCAATGATAAAACTGCACTGAATTAAGTCTTAATGATTCCTTTCTTCACCATATAAGGGGATTGAACCCCATTATGAGGTCTATGCACCATATTGATCAAGTTTTATGTCCCCTCAGGATTTAATTAGAACAGCTTTTCTCTGAAAAATACAAACATCCTTAATTAGATGATTTCACTCTAGTGCCTGCAAAAGTAAGCAAAAAAAATGCCAAAACCAAACAAACCTCACAAAATATATTGAGGTGAAAAAGGCTAGTGTCAGGGCTTGGTTGTCTTGTTTTTCTTAGGCCTGTTTTATAAGCTTTGGCAATTGTTTTGCCCTGTGTGAGAAGGAAAAACACCATAAAACCAAAAAACATAACCATCAAAGTACACACAGTATTGTCTGAAAGCCACAAGAGCTGCGACAGAGGCTTTAAATCAGCAGTTTCATGTCATCTTTTTCCCTTCAAATGTTCACCTTGTGGCCACTCAAGGCGTGCTGCTGTTCAGTGTGAGCTCTGTGTGATGGTTTGGGGCAGATTGATTTGACTGATACATGGATCAGATCCCAGCTACCGTTGGGAGAGAAGGTGTCACTGAAGAACAGGGCTGAGGCACCTGATTACTAATTAATCAGACATGAGAAAAACCTCATGGAATCAGTTTCTATTTAATTATGGAAGGCTCATTTGGCATAGGAGCATATGCTGCTAACTCAATCGAGTGCTTTCAACTGACATCAAATAGTAATTATCAGAAAGAATCAAGTTTTTTGATTATTCATACTAATTTATTGAACACTTAAAATTAATGAACCTCAGTTATTTTAAATTTGCTCAGTTGCACTGGGAGAGAAGGAGGGAGGTAGGGAAGGATGGGTTTCACAATTTAAAAGTACAGAGACTTGTTTAAAGATAAAATAAGTAAATTACAATATGGCATGAAATCCCAACGGTACGTTGAAGCACACAGAGGAAAGTTCCAGGCATGTTCTGGAACTGAGGAAAGTTCTGACAATGGCTTCATTGATACAATTCTTCTACCCCCCAAAATAATCTTCCAACAACACTTTAGGGTCACCATAAGGGGCTGGGCAGAGGACAGGAGATTTATTTGTTTGTCAGAGTGTTTCTATTTTAACCTACAGTTGCTCCAGTCTGGTGACTGAAAGGAAGTGCCTTTATATGCCACTGGAGATGAAGAGGAGGTGGGATTTTAGCTGTGTCTGAAGCAGCTTTCTCCTGCTCCTCTTTGATTTGCATTATTCTGGCCCTTCTCCTGCTGACAATACACGGGCACAAAGGTTACCACTGTGATAATTGCTGCTGACCCCATTTCACAGCAGAGAACACAGGGTCCCTGTCTCCAGTCTATAAAGTCTGACTAATTAAAGCATCTCTTTCAGATACCAGATTTTGGGGGCAAAAAAAAAAAAAAAAAAATCAAAACCAAACTACAAAACAAAAGCTGTATTTCGCTGTTTGAGCCAGTTAATACATTATGCATTCAATGGTGTGATATTGCTTGTGAAAGTGGAACTGCTGTGGATTTATAGTGGGATAAATGAGATTCGAGTTCCAGCCTAGAATTTCTGATTGTTGAATGTTTTCTTTTTAGCTGTTTCTAATGAGTTGTCTTGAGATTTTCCGTATCTGTAAATTAAAATGTGTTTGTTTAATCCTTTCTCAATGCATTAAAAAAAAAGGACAAAAATGCTTAGAAAACACGTATAGTTGCTCTTAAAGAAAATGCTTTTTGTAAGGAATGTATAATGTTGTCAGGAATTCGTGTGTGGAAATTGAGATTTATTAATTTTTTTTTATATTAATTTGAAAGGCCTTGCTGTAACTCCATAAAATTCTTTGTGTTCAGTCACAGGAGATGACTTAATTCAGGTCACACTGAAAGAGAAGGAAAGAGTGGCTTTACCTACCCCAGGTATGTGATAGTCTGTGCCAGAAAACATTGGTCTGGGAGTGACACCATTTCTTTTTTATGGCCTTTTCAGGACTAAATTGCTATTTTTCACTTCAATATTTTGTACATCTATCAAGCCAACAGAGGCTCTTTGTATTAATTTAGGTGTTTCATTGAGTCCTATCTACCATTGCTCAAGATAAATGTGTGATTCCGCAGTATAAAACCCCATAAACTTTCCCTGGGAAATACCACAGCAGATCAGAAAGGTCATGGAGAGTGTAAGACTACAGAGTATTTTAGTGCTCCATAGTGTGATATTACTGCTCAGTTTCATGTTGAATCAGACAGAAAAATATACCAGAGACAAGAGACACCTCCGAATTTTGATATTTTTTGGTATTGTTTCCTAAAGTGGCTACCTGGAACAGGGGCTAGACAGTCTTAAAGGAATAAAGTAGGGATTTATTGAAAGGTCTTCAAAGGATGCACCTTGGGCAGCACAGGAGCCCGGCCATGGCTCTATCCAAGATGGACCCAAGATGGACCCAAGATGGACCCAAGATGGACCCAAAAGGGACAACTGGTCATGAGTTTTCCCACTTTTATAAGTTTTGGTCCATTTACATATTGTGGTTAACTGTCCAATTACAGCTTTGGGTTATGAAGTCCCATCCTCCCAGATTGCTCTCCTTCATTTGCTGTTGTTTTCACTATTTGGGCCTGAAGATGCACTGGTATCCTTGGTTCTCAGGCTGGAAAAGGATTGTTTTGTTTAACTAAACTGTGAAGAGAACTTGCTAACACTTTATATGAAGTTCAGAGTCACATACTAAGGCAGAACAGAATCTGAAAAATGTGAAAGCTAAAACTTAAGGCATCATATTATCTGACTTGCTATGTTGTGATTAACAATAATCACTTCTGTGGGAAAAGGGTTTAGAGACATTTTGGCAGGTTATTTCTCCCAGAACAAACAAGTGATTGGAGAGACAAACCCAAACTTAAGGAACTCGACATAGGTTTAATTTCTGTTTTTCCCTGTGCTGACAACAGATGTTTTTTTGTATACTACAACATTATTGAGCTGGATCGTGCCCCCAAAACCTAAGCATGTGCTACCTTCCATATTTTCAATTGCCAAAGAAGCTTTCCTCAAGAAAAAAATGCCAGAATTTGCTTTACAGTGGAAGGACAGAAGTAGGTGCTTGCACAGGCCTCCAGAGGGAGGCCCTGCCTGCATTAGTCTAGGATTTAGTGTGCAGGATTTTCCCTTGAAGGCTTCCCTTCCTCTCTTAGGAACAACAAACTTAGGGACAATTCATTTATGGAGACTGGCTAGTTAGCTCTCTAAAATACAAATGCAAGTCAGTCAGCTGCATTTTTGAACTCAGTTTCTTCCAATATTTTCCTAAGGCTCTTGATTTTTTTTTTTTTTTTTTTGATTGACCTGAAAAAGAAAATTTTGGAGAAGGATCAGGAGTTTCTATGTGTCTTGGTCAAGCTGCTTTTCCAAGGCAGGTCTTGATCACCCCTTGGAATGGGAAAATTGCTTTTCTGGATGTTAGCAAGCTTGTAAGAGTTGACTAATTATTTTAAATTTTTCATACTTTGGGAAAGTATGGAAATTCCCATGCCCTGGGAATTCAATCAAACAGTTTTCTTTAAACATGGAAAATAACAAAGAACAGTTAGCAGTGACTAAAGGAGGATGTTAATGTCACAGATGCTTGACTATCAAAGAAATGGTAATTCTTCCAGCTATAGAAAATGATAATTCTGTCTTTATGTGTTCTGTTTTGTAGTTCCTTCTTGTGCTGTGTTGAAATGGTCATTCCCAGAGACGTGGAATGGTGTGGGAAAAGGCTGGGGTGGATCCAATGGCAGCATCCCAGGCCCTGGGGAAGACGTCATCATCTTGCCAAGTACGTGGGGAAGGAAAGGTGTTTATTTTCTGTGGAGGTCCTGGGCTCTGCCTCCATTGGGATTTATATTTGTGTTCCAATATGGGCTCCTTGGCCCTGGTGGCCATTCCAGTGTGTGCAGGACTCCACATTTGTTCCTTGTCACACAAACTGCAGTACAAAAATGTTGTTTTTGGAAGAGAATGATTATTCTTTTCCATTTTCACCTACACACAAAAACAAGCACTTATGATGACTTTCAAGCTGTTGTATGACAGGGACATTAATTCAGAAGAGAACTTGTAAGACCCAGAACCACAGCTCACAGAGAGCTCATATCTTGACCCATTTCTCTCTGTGTTTTGTGCAAGGATTATATTTTACATTTCTGCATCAACTTCCGTTTTATTTTTCTGTTGAAATTCCTACTTATCAATGGCAATTTCTCAAACCATTTGGTGTGGATGTCTCCTAGATATTTTAGCTTAGGCTTGTATTTCAACTTGAGTTACATTTATATCCCCACTCATCTTACAACACTACTGTACAAAAAACTGATTTCAGTAAATGTATTAGGGAATTTGAAAGAAAATCTGGAGAAAAGCTTGTGATAACCATTTTACATAAGAGCTGACCTTTCTTTGATTGAGTTCCTTTCCAGATATAATTATTGAATTTCCAATTAATATTGTTGGATATGTACCTGAAATATTCTAGAACCTGATATCTCTCCTCATTTGTTTGAAACCAGTTAAGTCTCTCTGCCTACCACAGCTCCACTTCTGGAAAGGTGGAATATGGATAACATAGCTCCATGTCTATTCCTCTCCCACCTGGTTTTGGTTTACGGATTTTGTGGAAGGAAAAATTTGTGTTGGTATTTGGGCATGGAGCTTCAGTCATGGTTAGGGCTTCTCTGGCCTGTGTCATTAAAAATTTCATATATATATATATATATATATATATATATATATATATACACATAAACACACACACACACACATATATATATATATGTATGTAAATGAAGATAAGCCCTAACCATGACAGAAATTCCATGCCCAAATACCAACACAAACATCTCCTTCCACATATATGCATCTACACACACACACACACACACACACATATATATATATATAAAATTGAAGGTTACATTAAGAATTATCATTAACCTTCAATATTTATTTAGTTTAATCTTCAATTTTCTGATAAATATTAAAAAAACCCCAAGCCTGTACTTTTAAAAATATTTTCTTCACTTTTGGGGGGAACTTACATTGGGCTGAAGAGTAGATAAGGGAGAATTTTTGCATGGAAAAGGTGGTCAGGCATTGGAAGGGGCTGCCCAGGGAGGTTTGGAGTCCCCACCGCTGGAGATGTCCAAGGAAGGTCTGGATGTGGCACTCAGTGCTCTGGGCTGGGTGACAAGGTGGGGATTGGTCACAGGTTGGACTTGATGAGTCTGTGATTCTGTGATTCTGTGATAACTGGTCCACCAATACCAGCCCATTACTGCCATAAGATCAGAACATTCCAGTCTTCACCATCATGTGTCAGATGCAGATATGAAAAAGCATAGAGGCAAATCACAATTTGCACAGAAGCAGAGAATCAAAAATTAATAAATAAATAGGTTTGGCTGAGGGTTTAGAGTTCTGCTGTTTAGATCAGACCAAGAGAGTAGAAGATGAAGGATGAGTTTGTGCTCCATGATGAATAAATCTCTTCTGTGTTTCCTGCAAAGGTGAGGAGCTGTAGCATGTCCAGAGAAGGGAAGTGATGCTGGGGAAGGGTCTGGATCATGCTCTGAGACACACAGTGGGGCTCTTGGGGCTGTTCTGTGCAGGGCCAGGAGCTGAACTCAGTGATCCTTGTGAGTCCCTTCCAACTCAGGTTATTCCATGATTCTATAAAAATCTCTTCACTCCCATTGCCAGAGTAAATGTGTGTGTTGGTTGATGTGCAGAAAATATTCTCCTCTCCAGTGCCTTTCTGGAATCTTCCTTTGATTTTATCCTGAGAACACAAGCATGAACACAAACACGAGCTGTCTATCACACCATCTGTTTTGTTTCATCTCTGCCTTTCCTGGTCATCCTCTCTCTATTTTATTTTTGCTCTCCCTCTTCAGTCCTGCTGGTTTGGAGGTGTTGAGACATTCACTGGCATTGGAGTCAACAGAGTACAGAGTCTTAAATTAGAGTCATGGCCCTCACCAGGGTGATAAGGGAACTGGATTTGTTGCTCAAATAAGTGCATTAAAAATTAAGTTAGGCAAGATGAATTTTCTGTCCATTTTGAATGCTTTGCTTTGCGGCCACAAGTGTTTGAGTCTCCAGTTCAAAGAAAGCCAGCCCCGTGCTTGGATCCAAAATCTAAAATTAAATCAACAATTGCAAAATATATGTTTAATTGTAGCATTTTATGGATGTTTCTCTTCCCTTTTCCACTGGCTTGTGCAGACCCTGCTAAACTCAGAATGACTTCAGATGGCTTCAAAAAAAGTGAGAGTTTGCTCTCATGAGAACAAAAATATTATAGAAACACCCAAACTTTGTGCTGCTATGCACATCAAAATAAGTTTTTGTGATTCACTCCTGGCAAGATGCAGCTGTGTCTTACTCTTTGCTGTCTTCTGGTTACTTAAAATTCTCTTCTGGGAGCAATCTACAATGATTTTCTGGTTGAAAGCCAAGACATGAACTTGCTTCTGGTATGCTGTGCATGACTGGCTCAGTCCTTTCAGCTCCCAAAGAACAGTTTCAGAGTCATAAAAGCAAATAATAGATCAGTTTTCAGGTCATAAAAGCAATTAGTAGATGCTTAGTGTTCATTTCTAGGGTGAAGAAGTACAGGGGAAGACTTTGGTCAGACACTTGAAATCTTTGACTGAATGTGGATTCCTGGAGTTTGCTGGAGAACTGGGGCACTGTATAAATTTAGCTATTGAAGGCTTCAATTTGCTTATTTCACAAAATAAGCAGAATTGCAACATTAGGGCTACCTCATGTGCTGGTCTCAGGAAGGTTTGAAAAAGTAGAAAATGCCTCTATTAGCAAAATATACATATTAGAAGCCAGGTTTTTGTGTTCTTGCTTAGTGTCTGCTTGACATCTAGAGATTTGGGCAAGCTTGGAAGTTGGGGTTGTGTACTAAGTTCTTTCTTTTTTTGCCCTGTTTACCTTCACAGACTTAGTACAAGGATGACTTTCACTTGTAACAAAGGTGGGTTCCTCATGTGAAAGTGACTTTTAGTATTGATGTGTTGCTACAATTCCCATCAGTGTCTCTCTCCCCAGTGGATATAAGTCTTTTCCAGCCTGATCTGGAAATCCTCAGCTCAGGCTGCCACAGCTTGTGCTTTTATCCCTGGAGGTTCATCCTCCAGAGCCACAGCCATCCCACAAGGACCTCTCACATGCATCAGGCTTCAGCAGCCACACCACCTTGGAAAAAAAGCCAGAGGAGTTTAGTCATGCCATTCCAGCAGCCAGCAGTGGCATTAGCTTCCCAAAGCCCTGGGATTTTCAGGGCTTTGGTTTATGGTTTTTAGGATGGCACACTCCTGATGCAATGTGCTCTGGGTAGAAGGAGAATGTGTTATAATTCCAAGCTAAGGAATGTTGTTTTGAAGAGTATTGATATGATATCATGTAGCCTCTGGCAATTTCTGTCTTCCTTTTTTTTTTTTTTTTTTTTTTTTTTTTTTTTTTTCTCCAGTGGTGGAATTCACTCTGTTCTTCATTTTCTGATTTTGATTGTCTTTGAAGTTTTTCTGTTTGAAGAGATGAATGCTGTAGTACTGTATCCCATATAATAGCTCCTCTGTTGTGCCTGATTTCCATTCAATGGCATGCTATGGTGTTTTATACAGCAATGTGGCTGATCAAAGGCATTTTGTGTCATTGCTGGAGTCATTAATGCCTTCTTGGTATTGTACATCTGAACATTAAGACTCTGGCATACCTGAGCTTTTTGTCTGAAGAAAGTGTATGTACAATGAAATATTGCCCTGTTCTCAACCTCAAACTGTGGTTTGCTGAAAGTGGTTTCTTGCTGCTATATGAATGTTTTCATGGTGGGAAAACAGCTCCAGTTTGTCTTTCTCTGAGGGTAAATCCTTTGAGCTCAGTGACCTAACGTGTATTGTTTTAACTGCTAAGTCATATCTCCCTCTACGAGGTAAATTGTATTCTGTAAGGAAGTTGCCTTTGAATCTGTTTGCTTTCCTCCTCAAGTGTGGAAACTTTTTTTCCCCCCTCAAAGGAGTGTTCTGTTTCTGCAGAGCAACATTTCACCCTTTGAGAACTTCACACCCCAAGCATCACATCCCAGAGTGTTGTCCTTTTAAACTGAGGAAAGTCTAGGTTTGCAAAGATATCTCTGAGTGGGGGAGTCTCTCACTCCTCTGTTTCAAAGCTCACACACATGATGCCGCAGATACAGAGCAGTCAGCATTTCCTGTATAAAACCTTTTTTAGAAAGATGTGCAACTCAGCAAAAAATCTCTGTTCTAGACTGAAATGTGACATATAAATGGCATGCCTGGGAGCACTGCTTCTCTTCCTTGTAAAAATGTTTCAGCCTGTGTTTGATGAATATACTTATGGCCTTTGTCAACTGCAGCTTTTTTTGCCACATTCTTGAGCTGTGATTTCACAAACTAGATTCCCCTTCTGTCTGAGAGATACCATTTTAACAACATCTCCCCCCTTATTCTCCTCCATGTTTCATATCCTCACATCCTGAGCCTTCCCTTCACAGCTCTGCAGGGCATGGCACTGTACCTGTCCTGTAAAGACATTATAAACAGGAATCTCTTCATGCCTGTAAAAATACATTAAGTAGTAACATCATAAGATTTAGAGAGGAAAAAAAATGCACTTGCTCCCTAGAGACTTGCTTCATCTGAATACTGTGGAAATTTTGCATGCTTGAAAGATATTTCAGTACAAGGATTCAGAGAATTTGTTTTGGGATGAGGGGTTCTTATTAACCATGGCTTGCTGCTGTACTTGGTATAGTCCTTGAGAACAAACATCCTGGGTTTTCAGGGTGCTCACAGCCTTAGAAAAAGGATGAAAATACAGAGGGGAAAAGGAAGAGGTGGGATAATTGATTCATAGGGATAAGGGCAAGAATAAGTAGGCAGGAGACAAACAAGTCTGTAAGCAGAGCCAGAACTCCAAACCTGAAAAGAAAACTTGA
The DNA here is from genome assembly GCF_017590055.1 of Onychostruthus taczanowskii. Classification (NCBI taxonomy): domain Eukaryota; kingdom Metazoa; phylum Chordata; class Aves; order Passeriformes; family Passeridae; genus Onychostruthus; species Onychostruthus taczanowskii. The sequence continues at coordinate 2,105,785 of NW_024506994.1, read as the reverse complement.
AATAAAATTTTCCTTTCCCTGGAGGTTGTGAAACTAAGGAGTAAAAAACTAGAAAATGCTACTAATATTTTCTTTCAGTCCAATTCTGAGTGTATTTCATGTAGGTTTTCACAGAATCATTGATTTTGTTTCCTGCAAACAGGGCTTGAAAATTTTCTTAAACTGGTGTGCTAAATAATTTGGGCCAGCTCCTGGTTACATGATTTTTGGCAAAGACTTTCTCTGTGCTGCCCATTTTGTGGTCATTTGTGTTCCCATCCGCAGCAGTTGCCAATATCCGCAGGCAGAAGTGAAACTGTTAAGTAGCTGAACCATTTCCCAAGACACTTCATGGTTCTTATATTCCACACAAAACTGGTTTCAAGTGTCCCATTCTCACCACTCTGTCAAAATACAGCAGAAAAATATTTGTGTTCCTTAATCTGTCATGTTTTCTATATCTATGCCATGGATAAATGCTTGTAAGTGACAGTCACAGAAGATCTCTGTGTAAGGTAGGGCTGTCATTATGTTGAAGATTTTTTTTTCTGCAATCTGTTTCTATGAAAGCCATTATCAGATCATATTATTGAGCTCCTTGTTAGAGAAACACCTTGCTTTTCCTTTTTCCAGGAACACCCACTGACTGAGAAATGCACCATACTGTTATTCTTGTCAATAATGAAGGGGGATGGAAACCACAGTTTCAGGGCCTGAGCTGTTTTCCAGTGCAATCAACTGAGAAGCTCTTAGTGACATCCAAGAGCATTAGATGGGCCCAGGGGGTGGAATTCACCTCTGTGCAGCAGGATACCTCTAAATGATCCACCACTTACATCCTTGCTCGTGTCCTACTTGGAACACTTAAGAGGCATTTTAAAGGTTCCCAGGCTGCAGACTTGCAGCTTTAGGAAGCAGAAGTGATGTTGTCATTGCCCTCAAGCCACAAAAGTTTCCACTCTGCTCTGAAATATAAAAATATCCTCCTTGCTTTCTCCTTATGGATCTGAGGGAAGGGTGCTTTGCCCTGGTCATTGTTAACTGATTTTTAGAGGGAAATATGAATGCAGAATGGAACTCATGGTGGACCTGGTGGTGAACTCAGAGCTCTTTTCCAACCTTAACAATTCTGTGGTTCCATGAGCTCTGGCTTCCTGCAGGTTGTGTTTGTGTAAGCAAAGCTTTCCTCTTGAATGGTGAGGAAGAGGTGAGTTTTCATACTCTAAACCTAACTGAGAGCAAAGCCAAGATGAAAAGAGGGAAAAGTGGTAACAGAGAGTCAGTGGCGGTAGTTCATGGCGTGTGGCTGCAGTTTGTCGCCCTGATCACTGTTGTTGACAAGGTGGGGACTTGCAGGCCCTTTGTACTGTGGCGTACCTCAATGATACTGATGGATATTTTTCTATTTCCATCAATCATAGAACCCAGAAGGCCCCTTAAAGTTCATCTTGTTCCAACCTCCTGTCATAGGCAGGGACACCTTCCATATCCCAGGTTGCCCCAAGTCCTGTCCAACCTGGCCTTCAATGCTTCCAGGGATGGGGCATTTTGTCATTCTTGTTCCTTTCAAAAGAACTCTCTTGTCCTCTTCAGTTCCATGAGGTAAAAAATGGGAAAGATGGGGAGAGACTATTTAAAAGGGCCTGGAGTGACAGGACAAGGGCTAATGGCTTCAAACTGAAAGAGAGTAGGTTTACATTAGATATTAGTATGAAACTCTTCCCTGAGGGGGTGGTGAGACCCTGGCACAGGTTGCCCAGAGAAACTGTGACTGTATCCTTGGAAATGTCCAAGGCCAGCTTGGACAGGGCTTGGAGAGACATGGGATAGTGGAAGGCGTCCCTGCCTATGGCAGGAGTTTGGAACAAGAAGATGTTTAAGGTTCCTTTCAACCCAGGCCATTCCATGATTCTATGAAAGCCAATCTAAACAACAAAACTCAAGCTAAGCTGACATTCTTTTTGGCAAGTGGTGTTTTCAGGCTGCCATTGACCTAAACAACCCTCTGCTTTTTTTCCCAGACAGGACCATCCTGGTGGATGTGGCTCTTCCCCCTCTGAGAGGACTCTACATCCTGGGGACCCTTGAGTTCCCCAGCAACTCCAGCAACGTCCTGAGCGCAGCCTGTGTCGTGGTGCTGGGAGGTGTGCTGAGAGTGGGTGAGTGAACAGCTGATCTTCGGGATGCCTGGGGCTTATTTCTGCTCTTGATAGGAAAAAACCTGTGGAGAATGACAAAGTGTCACCACAAACATGCTGTCCAACCTAATGCCCCGTGGCTATGTGGATATCTGCAGTCTGGACACCCAGAATGCATGTGAAACACGATGATTATCCACTGGAGCTAATTACCTATTCCTTTAATGGCGACGTGTTACAAATACTGCAATCTGCACCTCACTCCTGGTTTCACTGGGGCAGAGATTTTATCTGATATGTGTAAAAGCCCTCCCTACATCCTGTGGGGCTGCTTTATGAGACAGTAATTCCTCAGGGCAGGATCTGCCCTAGTGTTCAGGCAATGCCTGGTGTCTGTGGGCATTAATAGGACACTTTTTGTAACAGAAATATTTTAAGCCAACATAAACAGGGTCATGAAGAATTCTCTGAATGCCTGGAAGTCCTGCTGTGGTGTGAAACAGCTGGATTCAGCACACTTCTTCTTCTCAACCCTCTGTACAGATGAGCACCAGGACCACAGGAAGGTATCACCTTGCCCCTACTTCCAGCTTTTCACAGTCCCCAAAGCCACCGGGGCTGTCCCACATTATTTACAACAGGGAGGATTGATGTTTTTCCACTCTGAAGTAATTATTCACATAATTCCCTTTAAATATCAAGGTTTCTAAAGCCAGGCATTATATTTACTTACAGGAATGCTTAGAACACTGGGATCACATTGTTGATCATTGCTTGACCTTTCTCAAGATTGGTTTCATGAACTTTAAAAAGAGAATTTGTTTGTGTAATCACCTCCTGAGGAAGCCTGCTTCAATATTTGTTTGTTGTTAATCTCAAGGGACTGTTTAGTTAATATAGTACTAGCCAAAAAAAGTTATTTTGCTGTCTTGTGTTTTTCTTTGGAAAAAGAGGTTGGAAAGATTAATCTGGGAGGTTAAAAATATATATATACTTGAAAGACTGTCAGTCATTTCTTACTTAGACTCCTTTGCACTTTAAATATGGTTTCATATTGGTTTTAAGAAAAAGCATGTGTTCATTGCTAAAAACACTTATTAAAAAAACATTGAGGCACTTTGCTGCACAAACTCCCCTCCAGCACATCTGTGACTAGTAATGATATTAAAAGCCAAGCAGGTATTTGCAGCTGTTGAGTCACAGTCCAGCGTCTCCTGGAGAGCTGTCCTTGTTTCAGCTGTGGGATGATGGGTGGGTGGGGACTCTGCAAGTTTCCCACATTTCATACTGCTTTCTCTGCCTGCACGTAGATCTGGGAGTGCCTGTTTTTTCCCCCCTTCCCCTTTCCTTTCCCATGTGTTCGAGGCCTTACGGTAACGTCTTGGAGCCCATCTGTCCAATCCTGCCTGTTCCATGCCTGAAGGAAGGGTTTTGAAGCCCATCTGTCCGACTCCACCACACCCTAAAGAAATCCTGACACAAAACAGATAATGAGACAGTTTAGTAAACAGATTTAATAGATGTGGACATCAGCATTCAGCATTGCCTGAGCAGGATCTCAGGTTGGCATCACGTGAGTCAAATCCCCAGGTCCTGCCTGTTGTGTAATTTCTCCATGCCCTGTTTTCAGTGTAGCAATCTTAGCCACATGCTGTTCCTTCTAATTCTGTGGCCTGGGACAAAGAATTTCTGGTAAAGCTCGAGTATTTGGTTCCTTTGAACCCCTAGAGAACAATGATCAGTTTAGAAATTCATCTTATCTGGGTTTGTTGTCCTCCAGAGCACTTGACCTCTTCTCTGCAGAGAGAAAACAAAGTCAGAAGGTTAAATCATGACCATAAGTGCATATGCACTAAATGATGATGGGAAATATGTAACAAAGGGAAAAAAAAATCAGTGTAAAATTGGAGTTTATCAGCCATAACAAGAACCCAATTAACTTTATTGAAACAATAACTTACAGACAAACTGGGATGAGAAAGTAGTGATGATTAGGAAATCAGAATTTTTGAAACACCATTGAGCATGCAGGGTCAATAATCTCTTTTCTCTTTAATGTATGATCACAATCCATGTGAATTATGATCCCTGGAAGAAGTGAGATGATTTAAGACCCACAGAGAACTCTGCCAGAACTCTCAGAAAACCCAAAGGAAAATGTGTGAATCTAACCCCACAGGAATTTCTCTGGGTGCTCCTAGACCTCCAGTGTTGTTGGATCCAGGGAAACTTTCTAATTATTTCTACTTTCATAATCCTACCTCTAAGATAAGGAGTTTCTCTCTTTCAATTTATCCTTCAAAGTCTTTAAGTGGATGGTGATGTTTGCAGTAGAATTTTAGTAACACAATATAGTTTCTCTGCACTATGATATTGTAAAAATTGGTTATTTTTCCAGCTTAGAAAAGGAAGTTTGAGGTTCAAAGAGAAAGTGAAATGCTAAATATCTTTAGCACATCTGTGTCAAAACAAGGTAAGAAATTATGAGTTCAACATCTCACAGTTGCTTTTCCATTCTCATCTAGGATGATTCTGTCCATTTTAACCCACAGGCATTAAAACTCAGACAATATATGCAGAAAGTGCCCTGTTTCATTGCTGAGCAAAACCCTCAGCTCCCAATAAAGCTGAAGGAAATGCTGAAGTTCACTTGGCACACATTGATCCGTTGGACTCATCCTGAACTAAACTGCACTCAGCTGCTCTTTGCTGGCAGGCTGCTTTTGCTTTTTATAGTAGAGCTCACCAAGTAATTATCCAGATAGGATTTCTCTTTTTAGTTTCAACTTGTCACATACTTTCCTTCGCATATCTCCTGATGGCTGCTTGTCAGTCATGTCACTCATTGGAGGCAGGAAGCCTAAGGTCATCATTAGCTCATGGCTTGATTGTCTGGAGAGGGAACCCCAGACAGGGGTTGTCTGGAGAGGGAGCCCCTTATCTTGCTTGTGCTAAGAGCTCTAATGCATTTATTCCCCCTCTTTTCCAGGAGGACCACCCATACTGATTTGTCAAAGGATAAATCAGTGTATTTCATTAAATGGCCATGCGTTAGCAGTAAATAAAGAGCAGTAATTAGAGAACCAGTGAGTTTCACCAATTTACTATCTTTTCCAACTTCTCCAGCACCCCTATTGTGCGGATCCTATTTTTGGCTGTGGGCCGAGTCCCACCCTGCAGTCACACATCATCCCTGCACAGCTGTCCAACTTGTATGAGGAAGGGACTCTGTTGGTGTAACAAGATGTATTTTCATTCCGCATCACAGAAAAAAAAGTGGTTTGAAAAGTTCATTGGACTATTTGTATTCCCTTCAACGAACTCCTCAGCCTCTGCCTGTTTGTCTTTTACCCCTTCCAAGCCATTCAGTTTCTTTTAACTGATTTCACCATGTAGGGAAGGGATTTGGTTCACATGTTCTAGACACCCGAATTTAGGTGTAATGTGGACATCAGCACATGAGCTGCTGTTCCAGTAGGGGTCTATCCAATATAACCAGTGCAGCCCCTGCAGTCAGTGGGACTGGTTGATAAAGGTATCTAGAGAAAATCTGCATTAAAAAACCTGAATGTAGGTATATGATTATCCCCAGAAATATGGTTCCGTTGCCTAATTATAAGGATTTTCTATTGTTCTGGGCACCCTCAGGTGTCTCCCCCTGACTGCAACTTCTGCTAAAAAGTCCCACTCCAGAGTCATTTATCCCTGTCTTGTACCTGCAATCCAAGAGAGGATTTGGAGGGCACTGGGACTCTCAGATCCCATCTTATGTGTCTCACCACTTATTCCTCATTCACCCCCCACTTCTGGCTGTTGGTTCCTACACCACAGCTGTGGAGTTGTGGAGCTGAGGACTTCTGAAATCTTCTGTTCATTTGGCACAAAGAGGCAACCAAGTGAGGGCTCCTTGTTTGGCTGCTATTCCAGGTTCTTTCCGGAGTGCAGCATGAACACCTGAAGGAAGCTCCAGAAGAGAACCAACAGTAGGTGCTGTCCAGCTGTGTATTGATCATGAATAAAAGCTCCTCAGATGTACCATCCACCATATTTTCTGGTGAAAATATCACACAGTTTTCAAAATAGCTGGGTACTTAGAGTCCAAGAAGTTCAGGATTCAAAGATAGGGGAGATAGAGGAGATGGTCCCAGCAAGATACTCAGCAAAGTCTGTTTGCCAGGTGAAGGGCGAAGATCTATCTCAGAGATTTCGTTGCTCTTATATGCAACAGATGTTGCAGACTGTTATGTTGTAAAAAAAAAAAAAAAAAAAAAGAGAAGGCTAGAAGGGAGGAAACACCCACTATTCTAGGAAAGAATTGAATGGGTTTTGCTATGGAACAAACCCCCAAACAATACAGCAAAAATCTGTCAGGAGGAACATCTGGAACAGAACTGAAAGATGAAAACAATGGAAAATGCTTTCAAAAGTCAACAAACTAGATCCAGACCACAGTCCAGAATAAAGGAAAATCTGGGTAGAAAAAACACATCTATATTTCTGTTCTCCTTTTTATTCCCTCATTTTTTCTCGTAGGTTTTCTCCTCTCCAGGAGTTAGACCTGATGAAGGATTATGAACCAGCTGAAACCATTGTGCTAACAGACCTGTGTTACAATCTCAACATTTGCATCTCACACTTCTTCAGGACAGTGTGAATCAGTGGTGAATTTATTAACACATCAGGTTATTTAACACAGGATTCTCATAAATGATTGGGGTTTTTTGCACTGTGTAGTGCAATTGGAAGAACACAAATTTGAGGGAGCCCTGCCTCTGTCTTTACTGCCTCCTGACCTTTTCTGCATATCTCACCAGACTTTTCCACCTTTTGGTAATTTCCAGGTTGCAAGTATCCTTTTGTCCTGGTTCTCTGCCAGCAACACATTATTATTTCACTTTCTGATCAATCAGGTTGCTCATTAAATTGCCAGGGCTTCCAGCTGGAGTAGGAGCATGAAAGGGGATCCATTTCCATTCCTCCCATGCAGGATGGGGAATTGGGCAGTTTTTTGTGGTCTTGTGTAGGACTTGCTCACCACAGAAAAGTGGGACAAGAAATCTGAAGTTTTCACAACCAAAGCTCAAAGATGGACGCTTAAAGCCTAGATCCTTCACTTATGTGTTGCAGAAATCATGATTCCTGTTGTTTGTGGCAAGTTGCTGTATCCGACAAAATTACTTATTACAAGAGCTGTGATTTCATTGCTAGTTACTTCATAATGTTCTGAAACTTACCCAGCTCTGTGGCTTGTGTGAATCAACTATTTTGTAGTCCCCTTATGAGTAAGCTGAAGTAGCTTCTGCCTCCATATCTTCATTTTCATGGGTCATTCTGCTGTAATCTATTTAGACTTAGCCAAAGTATGTATCTGAGACCTTACTCAGCTTTTCCCTTTGTTTTTCATTCTTCTCCATTCATTCCCAGAGAGATTCTTACCTTTTCAAGACCTCTTGTCTTATTATGTTCAAGATTAGAGAATCACAGAATGGATAAATTTGGAATGGATCACTGAAGGTCATCTAATCCAACCACCCTGCTCAAGCAGACTTCCCAAGATCATTCTTCACCTTTTTCCTAATTCTTCACTTCTAAACTCCTGCTGACTTTCCTAGAGCACCCCTGTAATTGTTCTCTCCAGTTGTGTCACTTTGTCTGCTTACTTTCAATATCCTCACACAAATTTGGGTCCATAATAAAAAATGGAATGCCACGGGGTTTGCAGGACCTGGTTGAGTCCATGTCTCCATTCCAGTCACTCAGGCTGTAAATTAGTGTGTGCCATGTTACTGCTGCTCTCGTGTAGTTTGTTAATGAAAAAGTTTTGTGCTACTAAGCCAAGTGCCTTGGAGAAACCAATTATATGATATCAAAGCTATTATCTTTATCAACTAAACCTGTAATCTCATTAGGAGACGATAACAAGGAAGTTTCACAGGACCTTTTTTTCTATAAAAGCAGGTTGATTGGCATTAATTATATCATCCACCTTTAATGATTTATTAATTGTGTTCAGAGTTGGACATTCCATTTTTATTTATTTTTTCCCCAGAATCAGTGTCAAGTTGACAGGCCTGTAATTACCTGGGGCTCTTACTTTTATCTTTGTTTGAAATATTGGCACAATATTAGCTTTCTTCAAGGGCTCTCAGACATCATGAGTGATCCCAAAATTATTGAAGAGTCCACCTTAATAGGCCAAAGGGTTTCTCTGTAAAACTCTCTGCTAGCACCTGCATTCAAGTTACTGAAATCCATTGATTTAAACCCATGGAACTATTGATGGCAATAAGCAAATATTAAGGCTATTTTTCTTCTAAATATTCTTAAAAGAAGTAGAATTTTCCTACTGATTGATGACTACTGTGTTCTTTTGTGTCATTTACCAATTACAATTTCCAGCCACTGAAAAATTTCTGCGAATATTATCTTACCTTTTAAATTTTGTTTTATTTTCCATTATAAATAATTTTATTATGACATTCATTTGTTTCTCACTCTGAATGTATTTTTTATTTGTGTGATTTTGGCTTTTTTTAACAAGGGTAAAATTTCTTGATATGTTGTGGTTTTTTGGACTAAAATTTATGATTATTAGCTAAATACAGATGTAAATCTTTTAAGAGAAGAAGAACTTCCAGTTCATCCTATAGAATCCCCATTTCCAATCCTTTGTACATGATTGTTAAGTCTGGAAGCCTACTGAAAAATAGTTTTAAAACTGAGCTGAGAATTGGATATATGAGATGGTTTTGACTGACTTAACTGTAATAGTAAATGCTTTGTAACCAGGAGTAAAAAAACATGAGAAATTGTGAAAGCATATTTGGAAACTAACCTAATTCCTGCTTTTCCTCTGTTCAAAACACAGTTATGGGAGTTTAAACAAGGAAATCAAAGCTGGATTGGGTGGATGATGGACACTGAAAAATAATTCCTTCCATGTCCCCAGAGAATATACATGCTCATTGGTGTGAGATGCATTAGATGGGGAGCATGAAAGCCTTGTACTGTTCTCCTTTTACCCGTTAAAAAGGCATACAGAGAATTTAAATATCCTCAGTTATCAGTCAGACAGTGGTCGGGAACAATTAATTGTTTTATTGATTTCACTTAAATAAAAAAAAAAGGCTCTTAAAGCAAAGTGTTTCTTTAGGATACAAAATCAGCTCTCTTTTCCAAACTAGTAATTTTTAAATATTAAAAGAACATGACAGGCCAGCTAATTTTGTACAGATACATATATATATTTTAGTTCTACATCTGCTACAGTTTTCTGTTGCATAATTGATTTAATCTCTAATTTTACAGGAACGTTGAACTCCTTTACTGGACTCCGCATACATTTCTCCAGGGCAAAAACTGTCCTACTTTTTCCTCCTTAGTATCTGTTTAGTGCTGGGCCATTTTCCTCTGAAACTGTAAACTACCTTTGGTGAAAGAAACTAAGGCAAAGTTGGAATACAGTTTACGAAAACTTCTTGGGCACTTTTTTTTTCCCTACTTTTTTTTCCTCAATCTTTCCCATCCTTGCTGCACGATTACCCTGCAACTGGTGAAGGAGCAAAAAGGCAAAAACTGGTTGAGAAAGCAAATATTAATTCAGCCATTTAGGTATTTCTTTAAAATGAGATTCACACATATTCCCCCCCTAGTTTTCCTCCCATTTTCAGTGTCAGAGCAGCCATGGATATTTTTGTGGTGGGTTTGATGCTGTTTTGTCTTTATTGCAGGTTCTTTGCAATATCCCCTAGAAAGGGATTTAAAGCTGCTGTTCCTTCTTCGGGCTTCTGAAGGGATTTACTGTGATCGTCTGGAGGATATAAACGTCCACCCAGGGAGTATTGGTATGAAACATGTATTCCACGTTTCATAGGAAACTAATTTTTGATAATATCCAAATCTACTAGTGTTGAGACTGTTACTATGTTATTGTACAGATAAACCTCAAACAAAGGAACACATATTTTACAGCTAACATTTAATCTTCTGGGACATATCATCTATAAGAAAAGCTTCTGTATTTTGGATTTGTCCTCTGGTTTTGGATCTCTTTTCCAGAGAAGGGGAAAAAAAGTTAATTGTCCAGAAAGATAAATAATAGCCTCATAATTTTTTGTTCCTTTCATTCCTGGTGTTTTTACTGAATTAATTTACTTAGATAATTCCTTTTTTTAAATTTTTTGATTTTTTTTTTTAATGGTAGATATCGTTGTCTGCAATTACTTCAATTCTAATTTGTGCCAATGAGACTTCTCATTGGCACAAATGGTAAAATCCCCTCTCTTGCCTGTATATGCGATGGTAATTTTACTTTATTGAGGACTTATTGCTCCTTCACTTTGTATTTTGAGTGAAGGCTTTGTGCTGTTCTTACACTTATCATAAAATATAGAAATATACTTTAATAAATATAAAGATTTCCATATATTTGGCCATATATTTGGTTATTGCTTCAGTTCTTCTCAAGCCTCTCTTTCTTTAACCTTTGAAATCCTCCTTCTGTTCTTTCTTTTCTTTTTTTTTTTTCCCCAGGAGTTTATGGACAGGTGCAAATTTATAGTGCTTATCCGAAGATACCTTGGACACATCTGGGAACTAATGTTGCTCCGGGCAATGAAAGGTGGTATTTTGGTCAAATATGCTTTCAAATATTAAATTTTGGCTCCTGTTCCTATGACTTGTATTTAATATTCCTGTGAGTTGCATTATTCTTTCTCTTTGTGATGGGTTCTGTTTGAATTCTGTCTAGACAGAAAAAAAACAACCTAGGTAACAGAAAATTGCACCATGATGGGGAAGCTGATGATCTTTAAGGTTCCTTCCAACCCAGACTAACTTTAATTCTAAAGAAATCAAAATTCTAAGGATGAATCAAACTAAGACTTCCTTCCTTCCTTCCTCCCTCTCCTTCCTCTCCTTCCTCTCCCATTCAGCTAGCCCTAACAAAGCCTCATTGGAAGAGCTCCCATCAGGGTAGAGGTGTCAGCATTTCGGGAAATGATGGTAGAGATGAGCAGTGGAAGCACAAAGTCCTCACCAGTAAGGCTCATCTGTTGTGAGATCTCTCAGAGCTGTGTGTTCAGTGTAGATTAATTGTTTAGGAATTGCTACCTGATCCTGATCCAAACTGTGCAACTTTAGAATCACCCTCTGGAAATTCTTCTCCTCCCCTAGCTGAGATGGGAGATCAGAGTAATCAGATTCTGACTGAAGCATGCCAGTTAAACACTTGGATGAAATGGATCCAGTCTAGATCTGGGTTGCTGCCCAGATATTTTATGTGAAATATCATGAGGTGCTAAGATACAAGTGTTTGGAGTTAATGCATGCACATTAAATACAGCACAAAGAGTTGTTTCAGTTAAAAAGAAAGGAAAAAAACCCAAACAAACAAACCAAAACCAATGCCCTCTTTTTCATTAAAAATCTACCAAAAGCCAGCTTAGAGTTAATGTGGTTGGATACAGGACATAGGTAAAGCAGAGCTGGAATATGAAAGCTGAAGGAAAATGAAAGCTGAAGGAAGTGGATTTTATTGAAGGAGAGAAACTGCTCTATATCATTTTCCAGTGTGAATCAGCTCATCAGTTCAGGAAGGACTTTCCTGCCATTTCAGAAGATATGCAGTGATTCCTCAAAAAAAAAAAAAAAACCAAAACCCCCCCCCCCCCCAAAAAAAAAACCAAACAAAAAAAACCCCAAAACAAACAAACAAACAAACAAAAAAAAACAAACAACAAAAAACCCAGAAAGAAATTTTGGTGGATTTCTCTACTGAATATTCACAGATATTGTATCCTGTAAATGTTCGTCTGCAACCTACTCATTTTTGAAAAAAATATTGGGGAAAGAGATTCTGGAAAAACTTGACAACATCCCTTTAGGAATCTCCTTTCTCTCTGCACTTCTGTCATTCTAGCCTGCATGTGAGGCATTGTCTGAATTCACTCAGTGCCCTTTATCCTCAATAATTCCCTGAAGACTTTAGATCATCACCTGGCCAGCAGCAGTAACTCTGTAACAGGACAAGGTGTTTATCAAACAGAGATGAACACTGACCATTATGCATTTTGCTGTCACTAAACACTTTTATTTTCTTTACATGAAGCTAAAAATCCCCTGAACTACCAATATAACTTTGACTGTAAAAGGGGATCTTCAGTTCAAGATTAAAACAAATAAATGCACGACGCTGTGCAACGTTCAGTAGCCAGTAGAGTTTTAAGTGCTGGTGCCTAGAGGATGTTCAGCAACCAAATGAAGGATTAAGGTTCCTAAACAGATTGTTTCGGCCCATTTGAGGTGTCTTTGGGCTCTTTTGAGATGCTTTTGGTGTCCTTCCATGGCTTGCACATTTATCTCCCGGAGCACTTCAGGAACCAGTCCTATCTCCTGTCACATCTGCTGGCTGATATTTTAGATACCCTGGGATAACTCAGATATCAAGAGATGCTCTTGTTCAGGGAATCAAATCCTGATCAAAGTAACCAATTCAGAGAACTGAATTGCTTTTCTCCCACTACTGACTGCACCAACAAGCTCTGGTGGAAGCTTAGATGCCAAGTGCAGACAGCCACACGACCCTGCACGTGGTTGTTGTCTAAATGTAAAGTTGACTTTCAGCTCTGTAGAATATTCCTGGCACCAAAAATGATCTGATATGTCTTTTGGAGGCAGCTTGAGCTCTGAAATGCTGTACTGGAACTTTATATGTTGTTAATCAATGGTGTGAAGTAGATGCTTCAGGATTAATTTCCTCCCACATATTTCAGACATCTGTTTTTGCAGAAAGCCCTAAAGGGGCTTTTCCTACAGCATGGCCTGTGGACTTTTTTTTTTCTTTTTCAGATCTCCCTGAGCAAAACTGTTCATTTTTAATGAAATTTGTGAGCCTAACTCTCATAAGTGTAGTGACATTAAGTTTATATCATGGTGTTACAGGATTTTTGTAGAGGATGAAGTAGATTGGGATCAAGGTGGGGATATTGTGATCAGCTCTTCCTCCTATGAAGCCTACCAAGCTGAAGTAGTTACACTTAAAGAAGTCCATGGTCATAATATAAGAATACATGAACATCTCCTGCACAGGCACATTGGTAAGGAATTTTTCTTTCCTTTTTCTGAAAGTTTTCTTCTGAAGTATTGACTTTCCATTTCATATCTCAACAGGATCAATTCTACTTCCTTGTGGTGTCTTCATTTCTTTCTCCATATAGTTTTTTATCATGCTGATTGTAACATGAATTTCTGTGAAAATAATCAATTCACTGCTGAATTCTTTGGGAAAACTTTCTGGTGTTTCAAGTTGAGCTGGTTCACAGAGAGAGAAAGTAATTTTTTCTCTTTTAAAAGAAAAAAAGAAATGTAGGATTTTAGGCCCTTTGTACAATTTCTATGGTATGTCAAAAACCTGGAAAAGAATTAAACCCCAGCCTTTTTTCAAATTTCAAAATAATTATGTTAAAAAAGTTTAATAAACAAAATTGTATCAATTCCATAGCATGAAAACAATGTATTTATAAACTAATATCTAAAAAAAATAAAATCTGTGTATATCTATTTTCTGTGTAGATTGCATGGGATCTATATGTTTGTGGAAAAAGGGATGTACTATTAATACTTATTTACTTTTATTTCAGCTTATAAAGTAAATTTATTATAATCTATTTAAGAAAATCTAAAGAATTTTATTAACAGGTCAAATTCTGAACCTTCAAACCAAGGATTTTTTTTGTTCACATCAATATTTTTTCCAATTTGATCGTTATTCCACCCAGTAGGCACAGAAATTGAGTGTAATGGATAAAAAGGTCCAGAAATATAATGTTTTAAATGATAAATGTTTAAATATCTGAGCGAGTAATCAAAGCTTCACTTGGAACTGAGCTCTGTTCTGCAATTATCCACAGTGTTAATCAACAGTAGCCTCCATGGCACAGTTTTTTATGACAATGGCATTTTTCAAACAAAATGTGCAGTTCAAAGCATAGAACATCTAGACTTTATTTCCAGTAGTTTATGCATTTTAGGCCTTCCTTTTTAGCTGATGTAGATATAATGTGTCTTGAGGGGAAATTACTGCTTACCCCTTGAGTGATGCAGCAATTGTTAGACACAGCTGAAAAAAAAATTCTGATGGAAAAATTAAGGGGTAAATGCTGAGTTTCACCTTGGCAAATGTAGATACTTGCAGGAAATGTGAGCCAGTCACTCTTAGCACCCTTGATAATTAAAGCAGAAAAATACATACAATACATACTTCTCACTCATTTTTTATCTGCCCCTAAAGCAGGTATATAAAATACACAACAAATTGCACTTGAGATTTGCCTATTGCTCCACCATGCATAAAACCAGCCTGGATAACTGGTTAAAAATCACATCTTCATGTGTCTAAAATCACCTGAGATTAATCCAAGCTAGACAGCTGCATAAACTTGAACAGAAGTTTCTTTCAGAAAGGCATTGAAAAAATGCTTTCAAATCCTTTTAGAAAGCACATACAAGCAAAACTCTGTAGCAAAGAGGGTTTTGGCATTGACATTAGTCTGATCCTGAGGAAAATTCATGGAGATCAACTCTGCAGTGTGCTGAAGAGTAACTCCAGCACGCAGAGCTTGGAAAAAGTGAAGTGTGAACCTGTTCATTGCTTTGGCACCTGCACACCGCAGGGGAAAGGTTTAGCACCTCCTTGTTCTAAAAACGAGATATCTCAGTAAAATATAAGCACACAGTGAATATTTGATGGGCAGGTGGCCTTTCTGGTTTTGTGTCGATGCACGCAGATTGTGCTGGGGGTGAAACACACCTGAATGTCAGTGCAGATTCTGCAGAGGAGCTGTCAGGATTTATGTCCCTCAAAGCACTGGCTAATAGGTATGATAGACACTTATCACATTTGCTTTCTTGAAACTCCCCAGGGCATCCCCATGACACAGAAGATGGCAGAAGCATCCCTTTGGCCGCGGAGGTTGGGCTCCTCACGCGGAACGTGCAGATCCAGTCGGATGTGGCTTGTGCTGGGAGGATGCTGGTGGGACACTTCACAGGCTCCAGTGGGATGGAGTTTGAAGGTAGTTGAGATTCACCTGTCCTCATCAAGCACACCGGTTTTGCCCAAGAAAGAGGTACAGCAACATGTGAATCCATTCACATGAGCTATGAAAGTCAGAACAAGCTGACTGTCAGCAAGTATGAAACATGAGCACCACTAAAAATTCATTAAAATGGAAGATATTTTAGGAGGGGCTGTTCTGTGTTTTGTAAGGTTTTACTAAGACTTTTTATATATTTATTAACAAATACCCATCAGTACAATACACTGACAAAGTACCTGCTGTTATATGTGAGACTGTTGTTAAGGTGGTTGTCCTTACTTGTCCTTATGTAATATAAGCTTTTATTTCACTCCATTTATTTCATTGCAGGTGCTCTTCAACTCTTAAATGTTCAATTTTTGAATTTTGGGCCTCCTCAGCTTTCTGCCATTGAATTCAGGAATGTATCCCAGGGGTCCTCAGTGGTGTCATCCAGCTTCAGTGGCAGCTGTGGAGCTGGCATTAAAGCAGTCAAGAGCAGAGGAATCTTGTTGCACGATAATGTGGTGTTCAACACCACTGGACCTGGCATTGATTTGGAAGGGAAAAATCACTCCCTCATCAGGAGCCTTGTTATTCTGAGCAGGCAGCCAGCAGGTTCATTAAACTGGGTTGCTGGCATCAAGCTGAACCTGGCCACTGGTGTCTCCCTTCATGGCAATGCTGTGGCAGGATCCGAGAGGATTGGCTTCCATGTCAGGGGCCAGGACTGTTCACTAGCTGGAGAATATTGCAGCGGAAATGTGGCCCATTCGAGTCTCCACGGCGTTCACCTCTACCAGGAAGATGGATTTCAGACCTGCACTAGGATCACAGGTTTTCTGTCCTATAAGAATTATGACTATGGTGTCATGATGCATCCTGGAGGCAGCATTATTGTGGAAAACGTGGTGCTGGTGGACAACACTGTGGGACTCCTGGCAATGGTGCACTGTGCCTACACCGAGCAATGCTACACGGGGAAAACATTCATAGAACTTAAAAACTCCATCATTGTCGCAACAAGCTCGACTTTTGACTGCCTCAGAGACAGGATCAAGCCTCACTCAGCTGATCCAACAGCTCAGGACCGACCTCCACTCTACCCTCTAAGAGGCCGTGTTGGGATTTTATGGCCCACATTTAGCACCGCTCCCAGCCAAAGGCCAGAGCATCCCTGGCACAAAACTGGGCGTTGTCCAAAAGCCCTGGGAATCATGAAGCTGAAAGGTTGGTCATCTGCCTCTACTGGCCAGACTATTCTGTCACTGCTTTTCTTTACTAATTTCATTTTTTACAGTTGAAGTTTTAGCCTCCCACAGATGGACTGTTGGAGAAATCAGAACCTCAGTGAAATTGATTACACAATTCGTCTACAACTTGATACTGTTTAATTAAGAAAAAAATATTATTTGATATTTTTCACTTCCCGAATCTACTGCAGGATAATGGTTGCCCCTAGAAGCTGTGGCTGCCCCATCCCTTGAGGTATTCAGGGTTGGGTTGGACGGGGCTTGAATCAGCCTGGGATAGTGGAAGACTCCCCTGCCCGTAGCAGAGGGTTGGAATGAGATGATATTTAAGGTCCCTTCCAACCCAAACCATTCTTGGATTCTATGATTCCATGATAATTATGTTTCATGCTAATGTACAGATTCTACCTCACACATACCTTCCTTCTGTGTTACTTTTCCAATTGATTCATCTCTCTGACCCACAGTTGCCTCCACCTAAATAAAAATACCAAATCTGAGAAGTGAATATCATACTTTGGATAGAATTGTCACAGAACATAAGAACTATAACTCACAGAAACAGTTATGACCTTTATTGGTATAAGAGCTTGTACAAGAGGAATAGAAGTCTCTTATGTATCCTGGATCTTTGTTTCAGAATAATTTTTCAGTCCCCAGAGCAATATTTGAGTATATCAGAACCCTGATAGCTGCTTGCAATAGTGGGATCTAAATACCCCACTACTTTTCATGTCTTTACTCCTCGCTGCTACTTACTTTTGCAAGAAAATTCATTATCCCCTTTTTACTGAGGAGTAAGAGAGATAGAGAAAGACAAATAGACTTGTGCAGAATCTCACAGAAAATTCATGGCATAATATGGATTTTGGAGCTGCATAAGAGTTGAGAGTCAGAGCCAAGTATGTGTCATCACACCCTGCTTGTTTTATATTAATCTCTGGCAAGTAGAAAAATCATCCAAGGCAGGTTGTTATTTAACTGGTTCTTACTTATTCAAATGAAAATGTATAAAATACTCTTGCTTTTTGTTTTCTCTCTCAGTTATTATTTCTGTGATTTCATTTCCTATGGTGTGACTTGGTTTGTATCAATTTAGGATGTAAATTAGTTGCAAGTATTCTAAAGCCACATGAAGATCTATGAAAAATGCTATTATTGTGATTTAAAAATAATTTGCCCATATATATATATGGGGGCCACGTTAACATGGAAAACATCACACCAAAAAAAAAAAAAAAAAAACAACAACTTTCTTATCTCTAATTATGGCACTCTTTTAACCACTTTTCCTTGATTGATCTTCTCTTAATCTCTGGCAGAAGTCACCTTTACTGGTTTTACACAGAGTTGCTACAGTGAAGACAGGGATGTCTGTATCATGTCAAATGCTGATCATTTAGGCATCATGCCTCTCATCACAGCAGAGACATCAAGGATGTTACATGTCAGTGAGAAGGACAAGTTCTACTTTTATCCAACAAGGTAAAATGCTTCATTCTGAGTTATCTTAAAAAAAAAAAAAAAAACAAAAACGCAAACACCTACAGCTTTGGAACTATCCTCCCCTCATATCTGCTTTTGTACTGCTCCTGTCTGACAAAAATGAGCAAGCTCCAACATCAAACAAACATGCACAGAAAAATAAAAATACAGGAAAAAAAAAAAAAAAAAAGGGAATGGAAAAATACCACCAAATTTAGTTTAGGGCAATCTTTTATAATTTGAGTTTTGAATTCCATCAAGGTGCATCTCTGGATGAATCCTCTTGGATTTCTTCTTTTCCTGACATTTATGTAGCAAAACAAGCCTCACATATCCCATCTCCTAAACCCCCATCCTGAGCATCTCTGACTTCTCAGCCTCAGGCTTCAGAAAATGTCAGGACCTCCAGGAAAAAAAACCCTGAGACAGGGAATGTCCTTTTGGTCGGGGAAGCGTGGCTTGATTTGTGCCCATGAGATCACATCAGAAATGTTGATCAGTACCAGGCAGGCTGTGAGATGTCAAATGATTGCCAGAACTGCTCCTGCCCAGGGAGAATATCATCTGTGAGGATTGAGGAGGGAGGGGAGAACTTCATCTGTAACCTTAAGTCACTGCTGGTTGCAGAGGTTTAGACATACCACATCCAATAGAAACCACATGCCTATTTATTTATTGCAGCCACTGAACATGATGCAGAGGCTATGTCAGGAAAGCCTTGAAGTAGCAAAAAAATATTCCAGCATGGACTCCACTTGCCAGTCAAAAATAATTGGAGGTGTCCCACACTGCTGTGTTTAGAGCCCCTCCAGCCTTCTGCCAGAATTTCTTATTTTATTCTATATTTTTGCTTTTTGCTCTGGGCATTAGTTTGCGTGTAGATTTCTGAGCCCTGTCCAGCTTGTCAGCTCCCATTATGTTTCACTCTTGTATCCATCCCACAATATTCTGCTGGTAGTGAGCTGCTGAATACCCGGTCCACTGCAAGAGCTGGTGGTTTTCAAATGTGAGGAATGCACGTGGGTTACTGAAGTCTTCCTCGGGAGGCTGCTGAGCCTCTGAGGGTGGTAACATCTCCCAGTGCTCCTCATGCAATATCTGCATGCATTTGTTTAATCCACCTTTGCAGCTGCTGAGCTTGATCCAGCATGTGTCTGCATTGTTCTGCTTCAGCATCCCGAAGGGATGTCTTGATGGATTTGTCCTGTCAAAGAGAAGATGAGCATTGCCTTGGAGCAAGAAAGAAACAGAAACATCAGAGAATAGAGCAAATCCATGAAGAACTTTGCTTGTACTACTGGTAGACCTAACCAGCAGAAATGCTGGATGTGCTGAGAGATGGCCAAGAACTGATCTGTCAGGATCAGAGGAGTCTTTGTTCTCTGCCTCTTTTGAGCTTGGTTGATTGGGGGAATTGGTCTTTTTGTTCCTCTGCCCTTACTGCAAATCTCTGCCTATACCTGTTTGCCCCATTCAAGGTACCAGCAATCAGATTTTCTCAGCCTGAGACCAAAAAGTTCTGCATTTTCTTCAAGGTTTAATGTGTAGTAATCTGAAAATATCTCCATGGACTTTGCTAGAGTACAAGTCTTGTTATCATATTGAATTCTGCCATGGGTGTGAGATGCTCAGTTCACCAGTTCATTTAAGCTGTGTTGAACCTTTAGTCAATCTGCAATTGAAAGCAATTCAGCTCTCTACATGTTAGTGTTCCAAAAATTAAGCATGTTATTTAAACACACTGACCTTCTTCTATAGTCAATATAGACCCTTGTTTAGGAAATGATTAGTCTCAACTCTTATATTTGTTTCAGTGAGATGAGTTTCTCTCAACACACCTGTGCTGTTACAGGTACCTTCCTCTCTGGCAGCCAGTAGTTAATGCCTTACACAGAAATTTATAGGCTTTTCTGGCTGTTCCAAGCTACTAATAATAATGTTACCTTTCCTACTAACCAGTGTGCAAACCTCTGAAGACACCATGCTCCCCGAAAAGAGATGCAAAGGCTCAAGGAAAGCCCTTTTCAAGGATTTGGATGGAGGTGTCCTGCATCTGGAGCCACCTGTCTCTGTTTTCCCCAAGTCAGAATTTGAATGGACACAGTTCTACTCAGAAGCGGGTAAGTGCCTGTGCTGGCAGGAGTGTTTGCAAAGTTGTGCAGAAATTTGAGCCATGAGATGTGATTTTCCCTGAGACCTGCAACTGAGGTTGAGGTCATGGTAGTCCCAATCTGTGTGATTCCTTTCCAGGCAGGATGTAGTGAATTGTGCTGTAGAAGTCTGGAGTGACTCAGTGTGCAGCTTGGTGCCCACCAGTGCCGCTCTGCCTACTTGCAGTATCATTTCACCCCGCATCCTTACCCTCTTTATGGTCTGACTTGCTAGATTGAATGGTAGAAAGAAATTTTTTCCCTGTGAGGGTGGTGAGGCCCTGGCACAGGTTGCCCAGAGAAGCTGTGGCTGCCCCTGGATCCCTGGAATTGTCTAAGGCCAGGTTGGGCAGGGTTTGAAGCAGCCTGGGCTAGTGGAAGGTGTCTCTGCCCATGGCAGGGGGTGGAATGAGATGAGATTTGAGGTCCCTTCCAACCCAAACCATTACTGGTGATTCCATTATTGGTGATTCTACCTGCCCTTTGCAAAGTCCTCTGAGAGCATTGAGGGGCACATGCCATAAAAACACCACAAAACTCCAAAATATTACCAATAATTGGCCCTGCAAGGATTTTCATCCACATCCCACTGAGGAGATAATCAAGTTGAAAACCCACTCCAGAAGTTTGACAACTCCTTTCTGTTTAAAAAAGGCCCATTCTGCTCAGTAACCACTTTCTGAAAGCTCCCACAGCAAGGCTCCATTCTCATCCTGATTAAAACTCGGCTCTCTGATTCCAAATAAACTCTTTAATTACAATTAGCATTCCCTGTGCCTGCTGCTGATGGTGGCCATTTTGCTGTAGAGATGCATCGTTTGTAACTCTGCCGGTATGGGAGACTGATGGGAGGGACTTGTAATTAATCCTGTTTTTCTTCACACTCTGAAACTGATTAAACACAAGAAGAACTTTAAACAAAAGGTGTAAAGCTTTTCCTCTAAGGATCCCGCTCTAGCTGGCTGCTTAAAGGGTTGATTTATGTGTTGTCTAGATGCAAACACTGATTTTTATTGTACCTTTTCCACCCTAATTATGAATCACATCCAAGCACTAATGCTCTGGTACTATTACCACTTAGCACCTGCATATTAATGAATATATTTGCATACAAAACCTGGATTTTATTCAGATTCCCACCATTTTTAGCACCTCCTAGCACACAGTCATAGGTATAGGAGGAATCCTCACAATCTAAAGTACACTGAGGGTACAACCTTCACTCCATAGGGTTTATCTCCTTGTGAAATGGAGGTACCAGTATATGATAAATGCTGCCTGCCTCTGAAGCTATGACCAAATTACTGTGGTTTTCTTTGCTGCCCGAATCAGAATGGGAATTTTTTTCTTCTTCCCTTCCCAAATGTGTGTTAAATTCCTCTACATTTCTCTGACCTATGGTTCATTTTGTCTTGAGGTTGACATTTGGGACCGCACAACTTGATGATAAGGTGAATTTGTGGCTGTCTTCTTCCCTTCTTCTCTTTCTGCAAAGTTGTAAAACTGAGTATTTTTCACAGTGCAATGCAGGCTCCCAGGATAGACAAACTGGAGAAAAAGCGCAACTTTCCTGCTCCCACTTATCTCAGAGAAATTATCATCCCTCCTGTGCTCGAGGCCAGACCATGAGTTCAGTTCTGAACTCCTCACTGCAAGAAAGACATTGAGGGGCTGGAGTGTGTAACAGGAGGGAAAGGAGCTGGGGAAGGGTCTGGAATTTAAGTCTCATGAGCAGCAGCTGTGGGAGCTGAGGTTCCTTAATCTGGAGAAAAGAAGGCTCAGGGGACTCTCTACAACTCCCTGAAAAGAAGGATTGGCCTCTTCTCTCAGGAAATTAGTGATAGGTCAGGGGGAAATACCCTCAATCTGCACCAGGGCAAATTCAGGTTGGGTATTATGAAAAATTTATTTCCAGAAAGAGTGGTCAGCCATTAAAACAGGCTTTCCAGGACAGGGTGAGGCCGCCATCCCTGGAATAATTAAGAAAACCAAGATGTGGCCCTTTGTGATATGGTTTAATGGGCATGGTGGCATTCACTCATTTATCATGGGCTTGATGACCTTGGAGGTCTTTTCCAGCCTTAATGATTCTGTAGGGACAGATTCCCTTTTTCTTCAAGGTCTGTGAAGATGGTGGTGCTGTCACAGAATTATGAAATCATAGAATGGCTTGGAAGGGGCATTGGAACAGGATGAACTTTCAGATCCCTTCCAACCCAAACCAGTCTGTGATTGAATGATTCTATAATAAATATAAATACTTATGTTCCCTTCAAACTTCCAGTTTGGCCAATCAGATTGAAATTACTGTCCCTCAGCCATTTTCAGATACTCTGATTATTCTGTGGGGAGCAAACCAAAACACTCAGTAGACTTCAGGGACAAAAAAGCCATGGAGATGTTTCATCAGAATAAGGAATATCCCAGGGAAGAAGTTGTGAAAGCCATAACTGAGGCACAAGGGATCATTCAGAATTATATTGATGTTTCCGGATTCACATGATGTCTTTTATTGAAGATGTAATTGAGATAGAATTTATGAAATTTATTATTTCTATACCCACTTTTTCCCCCTTTTGTTTTCCCAAACTTTTATCACTGACTTTGGTCTTTGCTCATAGACCAAGCTTTTTATTGTAACTCTCTTAAGAAGCAGAATTGTTCACTTCAAAATGAAATTTTAGTTTTCTGGATAAACCGCAGAAATTTAGAAAAAAAGAACAAAACAGGAGGGAACAGATCCAAGATTTTTGTTGCTATTATTATTTCTACTGCAAGAAAAAAGGAGTAACAACAAAAGTGGGTTTGAGTCCAACAAAGCATAATTACTTTTTAATATGAGAGTCTTTTTTATCTTTTTTTTTGTCTTTTAAATATAATACTTCAAAAGTTTAAAATTAAATGTTTTCCAACACCCTCCTCCCTAAATAATTTATGAGGAACTTTCAAAGTACCATTTTTTGAATTATCCAAAACAATTTAATGAGTTTAACATGAATTTGTAATTATTTAAATCTCTTTGAGCTGCCATTTTTGGATGACAAAATGTTTTTCTCCTAAAACTCGTGTCTAGAGCAAGCCTCTTGCAAAAGAGCTTGGGGCCAGGCCTGGAGCACTAAATGGTTCCATGATAGAGGAAATACCAGAATCATAAGCTGTACAGCAGAGTTAGCTATAAACAGGAGTGTCTTGTTGGGGAATTAAGGATAAGCGAACAGTTTGTGTATTCAACTGATTCCTGTATCCAGGTTAAAACCCCAACTCAGCAAAGGGCAGCTGATACAGCCATCCTTGTCTAGCTGAAGGATCAGCCAGCTGCTGGCTTTTTGCAGTGTTCATAGGACTCTGTTATCACAGTTCCTAAATCTGTAATCTGGGATGACTCCCAGAGCCATCAAAGTTCATTGTCTTCCCTTGGTAGGAATGCAGGTAGAAGATCCAGCTGTCCCCACTTCTGTTGTTTCCAGTGTTGTCATAGAATTTTGGAATGGTTTGGGTTGGTCTGATTCCATCTCTTGTCATGGGCAGGGACAACTTCCACCAGAGTTTACTAATGTCCCCTCCACCGAGCGAAGAGAGATTGACTCATTACATGGGTAATACACAGAAATGGAGAGATGAAACCAAGGCTTTAAAGTTTTAGTCTTGAGCCTGCAGACATGTTTTCTTCCTGATGACAGATACATCCTAGGTATAATTTAAGGCAATTTGGACTGAATAATCATAAAATTGTAAAGCAGACCAGGTTGGAAGTGGACTCAAAGGCTCATCTGGTCCACCCTTCTTTGGGAAAGGAGCATTATCTGGCACCCTGTCCCACTGCATTTTGGAAACCTCAGTATGAGGATGTGATGGAGACTCCACCATGTCCCTGGGGAGTTTGTTCCAATAAACCATGGAATCACAGAATGGTTTGGCTTGGGAGGGACCTTAAAGGTCACCTTGTTCCATCCCCCTGCCATTGGCGTGGACACCTTCCACCAATCCACCTTGCTCCAAGCCCGGTCTGACCTGGCCTTGGACACTTGCAGGGATGGGACAACTACAACACCCAATGATTGCTATCACTGTGAAAAAACTTATTTCTTATATTGAGATGAGATCTTTCTTGGTTCAAGCAGTACCTGTAGCCCATTGTCTTCCCCATGTGTGTCCTTGTGAAGAAAGAGCCTTTCTCCTTTATCTCCTTTATCTACCTTGTAGCTTCCCTGTAAGTACTGGAATATTGTGATAGGATTCTCTCCTGAGCCTTGTCTCCAGTGAGAACACACCTAATCCTTCAGCCTTTCCCCACAGGAGAGGTTCCCCAACTTTTTCACCAACTTTGTGTCTTTCCTTCAGTCCTATCTGATTCTGATTTACTGGGGGACAATGAAGCCCTGGACTATCTGGTGTATATTCATGCAACTTTTTCTTTCTGTTGTAAATGTGATCCTTGCATTTTGTGTGAATAATTTAATTTATTTTCTACTTTACCACCTGACAACTCCTTGTAAGTTCTTTGGATACAGTGAAATTTAGGTCCATAATACCTCTGTGGGGTAGACATTTATTTTGGCACTAGTTTTCCAGGAAGAGGAGAGAATTTGTAACTTGCCCAAGGTCAGTCATTGAATTAAAAATTTTCCTTCCAGAACCCTGACAGCCAGACCCTGAATCTAAAAATACCTCAGCCTGTTAAAGTAGGTGGAACTTTAGGGTTGCATTGACTAGAATAAGCCCAAAGTGCATTTTACATAGCACTTTTTTTCTGAAAAAATATTCCTGGACTATATTTTGGGACATCACTGAACATTGCTCAGTAGTCTTGCTTACTCTCTAGAGGTAATCATTACATTTTCTAAATCATAAAGAGGAAAGTGTTTAATATGTAAATGCTGTTCTGAAGAAAATTATGGAGACATGAAACACTCAATTTTATGAAAAACTATTCAAAAACTCTTTGAATTGTAACACTGAAGTTAAAAGTCATAAATGAATTTACAGAAATTTGCTAAGTTCATCAGAAGTATGATAAAATGTCAGATGTAGGTAAAAACTATAACTTGGGTTATTGGTCGAAGATTTTTGTACAATTTTCTTTCTTCTGGTACTTTTAATTATTGAATAAAAATCTCAAATAATAGTTGGGAAAGCATAGAATTTTGAGACACAGGCTGGCAGTATAAGTTAAGGCTAAAGCTGGGTGAAAATGTTGACAATAAATATTTAATATTCTAAGGAATATGATTAGCCACACTAGCTATGCGTAATTGTAGTCGGTAATTAAAGATGTCTGAGAAGAAAATGCAGGCTTGGTAGCTCTGCATGGAATGAAACAAAGCAATATCAGCATTGTTTTCCTCTGGAGCTTTTTTGCTGTTGCTGTTCACAAATAGAAATTTGCTTTTTCTGCAATAAATGGCCCATGCAAAATGGGTTGGAAGTAGCAATGGAGGACATTAAAAGAGCTCTTACCAAGCTATTCTTTCATAAAAACCAAACCTAATATGATCAGAAAATGCTTGTAATTCTTAATTTTCCTGAAAACACATCTCCGGTAAAGATTTCAGCAGACTTTAATTAAGTTGAGACCAAAGCAGAGAATAAAGTTGGGAGGATTTTCGTAATGCTCATGGGAGAACAAAGTTTAAAGTAATCCAAAGGGAAATTACGTTATTTTTATATCTTTGATGTCTATGTGGTGGCTCATCGGGTGAGATGGTGGAACACGCTGAATTAAAGAATCATCTCTGCCAACTTCAGTGAGGGACAATTCTGTGGGTGGAAAATCCACCAGTTGGGAAAGAAGATAGAGCAAGGAATGAATGGCTTTACACTGACAGAGGGAAGGTTTAGATTAGAGATATGGAAGAAATTCTTCTCTATGAAGGTGCTGAGGCCCTGGCACAAGCTGCCCAGTGAAGCTGTGGATGCCCATCCCTGGAAGTCTCCAAGGCAAATTTGGACAGGGCTTGGAGCAACCTGGGATAGTGGAAGGTGTCCCTGCCCATGGCAGGGGGTGGAACAAGATGAACTTCTTTGTGTCTTCCAGCAGAAGCCAGTCTGTGATTCTGTGACCTGGATGTCACCGTGAGACTTGCTTAGGGGACAGCTGTGCCAGTGAAAATCACTCCTCTACATGATTTCTTTTGGTAAATCAGGGAGGAACTGGGCACAGTTGGGGACGTAGCAACAAGGTCAGCAGTGGGGCTGAGGTGGCCATCCACATGTCCATTTTGAAATACTATAAATTGCTTTCACTCACAGTCTGGGTTTCAGACTCTAATAAACAGCTATTTTTCTTTTCAGAGTTGCTTTTTCCTTATTTCTGAATCCAGGATGTGTGAGATGAAGTGCATTGTTCATTTTCCATGGGATCAGCACAGAGCAATGTATATACACACACACATCTGTATATGTAAAATTGTATAAGCCTATCAAACCCTATTTCCTTGTTCCCATCAAACAAGGGTAACAAATTTTTTTCTCCTGATGAAGCCAAAAAAACCTTGGGCAAACCCCACTATTTTGTAAATTTATTGCTGTAAATAGAGTTTAGCTTTTTGTGCCACCCTTTCTTCTTCTTTTCTAAATTCCTCAGGTTCTTTCAAACAGTCATGCACTGATGTTCAGCTGCATAAAATGTAAAATATGTATACATATCTATTAGGAATGATTATCCAAATGAATTTTGGAAAAACTGATTATAAAGTCAGGTCCCTGACAATGGGAGATAACCTTGCCCCTTAGGATAGCAATCCTTTTTGAAGATGTGCCAATAAATAGTTTGTGCCTACTCTTGCTGTCAGAAATTCCTGGCTTCTCCTTTTAGCCTTAATCCCTGAGGATAAAAGAGCAGGTTTTTAATTTTTCAAACTCAGCTCCTGTATTTAAGGAGCTGCTTAAAAAAATGCCACCATTTTTAGAGTTTGTGAGATCTTGGAGAGCCTGTTTGTTTCTCTGCGGGCTCAGTACCCCCAAAACACCACGTCACCTTCATTTAGGATTCTAGTTATGGATTTGAAACCCACCTCTCTCCCCTTCTGTATATAAATGTTGTCTGAAACACAAGCAAAAGTTTTTTTATCATGGGCATGATGAAGCTTCTGTTTCAATGTAGTGTTTCTTAAACTGTGATTATAAAGCATTGGTGGTCCATGAAAACTGAATGGACCTACTAACTGATGGACTTACTAATCATGGATTTATTTAGGAAACTGACAGTTAAAGGTCAAAGGAATTATTAGGCATGTGAAAAACAGGTGATATGAGGAATAACTGGAAAAGCTGGGTGCCTTGCTCTTGAGAAAAGGTGGAAGAGAGGTTTAGGAACAGCCTTCAAAAACATGAGACTGCTGGGGATTGGAGAGAAATAAATTGCTCTCACAGTCTGTGGAACCAGAAATAATGGTCTGAAGTGTCATCAGGATAATTTTATGTGTTGGGAGGAAATGTTGAAATAGAGAAACATGGGCATAGCTTGCCTGAGTGAGTTGCAGAGTCCTCATCAATGGTAACATCCTTAGATAATCAGATACAGATGATCCTTTCCTGAGTAAGTAGAGGATGGGTCAAATAATTTCAAATAGCCCTTTCAGCACCTATTTTAAAAATTCTGAAAGGATATTCATGGCCTGCAGGAATCTTTGAGGTCTGACAGTGATATATGGGTCCAAAGGCCAGGGCGTTGTAGGAGGAAGATTTGGTAATTAAGACTCTCTAAATGCTTCTGATGAAGACAAAGAGTGACCACTGGGGAGGAAAGGGATTGTCTGTCAACCCACGTGCTTGGTCCTGGTCATTTAGTCTGCCTGTTCTTGTGGAATGCCAGTGAGCCTGAAATTGTGTGCAATATGTAAGTCTAGAGAAGAGTCTCATAGAAAATGGTGTCCAGGTTGTGAGTGGAGTTTACAGGGAACCAAAACTGGCACAGGTTGCCCTGAGAAGCTGTGGCAGCTCCATCCCTGGAAATGTTCAAGGCCAGGCTGGATAAGGTTGGGAGCAACCTGGGATAGGGAAAGGTGTCCCTGCCTATGGCAGGTGGTTGGAACGAGCTGATCTTGAAAGTCCCTTCCAACACAAACCACTCTATGAATCTATTCCTTATCTGGGACCTCTCCTCAAAGTTCAGACATCCTTCATATTCTCCCAAGGAACTGTTACATTCTTATTTATCATTCCTTTTGGTTTTGGTG
This sequence comes from Onychostruthus taczanowskii, assembly GCF_017590055.1. NCBI lineage: Eukaryota > Metazoa > Chordata > Aves > Passeriformes > Passeridae > Onychostruthus > Onychostruthus taczanowskii. The sequence continues at coordinate 2,077,527 of NW_024506994.1, read as the reverse complement.
ATGCCCACAAATCTGAGTCAGTCTTACAATATACCACCCAAAAATTTTCCAGCATCTTCTGGAAGAATCACAGAACAATTTGGTTTGGAAGGGACCTTAAAAATAATTTTATTCCACCCCCTGTCTTGGGCAGGGACACCTTCCACAATCCCAGGTTGTTCCAAGACCCATCCAGCCTGGCCTTGGACACTGCCAGGGATGGGGCACCCATAGCTTCTCTGGGCTGTCTGTGCCAGGGCCTCCCTACCCTCACAAGGAAGAATTTCTTCCTAATATCCAATCTAAACTTACTGTATTTCAATTTGACTCTATCCCCCCTTGTCTTGTCAATCCATGCTCTTGAAATATTCTTTCTCAGTCTTTTTTGTTGACACACTACAAGTACTGGAAGGCACAATTAGATCATCTCAAAGCTCTGTTCTCCAGGCTGAACAATCCCAATTCCCTCAGCCTTTCCTCATAGCAGAGGTGCTCTATCGCTCTGATCATCCTGATGCTTCCTCTGGAGTTGCTCCAACACCCCCATGTCCTTCCTGCGCTGGAAATCCAGGCCTGGAAGCAGCTCTGCGGGTGAGGTCTCCCCTGAGCGGGGCAGAGGGGCAGAGTCACTTCCCTTGATCTGCCACGCGTGCTGCCTTTGGTGCAGCTGTAGCAGAAGCTGCTGATATTAAAAGTCAAGCTAGAATGTGTCAGGAAAAACAGAGGGAGTGGAGAAGTGACTTGCTCCAGTGGGGCAGTGATGGAACCAAGGACAGCATCTACATGGAACACCCTCTCCAGACTTCCTGGCTGATACCTTTAAGGAGGCAAGTTGGTTGTATTTATTCAATTTAAAAAAAAAAAAAAAAAAAAAAAAAAAAGAAAAAAAAAGAAAAAAAAAAAAAAAAAGAAATGTGTATTTCATCCTGCAAGCACAACTATATTATTTCCTTTAGATCTTAGAGACATATTTATAATCCAACCAAACTGCTGAGTGGGAGTTTGCAGAGGTTTACAGGGGAAGCACCACATTTTGCAACAATTAATTTTGCAGAGGAAGCAGCCTGTTTAAAGATGCCTGTGGCAGTCACTAAAATATGTGTTGTTTTTCAAGGCCACCAGACACACAGTTGGCTAGGTTGGCTAATAAACAAAACAACAATGAAAAAAAAAAAAAAAAAAAAAAAAAAAAAAAAAAAAAAATCAAACCAGCCTCATGGGGTTTGCAGGAAGAAGGGATGAGAAATAAAATGAATAATGCTCACCTGCTAGGGGTGGGTGATGACTATAATTGTGTAGCCCCCAGCAGATCCCTGCAAGGGTTAAAAATGACAAAGATATTAGTTGGTGACTGCTAAGATTGTTGGTTTGAAGCTTTGGGCAAAACACAGACTGTTATTTACCGGACTTGGTCGATTTACTTCTTAATGCAATAATGACCTGTGAAATGAAACGTGAGCTAGACAATTGTTCCTCATTGTTTCCAGTAAAACATCCTTTCATACCCCATTAAACCACCATTAATTCCATTTGAAGGAGAAGCAGGCACAAACACCAAGGGATAGCTCTCTTTTCCTCTTTTCCTCTCTTTATGGGACTGATCAAGGCATGTGGATGGAAAAGCAGCTTTCTCACCCATTTTAGAGGGTGTTGGGCAGCCTGCGGGGGACACATTTTTGAACAAACACTGCAGAGATCTGTTGGAATGGCACCTAGTGGATCACATTCCTGAGTTTTGCAGAACGTATCAGGAAATCCGGCTAACAGTCAATTTATTGGTGTTTATACATCATGTTTCTGTCTCTTTTTTTTAAGTTGGGCTTCTTCAAGCATGAGATTTATGTAATCATGCAGTGTATGTGCAGATATATATGTGTGTTATTTCCCTCCCAGTCCTTTTAAAAACATTTTCAATTTTAAACAAAAGTAATAGAATGGTAAGTCCTCAAGGTAATAGATTCCTACAGGTGTAAAAAAGTTTGGGTCTGTGAAGAAAAACTCTGAGTGAACGTTTTTGTCCCCCAAAGTGGGTTATCCATTTAGAGTCCTTTGGCTACCAAGAAATGTTCTCTGGAGAGAAACTCCAGTTTTGTACCTCAGCTAAAGAAAGAAACTTTTGCTTGCTGGTTTAGGGCTGGGAATCCAGCTGTGTAGTGTAGCACTTGTTCCACTCGGTGTGGAGTTGTTCTTCACCTCCTGATTCTCCTCTGCTGTGGCATTGAAAATGTGTTGATGTGGCACTGAGGGACACGGTTTAGAGGGATTTTGTGACCTTACATTTACAGCTGCACTTGATCTCAGAGGTCTTTTCCAAAGCCAAACCTCCACAGCCTTCCCAACCAGTAACCAAATTGTCTTCTTGCTGCCGTTATGCCTTACCTGAAACCTAGACCAAGGCATTTAATCAGTTCTTTGGCAGGTGTTGTCCACCTGCAAGGAGGCTGCCATGGATCAATGGCTTTGATCCAAGAGTACCACTGATTTTCATGCAATCACAGTTTGACAGCTTATACTGTAACATTCCATCATATTTGCTCTTTCTTTTTACTTGCTTCTATTTTTATATTTTATTTTATACTCTATACTTTAATGTTATTTGCTACAATAGATGCCTTTCTTTTTCTGTGATAGATTTATGCCTGGGGAAAGATTTTGTCTGAAAGTTTGCTCAGAAATGGTTCAGCTGCAATGAACAAAATGAAGCTTTCTTCTGTTGTGTGTTAAAAACAAATCTCTAAGCCTTAGAACCTCTAGCCTTGCAATAGAGGTTGGGGGTTATCAGGGAAACAACTCCGTGGTCAGTGAATTATTTTCTATGTGCAGTCCTTGTGAAAAACAGTGTCCAGAACTATTTATGAAAATAAATTGCTTAGATTCATTATCTTCTCATGTTCTTTGAAAGTTCTAAGCCTTGTCTATCGCTTGTGAAAATTTCAGTTCCTGCTCTGCTGCATTGTTTGAAGGACAGACATCAAATGCTCTCCTGAGTATTTGGAGCCTCAAATCCCACATTTTAGTTCTCTTGCATTGCATCTGCTAATTAACAAAAGAATTCTGGGCACTTGGTGACCCTTGTTGCTGCCTAAGGCTGTGTCCCCAGGAGGCAAACATGTGTTTCCTCCTGACTTTACAGACTGGGTTGGGCAGGAGCCAAGGGATTACACAGAGTCCTCTGGGTGGAATGGAGAAAAGACCTCAAAGTTTAACCAGCAAAAAGGTATGGCATCCACTGGGAAAAAAGCTGGTTGGGTGTTGGTTCACCAGCCTTATTATTAAAGCACCTAGCACAGTTTAGTTTGTGTAGGATTGAGATTTTTTTGTGTGTGCCTAAGTGTGACTCAATGATTATTTATAACATAAGTTACACTCCCAAAAAAAACCCAAAACCCAAAAAACCCCAAAAAACCCCATATTCTGGAAGGTTTTAATTGCAGTTCTGAAAAGAGATGGAGAATGAGAAGTGCAAAATCCCTTGTCATGAATATGAAGAGAAATGACCTGGGAAAATAGGTATATTTTTCCCTTTCCCTGTAATACTTCTTATGTAGCCCTGCTCTGATTCAGAGTGAATCACGATGGTCTGTTTGTGTGTATGCAAACATTTGTGTTTAAACACACACAGGCACTGCCCTCACAACTGTTTTTGGGAGCATTTCATCATCTTATCCTCTTATCTTCCAAATATTAGCATTTAATGAAATACACATTTCCTTCATTTATCTTGAGCCTATTCCAAGGCCAGCAAATACCAGAACCTCAAATGTTATGACAGAATAGATTCTTTATTGGTTTGTTTTCTTTTCATTCTTTCTGTTTTCACTGTGATTTTTTTTTTTTAAAGATTATAGACCCTTATGTTCCAGCTCTAGGAACCTGGCTTCCAACTGAGGTACACAAATATGTCCAAAAAAATGTCCCTAAGACCCATCCAATACAGACAGCTGTGCAGCAAACAGGAAATTGAGGAAGTCAGGTTCATCAGAAACACAGGATTTCCTTCGTGGATGTTTCAGATAAAGCATCTTTAATTTTTCCATGCTGGATCAGTGCTGTAAAAGAGCCGCAAGAAAAGCAAGGGAATTTTCGCCCTGTTCTTTGATGTCAGGGATGTAAAAGTATAACTGAAAGATGAGTTCTTGTGGGAACCACCACACCTTGGCTGTGTTGATGTGGCCTCTTCCAAGAAAACTCTTGTTTGTCTGTCAGTGTCCCAGGCTGGCAGGACAGGAGGCAGCTCTGAAGCAGGAGCTGTGTCACTGTCACTGTCACTGACACACAAAGCAGCACTGCTAAAGATGTCCTGGCAAGTGAATTTTGAGGAGAGGTCCCAGATAGTAAAAATGGAACCATAGAAAGGTTTAGGTAGGAAGGGACTTTTAAGATCAGCTCTTTCCACCTCCTGCCATGGGCAGGGACACCTTTCCCTATCCCAGGTTGTTCCAAGCCCCATCCAACCTGGCCTTGGAGACTTCCAGGGATCCAGGGGCAGCCACAGCTTCTCTGGGCAACCTGTCCCAGGGCCTCAGCATCCTCACAGTAAGGAAGTCGCTTGATTACCCTGTGAAATGAGGATAATTCTTATTTTTCCTTCCACTCACTAGTTTGTAATGACTCAATATTTCAGAGTAGGGAACTACAGAATTGTCTATGTGGCAGTGGTCTGGTATGATTCCAAATTAGCTTGAGTCCCCTGTGAACCACTGGGAAAAATTACAAACTGTTAATTATCAGTGTTCCTGTGGCATTACTAAGTCAGGCAAGAATTTAGATGTTGCCTCTGTGACCTTAGCTGGCCTTGCTCTCCTCTTCTTCATCTTTTAAATTTTGACAGTCTTTCTCTGCTTTGACAGTTTTTGTGATCACAATAAGAAGCAAGCAATTTTGACTCATTTGGCCCAAAGTGTAATTGCTCTGGGCATGGCTCAGGGCTGTGTGCTACCACATGTTTGAATAATAGAGAAGGCTGTGGGGGGACCTTATTTTGGCCTTTCGGTACTTAAAGGAATCTTTTAAGAAAAATGGAGGCAGATAATTCAGCAGGTCCTGCTGCAATAGGACAAGGTTTTAAATTAGAAGGTGTTCAACTTAGATTAGATACAAGGGAGAAGTTTTTACAATGAGGGTGATGAAACACTGGCATAAGGTTGCCCAGAGAGATGGTGGCTGCTTCAATCCTGGAAACATTCAAGGGCAGATTGGACAGGGCCCTAGTGTAGGTGGTCTCTGGGTGATGTTCTTTAGCCATGGGGGTGGAGAGGCCCTGGCCAAGCTTGCCCACAGAAGCTGTGGCTGCCCCTGGATCCCTGGAAGTGTCCAAGGCCAGGCTGGATGGGAATTGGAGCAACCTGGGAGAGTGGAAGGTGTCCCTGCCCATAGCAGGGGGTGGAATGGGATGATCTTCAATGTCCCTTCTAATCCCAAGCATTCCAGGGTTCTATGATACTATGACATGATCACCAAAAATCAGCGGGAAGTTCACAACTATCCATCCCAGTTTTAACCATATTGCTTTCAGGACAATGACTTAATAGAACATTTTAACTTAATGAAGTTAAAGTGTGCAGCAACCTCGGGCCAAGAGGTTGCTGCACGCAAAAGCTGCATTTCACAAAATAATTACTGAGACAAAACATGCAAAATCTTCATTTATAAAGCATAGCTTTGATATAGATGTCATCACTTTACCAAAGTTCAAAGCACATGTGGTTGACACTATGTACACCATGGGGTTTTCAGGATACATAGCATGAGTACATTATAACGCTTAGTTAAAATAATTAGTTAAAAAGAACATATTAATTTCTGAGTGAATTTTTGGAGAAACAGCTCAGTGCTTTGGAAAAAAAGTTATTAACTGACATTGTGTGTAAGAAGCTGGAAAAGAAATATTTTCATCTGGGGTAGTTATGTTGAATACTCAGTTTTAGATCACCCCAAGAACATGTTTATTATCTTAACATGTACACATTTATATTCATTTCAATATACAAATATATAAATATGCTTTGATAAATATAAATATATCTATGAATATATGTGATTATAAAATCATTCTATATACTCCAGCTGCTGGGATAAGAGACACCAAATCAGTGAGAGCTACCACAGCACCATAAGGTGCTTTTGAAGAACTTTTCAGTGAAAAGGTGTGGTTTTTTTTCCTTTGTTTTTTTTTTGTTTTTTTTTTTTTTTTTTTTTTTTTTTTTTTTTTTTGTTTTTTTTTTTTTTTTTCCTCTCTTTTAAGCATGCTAAATTAACAACAGCACCTCATCTTTTCTTAGAAAATGAGTTGTCAAGACAAGGTAACCTTGCCACTTCAATTTGCCTCACAATGGAAGTCATGGACCTGTGCAATATATTGGACTTCAGTGTCCTTGCCCTTTTTTTTTTCCTTTGTCTTTCCTGTTCTTTTTTTTTTTTTTTTCAAATACTTTGGCATAGATCTTTCTTAAGAGACCAATATAGAATTTAACTTCTGTGTTTGACAAGTTAATTGGCCAAGGTTTAAAACCATCAGTTATGCAATAAAACTGTATGTAATTAATTAAGATTATATTCTGTCGGGCTCTGTTCCTGAAACATCCTCCTACTCACTAATAAACTTTGTTCCTGCGGTGGTTTTTCTGAAATTAATAAGCACATTGCAAAACCAGGGTAAGCTTTTCCTATTGTCTGCTTCCCATGCTCACCAGGATGCAACAGTTACTGGACTGAAAATGAAGGCACATCCCTATAGGGTCCATATTGCAAGAACAATATTTTATTCTCTTCTCTGGGATTTACAGAATCACAGAATCCTTTAGGTTGGAAAAGTCCTCTGAGGTCATCAAGTCCAATCACTAAAGACTGCCAAGTCTACCACTAAACCGTGTCCCAAACACTGAACACTTCCAAGGATGGTGATTCCACAACTCCTGGCTGGCCTTTTCCAATGCCTCACCACCTTTTTGGTGAAGAAATTGTTCCTCAGACAGATTACAGAATTAGCTTTTCAAAAGCACCAAGTATGTTCAAGGTTGCACCAAAAAATAAATATGAAAGAAATAGGAGATACAGCTCTATTGGATAAATAGTTGGAAAGAATACTTGGCAAAAATTTCCCTAATAGCTGTGAGAGTCCTTGGCTCTTCTTGGAGCTCCGGATCCAGCTCGTTATAAATTAATTAAATTTTCTGTCCATGTCTTACTCTGAGGATTGACCACAATTAAAAGCACAACTCACATTGGAGCAGGGCTGGGCTATCCCTGGTCTCTGTGCCTTAGGAAATGGACACGACTGCTTTCTTTTCTGGAGGGCGAGCTGTGAGATAAAGTCACAGCAGGATGTGTCAGGAATGAAGCCAGGCTGACCTGTTCTTGCTGTGGGATGGAGGAATAGGCTGTGCCGCTTGTTGAGGACTTTTCCAGTTCTTTGAATAAAGATCTGGATTAGAAGGTACCTTACAGATCAGTTCCAACACCTGCCATGGACAGGGACACCTTCCACTAGCCCAGGTTGCTCCAAACCCTGTCCAATCTTAACCTTGGGGACTTCCAGAGATGGGACAGCCACAGCTTCTCTGGCCAGCCTGTGCCAGGGTCTCACCAGCCTCTAAATAATTTCTTCCTAACATCTAATCTAAATCTACTCTTTTTAATTTTAGAGCCATTTCCCCTTGTCCTATCTCTGTATGCCCTTGTAAAAATTACTTCTCCTAATCCCCTTTTTGATACTGGAAGGCTGTTATTAGCTTTCCCTGAAAGTTATTACAAGTTATTAGAGCTGTAAGTAGAATCAGTTAAAATAATTTTTTTCATTGCAGGAAAATGATATGATGTCCCCCTTACTCTTTGAAACCACTGAGTAAGACATCTAAATCAGCTTTAGAGAAACTATTCTGCCCAGCTCCCTCTGCAACCAGCTTCAAGTTGTTGCTTTGCATCCTTGTGCATGGAGGGAAATCTACTTTCTCCTTTCCCTCTCTGGACCCCAAGGGTACAAACTTCCTCAGCCATTCAAATGTGTGTCTGAAGGAAAGAGGAAGACCAATGGAAGTCAGTGACTACACATAACAAAAAACATTCCTTGCTCTTGGAAAGGCTAAGTGTCTCTGGAAGAGAGACTGACTACACGTATGCCTGAAGAGCACTCCAAAGAAAAGAATCCCAAACCAGTCAGAGATGAAATACAAGTGCAGGGCTGCCTACAACAGCAGGAAGTTTCCTGCCTGCAGACAGGAATCCTACAGAACTCCAGAAGTGGCTTAAAAAATCAGATTCAAATTTTAGTGTGTTTTTAGTATAATGTTGGAGGCAGTGGTTGCTTTGGGAGGAATAATTGGCATTTATAGACTGACTTTTCTCATACCCTGTTTTCCAAAGCAACAATTAATTCAGGATAGTTTGACCTGAAGGTAAAACAAATTCCTGTACTATTGGTTTATGTATCCTGTCTCACGCAATCTTTTAGCCATTCAAACCATTAGTGGCAAAGTGTTCCAGAATTTGTGTGAATGACAACTGCATGAGGTGATCCTTAGGAATTCTGATTGATAGCAAGTACCTCCATATATTATTGAAGACTGAACAAGTCACTTGTGTTCTTGAACATTTTCCAGTTTTGGATATTTTCTGGTTGTTTTTTTTGGTTTTTTTTTTTTTTTTTTTTTAACTGTTCTCTGTAATGTGAGTGTGGGTCCCCATTCAGTAGAAATCATTATAGAATTTTGTTTGTTAACTTTTACAGATTTTATGTAGATGTTGTTTTCAAATAAGCCCTTTGTAACCAATAACTCTTCATTGCAACCCTGGAAGGCTCACAAGTTATGGGATGCTGATTTAGGCAAGTGGGTTGGTGGGAAAAAGTCAATAATAACACCAATAAAAAAGCCATATTTCTGATCAAAGCAGCAAGTACTTGAATAAAGATTATATTAAAAAGAGAAAAATGTAGAGGTCTTGTTAAAACCTTTGGGTTAGTGTCCAGTTATGTGGATTTTCCCTCTAGTGCTTATTCTGGCATTCATTAAACCCTGATAAGTTACATAGAAACACTTGAAAGAATGATTAGAAATGCTATGTGTGAATAATAGAATTGCTTAAAGGGAAATGGAAATTCTTAAAGGGAAATGCATACTGACATGGAAAGTGAACTTGTGCAATTTTCTCATTGTCCAGGGTTATTATCTTATTCTTCTTATTTTGAGGGTGTTGAATTTGTATCGTTTTATATTCACAGTTTGGGAGCTGCTTAAGGGAATGATATTGCTGCAGTGGGATTCATATGTGCTGAAGTCTTTTCAAAAAGCAAAGTGTTTTTCAAGTGTCTTTCTTTGAGAGGCTGAGGCTCAAGTTTGGAGAGGAAAGGAATAAAAAAAGAAAAATTCCAAACCAACACAGAGGTTTGCTCTCCATCTTCTTGTGCTTTCTGGGTGAAAGCCCTCATAATTCAGTTTCAGGTGTATTTTCACAGGTGTTCCTTGGTAAATAGGTTCAACAGAGTCCATCTTTGCATGGAAATTAACATCTTGCCAACAAGAATGACAAGGGAGCCCTTTGTGTTGCAGGAAATGATGCAGCCAGCACCTTCAGGAGGCTTTTTGCTTGAGTAAAGTTTTATTTCTGGTTTACTTGGTGTTGCTATTTAACCAACCAGAGTGCAATGGCAATGGAGGTTAAACCAAAATTAACTTGTTTCCATGAGAACATGCTCTATTCCTTTGCTCTGCTCTTCATGTTACAGTAAAAATATATCAGCACTGTGGCAGAGGAGAGCAGAGCTGATGCTGTGGTTGAATTAGGAAGTCAAGCTATAAAATCCCTAATCTAAACTGTGGGATAATGAGATGTGAGAGGATTTTTTGAGGTCCACTTCTGATCACATCATGTTTGTTTAGTAAGAGGGGAGTGTTTTCACTGAGATAAAGGCTTAGATTTCTTTGAGGAGTTTCAAAACCAACTTTCAATACTTTAAGCCACAGTGATTTAATGGGACATGGGAAAGCATTTTTTAAGCCATTCTGAGGTTTTGTGTTCTACATGAGCTATATGTGGGTATAACACTGACATGCCTTTCCTTGCCAATGTTATCCAGTGGAATTTCAGAAGTATTTTTCCCTTGTATTTTCTTTTTCAACAGTAGAGTCAAAAAAATCTCAGTCAGAGGACTAAACCCTGCACCTCTGATCTTAATGTCTGTGTTGACAAAACTCTCAAAGAAGGTTCTGTGGAGAAACTCAGGATGCAGTGATCTCCCAGATCCATACACCTTTCACCGCAGAGTGAGCACAGAGGTAGATGCTGGCAGAGTAGAAATACCTGAGGTCACCCACTGACAACAGGTCCACGGGTCCTTCATGGCCTGCAAAGATTTCAAGCAAACTGAGGCTCAGAGAATCACATGTGCTCTGAAAACTGGTTTTGCCTTATTTCTAGGACCTGTAATTCCTGGTTTATTGCTGCTGTGGGCTTTGGGTCAGGTGTTGCACTGTGCCAAGGAGAAGGTGTAGATGCATTCTGAATATGATGCATAGGGTTGCAAGAGCTTGCTTTTCCAAAGAGACATTCAGGGTAAACTCAAAAGATTCATCATGCCTGCCTGAAAAAATCTCTCTCCTCCCTAAAATTGTTGTCTTAAATGCATACATTTCCTGTGCAGTATGTTGATTTATCTCAGCTCAAGAAGCCATGCTCAGGCTCAGACACTCATGTCAAAACACACAAATGTATAAACTAGATAAAAAGCCAGACCTAGGAGAAAGCATTGCATGTGGACTATATGCCATGGAGATGGGGATCTTCTCTGAATTGGTTTTGTAATAGTCCATCATAATCTTGCTGGTGAAAATGTAGTACTGCAAAACCATGGCCTTCTGAGTATGGCACAAGATATTAGGGTTGGATTTTCTGGTAAGATCTGGAAGAGAGAGAGAATCACTTCTTTCTGACTGAAAGGGGGGAGGTTTATATTAGATATTAGGACAAAATTTTTCTCTGAGAGGGGGGTCAGACCCTGGCACAGGTTGCCCAGAAAAGCTGTGGCTGCCCCTGGATCCCTGGATGTGTCCAAGGCCAGGTTGGATGGGGCTTGAAGCACATGGGATAGTGGAAGGTGTCCCTGCTCATGGCAGGGGATTGGAACGAAATCTTCTTTAAGGGCCCTCCCTGCCCAAATTGGGCTGTGACTCCATGATTTTACTGTTATCACTTCCCCCCCCCCCCCCAACTGCTGGGCTAATTCAGTATCAAATTTTAGGTAGATTGGGCTATTTTAGCAATGCATTGAGCTGATTGGTGAAAACTACATAAAGCTCCTTCTGTTGCAAACACATTTATGCAAAAATTGAGCAGTATTAAGCAATTATATTCTGCATTTTGTAAAACCAATACCCCTCTTAGTTTTTCTGTAAAAAATATTTTAACCTTAACCTTAAATGCCTTAAATGCACATCTTAAATGTGTATTTTAGCTGAATGTACACATTGTGCGTTATGCGTTTGTAATACCTGAAATAAAATGTGCATATATATATATATATATATATATATATATTTGATTGCATTATAATAATAAATAGTAGATGTCTAACAGGATTCTGCTTCCTTTGGTGTACAGATCATGGAATAGTGGAGCTGTCACTTCCTTTCTTCCTGCTGCCACAATCCTTTTGGCCACCGTCACCCACCCGCAGTCCAGTGATCTAAAAAACAAGGACTGGCAGTGACAAAGCATCAGAGGGAAGCCAAAATCCGTGTGGCATGTGACATAGAGAAAAGGTCACATTGCCCTGCATCAGCCTTCTCTTAAGTCAAGTTAATTAATGGTTCTTTTTTTTTAATAATTCAACTGGATGGGCCTCCAGGCAAAGCGCTATTTGTAATGGCACTGTGCTCTGGAGTCACCCAGCCTGGCGCTGGCTGTGCCCCTGCATGTCCCCACATCTTCAGGCCAGGAGGCATCAGCTCAATGCTCCACTCACTTTTCAGGTGTGTGTATTGCTCCCAAGTCACCTGACAAAGGGTAATAACGAGCCTGATCTAGGTGGCTTGCCACTGAAAATCCAAGCACTGGCATGAGCACTATGGATGGGAGATGCAAAGAAAGTCTCAAATGAGAAGCCACAAAAAATTCAGCCTTCTCTGTTCTGCATGTGCAAAGGACTCCTGTTCACAAAAGAAAAAGAATCAGCTCAAAATGGGAAGGGAGATTGAAACAAAGAGGCAAAATATGTTCCTGGTCCTTGCTGAAGGCAGGTCTCTGACTGAGCAGCAGTGTCTGCCTCTTTCCTTATCTTTATCACCACCCTGGCTGGGGGGTGGTTCATGATATGGTTTACTGGGCATGCTAGTGTTTGGTTGAAGGTTGGACTTGATGATCCTGGAGGTCTTTTCCAGCCTGAACAGTTCTATGACTCTACGATTCTACGAGACTGTGATGTGTTTGTGTCCCTTTCCCTGTGTGCTGTGCACAGGTGCTGTTGGCTCAGGTGGTGTCCCTGACACTGGACCTACTTGGGTTCCTTCTGAGGAGCCTGACCTCACGTTCTTGTTATCCTGCTCTGTGTGGGTACATTCCCACACAGCCCCAGCCTGTGCTTCTGACTCATCCCAGCACTGAAGGAGTCTGCTGTAGGTCAGCAGTGGTGGAATCTGCTGTGGGTCAGCCCTGAGGGTTTTGCTGACATTCACAGTTCTCATCCAAGTCAAGGGCACATGACAGGGAGTCATCTCCAAAAACCAATGGTGATAGAGTTCTGGTGGTGTAGCCACTCCTCACCTATTCCCACTCTTTCTCTTGCGTTTGCTTGGTGTGTCTGTCAAAGGATTTACTTAGCTTTTTTGTGATTGTGACACATTTCTTAGGGACACATTTTTTATCCACTCTTTGCCAGAGTATCTGGGTTAGAGAGATGCTCGTGCGTGTTGAGCTGATTTGGTGGCACCACCAAACACCAGGCTATTTCCCACCCTTATATGTGGCCAGAACCTCATTGAACTCATAGATTAGGACTGGCTGTTGAAGACCAGAGTTCAGTCCATCTGCACCAACCCACAGAGACACAAGCTGACTAGAGACAGGAAATCATTCCCATTTGCTCCTGGGGTGACTCCAGTCTTCCCAAGCCCATCCTTCTTGTATTAATTAAGGTTGCAGTGGGTAGGTAGGTTTCTCCTCAGCTGTTGTCAATCTATTGCCTATTTCCAGCAGGGAAATAACAGCCAGGAGGTGACTAAGTTGTCCCTTCCTTCTCTTCCTCTCAAGTTCAAAGTCTGCTCTTGCAATATACAGAAGGCGCACACCAACAACTTGGTTTCCTGCCCCACTAAGAGTGATATTAATAATAACCATAAATGTTTGGGGTTTTTTCCTTTTAAATATTTTTCTAGTACAAGAGAATGTCAGTGTTCTAGTGGAGGGTGTCCCTGCCCATAGCAGGGGCTGGAGCTAGACAATATTTAAAGGTCCCTTCAACCCAAACCAGTGTGACTGAACTTCCAAAGGGTGATGATGTTCAACAGCCTTCAACAATGCCAAAAGAAGGCCAAATATTTCACATAACATCTGCTTGGTCTTTTCCTCTGGGTGTGAACTCTTCTCTCAAACAGGCCCAGAAATAATCTGGGTTGCAGGTTTCTCTGTCCATTTCCTTAGGCTTGGGATACCTGACCTGGGATACACCTGACTGATGTGGTCTCTGCCCTCTGTTAAATTTTTCAGGTAAAATTGTGGACACAGGAGCACTCTGCAGGGGCAGAGGTTCATGTGGACAGGGGTGATGTCCATGTCAAGCTAAATAAAATGACACAGAGGTGCAATCCACTGCCCTGCCAACATGTTTACCACAGCCCCTCACATGCTTTAGTTCTGGCCAATATCCTCCCAAAAAATTTTTGTGTCCTTGGGTGCAGTTTAGGAGTTTGTGTTTGCCAAGGAACATTCCCAGCTGGTCTGGTGAATGAATCCATCCTGTTTTTGAAGCTGAGCTGGTTTAGAAGATGAATGCAACCAGATCATGTCAGTTGGCCTTGGTGTCTGGGAATACTCCTGGGCACATTTAATTTACTGGTGAAGATGTAGCCAGAATATCTCTTCAGGACCATCCATTACTTAAATATCTGTGTTGAAGCTGATTTTTTTTTTTTTATTAGTCTGATTGTGTCCCACTGCCTCTGGTTTTAAAGATCTTATTTTTCCCTTTTGGCTGCTGTAATTAATCTGGGATGTGATCTGCTGTCTTCATCAATACATGGTGTGTGGATTTACTCAGTTTTCAAACATGCTCACATTTCAAGAGCTGCTGTTTCTTTTTCATTTTCCAATTCTGAGGTGATTAAGCAACTTTGACTATAGTGAATTAAAAGTCATCCTTTCTCTTGTGCAGTTTATATGTTAGGCTTTTTTTTTTACCAGTTTTTGTTATTTTTTGCCATTTTAGGGTATCTCATCTATATTTAGATAGTCAGCAAAGTCTTGCTGACTCTGTTTGAGTATGGAGAGCTGGTAAAGAAAAATCTGATGATGGCAACCTCATTTTTGGCTTTATCAATGCCTCCCATGCTTCTGAGTGGCTTGAAATTGAACATATCCTCAACCCTGGAAGTGTTTAAGGTCAAGTTGGACTGGGTTTTGAACAACCTGGTCTAGTGCAAAGCATCCCTGCTTATGGCCAACTCTTAGTGTGGCTATTTATATAATCATTAAAATCCCTTTTGCTCCAGACCAGATTTGTTGCATTCAAACTGGGATGGTCACAAATCACATTAAGACTCAGACAGTTCCTAGACACAGTTTTGGTCAGTGCTATCTGACCTAGACAAAAAAAGAAACATGCCAAACATTGCTCTAAGAATGTAAAATATTTGTGATTGAGTACTTGGTCTTAAGGCATAAACCTTCATAAGTGTGGACATAGCCTCAGTGTACCTCTTTTAAAGACTAATGAAAAATGTCTGTGGCCCACTGTGTCCCAGAAGGTGGAAAATGTATGATTCAAGCTTTTGACACTTTTGATTATGGACAGCATGTTTAACATGCTATCCCTGCCCAAATCCTAGACAAAGAAAAGTCCCTGTGGCAGTTCAGATGTTTATGCTGGTTTTTTTCTGTTCGTTATGAAAGAAATTGAGCCCACCAAGATCTCAGACATTGTTCCTGGCTTGCATATTCATAGCTAAGTTCTGAGGTGTTCTGACCCTCTTCAGTCCACACTGGCATTACTAATGTTGAGAGGTATTACCCCTTCTATAAGGGAAGTTTAGTCTCTGTGAGTAGGACTGAGAGGTTACTGTTCCCTTCAAATCCTTCTTATTGATCTCTCAAATATGGAATAAAAACAAGAACATTGGCAAAATAAACCCTGAGGAAGCAAAAGACAGGACCGAGTGATGCCTTCTGGTTCTTTCAGTGATTTGTGCTGCTTAGAACAGGGAGGAGAAAAATGTGGAGAATACAGGAGATTCTTGGGCAGTGTTCAAATTGTTAATTTTCATTGGTGCTGCTTGATCAAATTGTAGATAAGGGTAGAGCCAGAACTATTCTGGTTCACAACATACTCTATGCAGAGACTTCTTCCATAAGGTGCCTTTATTCTCCTCTTAAATGTTTTTTCACTTGCTATTGACAGAATTACGATCTCAGTTTTAGTGGTTGTTCCCAAAGTTATTGTGTATGATTTGGTATTACCTGAGAAGATATTAACTACCTGGGCTTGAATTATATGAAGAATCGGATTATTAAACTGGACTGTAGGTGTCAGGTCCTTGGAAATCCTTATTTCCAGCAGCAGGAGGAGGTGAATTGCCATGCTGGAATTGGAGGTTGGATCTGGTGTAGGTCTCTGTAGGGCCCAGCTCCTAAAAGGTAAATGTCCCTTTCTCCTCCTGCTCTCTTCCTTCCTCTAAGCCATCTGAGGAGGATCTCACTGACAGCTTTTTGGAGCATAGCAAATGGGAGTCCCACCTCCACAGCCCCCCCAGCCACAGCACCATCCATGCAGATAATCTTAACCCGTTCTCGCTCCAGACTGGCACTGTCAGTTTGCACAAACCATCAGGATAATAATCTCTAAACAGTCATGGAAGCACTGCTTTGGTGAAACACGGGGTATTGATCTCCCCTGATCATCCTGTTTGCTCCTGGGGTGGCTGGAAGTGCCTGGAGGTGAGATGTGGATGTGGTGCCTCTGAGATGTCGTGGGGGCTGTGATGGCACAGACCTGATCAACGTCCACATGTCCCTCGGATGCCTGCTGGATGCTCCTGCAAAGGTCAGGCATCTCTAGAGCTCTCCCAGAAGGATTTTAATGGAGTGAGCTGCTAGCTTTTATCCTTCCTCATAATTTCATGAGGCAGAATCCCCCCTCCCCCAGGCAAGCAGCCAGCCTGCCACCAGCTATTCCCTTTAAAATTATGATGAAGCTTGAAATAAAACACAGCCACAGACTGAACCCACTAACCCTCAGTCCAAAGGTATTAAGGCTGCTGGTTGATAGAGACAATATCTAGTTCTTGGAAATGTTTTGCTTCTAGCACCCCTGGATGATTAGGAAGAGAGGACTTGGCGAAAAAGATAATGATTCTGTATTTGCTGAGGAAATGACAAGTGCAATTAGAATTGCCAACTGAGTTGTGATCAAAATTCTGATTAATTACTTACTGCTATTTCACAGAGAAGAAATTAGTGCGTATCTAATTGGCGTTACTGAAATGTATTCTGTGCCTTGCTTGCATAAATTAAATGTAAAGAACAAATCTACTGCGTGTCCGTGAGAGAGAGAGAAAGAGATGGAGCAAAAGTGAGTGCATGGTACTGGGCAAGATCCTCAGGTGATGCAAATCAGGGCTGCTCTGGTGAAATCCCTGGATGGTGAGGCTCAGACCCAGGATGCTAAAAGAGGCACTTTGATTTGGGTTTTTACTGGGGGTCTGTGCTGTAAGAAAAGTAGAGGTCAGGCTGGAGGATCACAGCAGCCTTTCTTCCAGTCTTATCAAATCTCACTTTATCAAAACCAGTCACAGCAGTATGAAATCCTATTTTCAGCTTGTGATACCACGGCACCAACCCCCACCATACCATCAGAGACTCGCTATCGTATGATTTTTGTTTGCTTATTTATTTCAATTTCAGCTCTGCACATGCTCCAGGCACATATACAATAATGGCAATTACACATTGTACAAAGCACATCAATAATTTTAGTATGAAAGAGAAGGAAAAGGCAGAGATTCGAGTGCTTTAATCGGCAGGACCACATTATGTCAATGAAGCAGGGACACGGAGGACTGATTAGATAAATTCCCCCTTGCAGTTCCAGCACTGAAGTGCCCACCATGTTCTGAAAATTAAATGCATGCATTAAAAATGTATCTGCATTTATTTTCCCTCTGGTGGTTTTTTTTTTTGGTTTTTCTAACAAACAGAATCTTGTGGAAAAGAAAAAAACATCCCTAGATGGGAGCTTTGGTGGTGCATTTGCTATTTTTCTCTTAAAGGGAGGCAACTTGGTACCTTGATAGAGAAGGCTGTGTCAGTGGGGATGAGATGAGCTTCCTCCTCCTCCCTGCTCCCCTCAATTAACTTTTATTCTACAAGGTGAAACAGGAGAAAAGTTGCAGAAGTGGGGAAGCAAAGAGACCCTGTGGTTTTGCTAATATGTAGAACTGTTAATTTGAAAGAAGTTATTTTCCTAAACAGGGATCTAACTTCTTGCATACTCTAAATGTAGCTGCACTGAATTTAAAGGGTCATTTCATGAATCCCCAAAACTATGATGAAATCCAGCAGCCCTATTAATTACCTTGCAGCTTCTTGCTATTATCCTCATCTTCCCTTGCCTTTGGCCTATCCTCATTACAGTGGCATGGAAATATATGTCCAAACTACAAAATATTCTTTTTTTTTAACTTTTTTATTTCCCATTCTTTCCAAAATGACCTGGTGTCCTGCTTCTTAAACAAATATTTCACTTCCCCCAATTGAGTCTGAAAGGGCACAGCCATCACCAGCCAGCTGTAATGTCCTTTCTTTTTCTGTCTTCCTTTCTCTCTCTCTCTTATCTCCGTGATCTTCTCTTCCCTGCTCCCTCCCCCCAGACAGCTTTATTAAATTCAGACCTCTACTTCTGAGGCCTCTCTGTCTGAGCTCCTGCTCCTGTGAGACACAGCGAAATGAAAAAAAAAAAGTCAAGATTCCCTTATATTCCTCCTCTCCTCAATGTCCTTGGCAGCACAGGGATGCTTCCCACAGCACATGCTTCTGGCTGGACGTTCAGGTTACTGTCTGTAGTGCTGCCAGCATTATTTACTATTTTGGGACCCCAGGGAAACACAACATGCAAGAAAATGTGGATCCATTTTTGACAACTGACAACACATGCTTGACATAAAGTACCACCCTTTTGGGAAGGATTTGAGTTGGAAAGAGGAATTACATGTAAAGAGAATTTCTGTGGCTTTCATGGGGGGTGGTTGTAGCCCAGATTGTCATGATAAGGCAATACAGGTTTGGAAATGGCTTGCACCAGTCTTCTGCCTGCTGGATTAGCCTTGGTACTTAGCTCTGAATACTTTGTGTACTCTGACTCTGGAATGAGCCTCTCCATCCTAGTGGGATACAAACACAATCTACAAATATTCAGCCTTCTGTCCCTCTGACTGCCACATGAGGCTTGTGAAAACTGAACTAACACTGCCAGATGGGCTCTTTGAAGGCTCTCCAAAGCATCTCGACTCTTCATGGCGCTGGAAGACACTCCCTGATGGCACAGACCAGCAGAAATTCTTGTGGAGATTCCTGCTGACAGCTTTTTAACTGGTGTGTCCAGAAAATTAATTCTGTTCTGATATTTTTGATGCTATGGAATAAACAAGTAAAAATCATGCTTGGGCTTGTCTGATGGGCATGTCTGGCAATGCAGGTGTCATACCAAAAAAAAAACCAAAAAAAAACCCAGACCAAAATTGTCCATGCTGACAATTCTCTTCTTAAAAGTTAGATGATGTAAACTATTATACATGAAGGGCATCCTTTAAATTCCAGCAGGGTGCCTGAGCTAAGAAGCCTTGGAGAATCCTGAATCGTTCTACCTATCTAACACAGTATCAGTGCTTTTTTTTTTTTTTTTTTTTTTTTTTTTTTTTTTTTTTTTTTTTTTTCTTTTTTTTCCTGGTGTTAAAACACTAAAAAATCTTAAAGAAACAAATCTGCCTAATGCACATCACTGATTTCCTGTGCATAGATAATATTTTCTCACCTGACAGTTTTGATGAGTTTTTGAAGAAATTGAATATTTTTATACTTAGCCCCATAATGACTGCAATGATAAATAAACACATAATGCCCCAACACCAAGAGTCTCAAAAATATTATCAACTGTCATCGTTTAGGGCTTGAGCATAGGGTAAGTGCCCTCAATAACATTTATTTTCTATTTTCCACAATGATCTGGAGGATTGCCCAGTGCAGGAATGCAGCTCTGTAATTTTATTGTCAGATAGGGTCAAGACATCAGCTGTTTTACATTGGCCTCATGCTGTCATCAGCTAGACCACCTGAGGAAGTGACCTGCTGGGAATGCATTTTTACCATCCAAACAGGGACACCCAAACCTCTGCAAGCTCAACCACCAGAAATTACAGGGAAAAGCAGAGAACAAATGGGCTTCACTTTTACTTCCTTCTAACACAATGCAATGGGCTGTGACTTCTCTTTTCTGCTTCCCATTGCAGCTGGGGATGTTTTCAGACTAAACAAGTCCCTGAAACCTGAAACTTGGCCATCACTTATGGAAGTACCCTGTGCAGCATGGTTAATAAATAAAAAGTTAAGAAAAATATAAAGACAACCTTTCCACTATTAACAAAAGACTCTTCAAAGCTACTCTTTTGCTCTGGGCTTTTACAATAATAAGCTGAAAAAATACATTAGAGAGCAGACTCCTTTCTAGCCACTTCATATTTCATTTTGCCTCTCACTTGTCTATTTATTTTCACGTCTTTCCTGATTACTTCTCAATTGTAGAAAGACAACATTAGGCACAATGAGTTTTAAATATACTCCCTGGCCAAAATAACTCCAAGGGCTGTCTGAAATTTCAAACAGCTTGCTAGTAAATCTGGAATAAAATAAAAAGAAAGTGATCCTTACTACTTAGAGCAAGGCAATCAGGACTGGTGGGTGATTTCAGTGCTTCACCTTTACACTTTTTATTTGTCTCCACGGGCATCACACCACACAACCAGGATCAGTGTGACTCTGTCCTTCACTTTTATATGAACTTGAAGAACACTGTCTGGTAAAGTACAAGAGATGTTCAACCTCCAAATGTACTCCTTTCCTGTTGGAGCTGTCCAGAAGGCTTGGGATGGGACAAGGAACAGAACTTGGACTACCTAAAATAATCACATATGAGTATAAAAACTATTTGCAAAATCAATCTTCAAAGCTACTTCAAACCATCTTGAAAGCTTTTGAAGTTCTGAATGAACGTGTCATTGGGGTCACAGATCTTCTCCAAGTAATTTTCAACCCTGGCAGCTCCTCTGGACATTTTCTAACCTCGGCGTTTTGTCCTATGAAACCTAAAAGCCTAAAATGTAGATGTCTTATGATTTTTGATAAAGCCCTCGGAAGTCCAATGTAACTTTGTAGTTAGCCTTGCTCTGAGTAGAAGTTTGAAATATATGACACCTGGAAATCTCTTCTGACTGTTTTTTTTTTCTTCCAAGATTCATTATAGGCATGGTATTTTAGGACAATGCTGACAGACACATTTGATTTTTTGGAAGTGGTGTTTGAAAGCAGTGTAGTTCTGTTCCTGCATCCATGTTGGTTCCAGAGGTTAGAAATAATTTTTTGGGGTGTTGTTCTACTTGCTCAACTATTTTTGGATAAGTTCTCTAATTTTGGGTGTTCCAAGGTATTTTGCTGAGGGCTCCCTCTGTTTCCTGTGTGAGCTGCACTGTTCAGGAGCTGACAGAACCTTGGTTTTCAGGGGAAGTGCACCTTGCACACTTGGGAGTGGGACCTGGATGCCATGTCTTGATCATCAGAGCTACAAAAGCTAAATGCAGAGTTTGGTCTTTTTCAAGGTCTTCCTCAAAAATGTGTTTGTAGCTTGTTTATATCTCTGTCAGGGGTAGGGAGTTTCTTTCTAGTTTTCAGGTTGATGGTAGTGACTTCATCTCCCTTCTTTCTCTCTTTCCTCTCATTCAAAACTGGAGAAGATGGTTACCTAGAATTGTGTACAGAGATGTCATTGCCCCCTTATTTCAGAACAAGAACATGGATTGGCCTGGCTTTCCACAAGCCTCATTAGCAGCATCATTAGTGCTTGGGCTCATTTTACCCAGTGGCACTGGCACTTAGTGCTATGGTTTAATGGCAAGGTGGTGATTGGCCAAAGGTTGGACTTGATGATCTTGGAGATCTTTTCCAAACTTAATGATTTGGTGATTCTCTGATTCTAAAGACAGGCCTGCAGTCCAAAATATGTGTCTAGGTCCCACACATAGCCAGCAGAGACAGATACCTCCAGAAGTGATACAATCCATCCAAAGAAAAGCAGGAATGAATGACCCTCTAAAAGTCTCTTCTCTCCCCCTTTCTAATGATTATTTTCTGGATGAACAGCTTAGACCAGACAATTAGCTTAGACTAGATGCTTAACATTTAGGCAGCTGGAATTAATGTGATGAATCCCTTCTATGTGCTCAGATAATGACTGTAGCCTTTGTGTCTCAACTTTTAGCTCTGCAATATGTTTTCATAGGTGTTCAGATTCTGCACTGTGCTCTCAGATTAATTTCGACTCCCAAGGCTTAAAATACTTGCCTCCCATTACTGTTCATTGTCATAAATATGTCATGGCATAATATAGCTGTCTGTACCCATAATGAAATCCTTCTGCTTTAAGATTCAAGTCCACAGCTCATACAGGACTAATATTGCCGAAAATCACCCTAATAATGTCACAGGGACTCTTGAGCTTGTGAACCTTTCTGTTATCAGCACAGGTTCTTGGACTGAACCTCCAGCCAAGGCAGGTGCAAGTAAGATTTTAACATTTTTTATAACTTAGATGGGGAAAGAAAGAAAGAAAGAGAGAAAGAGAGAAAAAGAAAGAAAGAAAGAGAGAGAAAGAAAGAAAGAAAGAAAGAAAGAAAGAAAGAAAGAACTCTAAAGTGATATCTGTAATTACAATGTTCCCAAAAGAAATTGATATAACCTGCTAAGAAAATCCCTCACCTTTATTAGTTCTCCCAGATTCCTAATCAATTGCTTTCAAGGCCTTGATACTTTTTTTTTTTTTTTTTTTTTTTTTTTTTTTTTTTAAACAGAAGATGATCTTCTAATTTCCAACCTAAGCCTCCCTGGTTAAAATACTAATACTTTTATATTGTTATCTCTGTATTGTATATGGGAAACCAACCTTCCTTCATAACAATTGTTGTAAAACTTCTATAAACTAATTATATCTTTTACTATACTAACTGAAATGTTTGCAGTCTTTCTGAGCTGAAATTGTGATATATGAAATATGTTTTATTAAATGGCATTCCTGGGGAAAAAATGGATTTTGATAATAGGGCTTACAGGAAAAAAAAATGTACACAGACCAAAAATATTATAATTTCTCAGGGAAAGTTAAAAACTTAGTAAATGTTTGGTATTTAGTCAAAAATGTGTTATTTGTCACTGAAAAAGGGAGAAAATAGAACCAATGAAAGCTTTCGTTCTGCCTTGTCAACCTCTTTCATACAGAAATTATTGTAATTTTAAAGCTTATTTCTAACCCAAATACTTCCAGAAACTGCAGGTATTTGGCATGTTCCTTCTAGCCTGCTTCTAGTGGAAAATCACTCAGTCTCTTTGTGAGTCTGTTCCCAGAACCAAAGAACTGTTCTCATTGGGAAGAAATTATAATAATAATAATAATAGCAGTAAAGTGGAGTTCCCTGAAAATTTTATTTTGAGGCACTTCATTTCATGCCCTAACTTTATTTTTGCAGAAGAAAAGGATGATTTGTCTTTGCAGTGACTGCAGGCCAAGGAGGGAGAGCGAAGCTAAGAACCTCCCCATCCATAACAGCGATGGTCTGAATAGAGTTCAAGTTTATTTGACTAATTCTTTCACCACTTGTCAGAGAACATACTTTTGTTTGTGGTAACAAAACAAGCTCTTTCCTCCCCCGTTTCTCCTGCGAGTAGCACAAGCACTTGTGTGGAGCACAAATTACCGTAACCATTATGATGTTTGCTGTCAAACTCATTTATTTATGCAACTGCTGTGGAAAGGCCTGGGGCCCAAAAGCAACCCTGAAAGATTTCAGAGCCCTGGTGTGGGGTCATGAAAGGGAAAGTGAGGGGGAGGGAGAAGCCTCCACTGGTTATGAGAAAGGAACTGACACAGGAAATGGTCACATATGGCACAGATTTATTGTGTCCGGGACTTCCCATTCAAAACTCATTATATCCACAGCTCAGAGCAGTGCGTGGCACAGCCACATTCATTTTTAGGTCTGGCATCTGACAAAATTGCTGTTCTGCTTTCAGGTGGTGGCGGTGGCAGTGGTAATTTTATCATTTCTAGACCAGAGAGATGGTGACTGGAATTGCATTGGCAAAAGCTCTGCTGTTTGCTGCCCCTCACCTTTGTGTTGAGCCACAGGTATTGGTGTGACTGAAGCTTCAGTCAGTGAGGTTGCTGGTCAGGAGAAGAGAAAAATCCTCTCAAAACACCTAAAGGAAATCAAGATTATCTTCAAGGGGAAGAAAATGGGAGAAGCTTTGGTAGCAACAGGAGAAAAAAACCTGATACTTGCAGAACAGCATGTTTTTTAAAGGTGAAATAATAGGGACAAAAGGTGTTTCTCTTTGCATTTTTATTTGTCTTTCCTGGGAGACAGGACCCATCTCACACAGATGTCATTGCAGAGACAAACTAAAACAAAGATGGTTTTTTGGATGGTGGTTAATGACTTCAAGAGGTTTGTGAGAATAGTTTGTTTGTCTTACCTGCTTCATGAGATCATCTGAAAGCTCCAGTCCAGGCTGTTTAACCATTTTTGTCTCCATGAACAATAAAATATCTGGTAACGCTTTTGTCACTGCATTGGATTTGTTCCTGAAATAAGCATTATTGGGACCTTTGTGTGTCAGGATCACTAAAATGATCACAGTTCCCAATTCATTAATCATAACGCAGACAAAAATCCTTCCCGATTCTGTCTTTCTGATAAAGTTTAGTAGAATTATGGACAAGCTCCCCTGGGCCAGTGCTGACAGTAGCAGGAATGGGTCTCTACCCAGTCCAGCAGCACTAGGGTATGAACACTGGAGCTTCCTATTGCACCAAGACTACAGCTCCAAACCCACTTTTGTCCCAGCCAACACAGAGGTGCCCAGAATAACTCCTGGGTGCTTTCCAAAAATTATCACGAGTTAGGAGCCAGTTCAAAAATTCAGTTTGGAGGTGATCACTGTCTTCTGGAGGGTCCATGGCTTTAATACTATGGAAGTGCTATGCCAGCTGGCCTCAGGGACTAGAACCTGACTTGACACTGGTTATTTTATAAGTTTTGATGGATAAAATGCTCTAGCAGCTCAGTTCCTGCTGATTGTTCTGGACACAAGTACTTCCAAGTATGACACCTTGCAATCCAGAAGATTTGTGGAATTATAAGAAAAATCCCTTTATCCAACCTGGTCTGGGCAACCTCACTAATGGGCCTTTCCAGATTTACTCACCACCTCCTTTGAGCGGGATCAAGATATTTTGTCCTGGCTGGGTTGTTATTCTCCCCAACTTTTCATGGGTTTGTGAGGCAGATTTGATGTTTTCTCTCAAATACAGAGACCTACAATGATCTCTCTGACTCAAGAGGTTCCTGACCTGTAAATCACTGAAAGCCTGAGGAGCATTTTAGGTGAACATTACTATACAAATGCTTGGTTCCCATACTCTTTTTGATCCCTGTTGGAGAGCATTCTGACCACAGAGATTTGCTGGTCTCCCTTTTTAAGACTTTACTTGTGCACTGATGCTTTGAGGTCAAGAATGAACTATTATTATAGTTTCTGGGAACTGGAATACCATAATTTTTTGTCCATGACTGGGACAGATATATTTTCATCTGTAACTTGTGCCTTCTGTCTCAGGCATGGGGAGCTCTGAAGGGTTGATGCAAACATAAAAATGTATAACTGTATGAAAGTGGCAAATAACACTTGATTTTACAGAGAATAAGCAGCTTCAATATGTGTGGTCATATCAAAGCATGCACACAATGAATGCAAGAGCAAATATTTCATGTAATATACCTGTTTTTCTTTGTATTTTCATGTGAAAGGGAAGGGTGAATGCAGATCTCAGAGTGTGTAAGAAGAGAGTTTTACTACTGAGCTTTGTTCAAAGGAAGCACCAGTAACTGTCTTTTCTCTACTTGGGCCCTTACTTTTACAAACCTTGAAGGAACATATAGTATTTTTGAGTCCACAAATGTGGCTAAAATTGGCTGGCGGGGGGGGGGCGATGTCAAAGTTTTTTATAGAAGAATGATAAACAGGAGAATATAAAACCCCCACACAGAGTGATGTTATGAGACTCATTTCCTTCCAAAATAATTTTCTTTAAAAGAAAGAATTAACAGCCTAAAGCAGTAATTTTATTTTTATTTACATGGTCCCTGCTATGAGTACATATTTATATGTGTGTGTGTTCCCATGGTTTAACCCCAGCTGGCAACTCAACCTCAGAGAGCCCCTCAGCCACTCAGCCCTGGTGGGATGGGAGAGAGAACTGGAAGTGTAAAAGGGAGAAATCTTGGGGGTTGAGATAAAGACCTTTAAACAGGGGAAGTAAAAGTTGTGTAAGCAAACAAAGCAAAACAAATAATTCATTCACCACTTCCCATGGGCAGGGAGTGTTTGGCCACTCCAGTGGGACTCCATCACAGGTAGTAGTGACTTGGGAAAACAAATGCCATCGCTCCAAATGTCCTCCCCTTCCTTCTCACCCCAGCTTTATATGCTAAGCATGACCCCACATGGTCTGGGATATTCTGTGGGCCACCTGGGGTCAGCTGTCCTGGCTGTGTCCCCTCCCAAATCCTCGGGCACCCCCAGTCCATTCACTGGTGGGATGAGGGGCAGAAAAGGCTTTGACTCTGTGCAAGCCCCTCTCAGCAATAATGAAAACATCTCTGTGCTATTAACACCATTTTCAGCACAAATCCAAAACACAGCCCAAAACAGCTACCACAAAGAAAATTAACTCTGCCTGAACCAAACCCAGCACGTTTGTACACAAACACATGAGAAACATTTGTACCACTGTGCCTTCCTCTGCAACTGAACTCAGAATAATTTACCTTTTCTGGATTTCCAAGGTGCTATTCCTGGGCTCTTTTTTTCCCCCCCTTTATTTCCCATTTGAATGTCAGCAGGTCAAAAAGGAACAGTTAATGCTGATGAATATTTCCCTCTCAGCAAAGATATGTGCTGGCCAGCCCAAGGCCAATGAATCGCAATTTCTAAACAGTGTCCCATTTATCTCTCCCCTCCCCCTTCCTCCCCTCCTTGCTTTTATATTTTTGTAGCTATAATTGTAGTTAAATTAGAAATAACTGACGGGCAAATGCAGTCAGATGGAAAGAAAATTGTGGGAGATTTATTTTATTTTGATAAAAAACTGACATTGCCTTTTGTTTTTGTCAGAAAGAGACTCTATTTTTCCTTGTGCCATGAATTGTGGAATCTATCACGAAATGGGTAAAAATTATTGAAGCAAATGGTGGTGTTAACCTGAAGGGGAAAATCATTAATGTTGATGTATTTCATTCAATTTTAAATGTAGAATTTATTTTATTTTATTTATTTGGCATTGGGGAACAAGGGAAAAGGCAGGAGACTTGTAAAGGACTCCATGTGCCTTTAAGTCAGAACATCTGTTTTAAAAAATGCTCTTCTCTCCTTCCACCTCTCTCCATTTTTCTAAATAAAGGATATGATGTGGTGATGGTGGTAGTGGTGGAGGTTTTTTCCCTAAGCAAAGAGGGCCCCCTTGGCGCATTATTCTTTTCAAATGTGAAATGAGGTGGAAAATCCTCATTTCACGACAGGAAGGACAAATATTGACACAAAGTTAATATTTGTCAGGAGCCCTAGAAGCAACCTGAGTGCTAAAATCTCATCTAGATATATGTACTGGTATGTTTATGTATATAAATAAATAATAAATTTGCCTTGATGATGGGTGGAACCTGCAGAAATCAAAGTCTGCTCGCTGAGGTGGAGGAATTATCTGCAGAGGGTGAACACACACACACACATTCCATGTATCATTTCTCTCTCTTCTTGTGTGGAGCAGGACAAGCAGGTGAATTCTTGAGCCCAAAGGACATGTGTCCCCTTCCTCTGCCTGTGTACACAAGAACCCAGCATGAAGTTCAACAATATGAGAATATCTTCTCTATCTTTCCCACATGTTTTTAAGGACTATGGTTGACTCTTTTTCCCCTGTTTTTTTCTCCCTCTCACACACACGTGTGTGTGTGTGCAAACACACACAAATAGAACTTTTGTAATCCAATTTCACCCATGGCAGGGGGATGCTTCTGGAATTTATCACTGCTATTGTTCATCACCAATGTAAATAGCACATGTCAGCTCAATATTCAGTGGTCACTCAGCATTTATTAAGTCCTGTCCACTCTGGCCTTTTTTAGAGGAAAGCCCTGGGGCAGATAAGCTGCTGGCCGTGACATGCAGCGTCACTTATCTGTTCGCATTGATTATCAGAGTCAGCTGTGGTCAGGACTCACTTTTTTCTTCTCCTCTAAGACCCCCTCTTACAAGCACCCCTGCTTGGATTTTCATGAGGAAATAATCAGATTAGGGCTTCAGTGGCGAGTTCATATGGAGTTCTCTTTCTCCAATGTGCTACTAACCGAATAAACGTGTTTTGTGGTAAATTGTAAATGACATTATGATTACTAAGGCCAGCATGGGTTTCATTTAAAAGTGATCGAAATTGCAGGCTGTAGAAATTGTGACTGGCAGATAAGGCCATTTGGAAAAAGACAAGCAACGATGTGTGTGTGTGTGCATGGGTGTGAGTGTGTGCAGGAAAACAAGCCAGCCCCCTTTGCAGGGCAGGCGGGGCTAAGGAAAGTTCTGAGAAATCACGAAATATCATCAAATCCCATTTGTAGACATGAGAAATGTCACCAGGGGGAGATGGGGTGTTTCCAGGATAGCCGTGGATGAGATGTGTCAGCCTTTGTGGGCAGGTTGCTGGCGGCACAGCGCATCCTCCCAATGCTCCGGGACAATTCCAGTGTCTCTGAGCACAGCATTTCCACTTCTGTTCTGAACAGAGCTGTCCCTCACCCTTTTTTTGCCTCCAGCGCAAACTGACAGCAAAATACTACAGCAAAATGTTTACACTGAAAAGCAAAAAACCCCAAAAACAAAAAAAAAAAAAAAAAAAACAAAAAATCCACAAAAAAAAAAAAAAAAAAAAAAAAAAAAAAAAAACAAACAAAAAATCCACAAAAAACAAAACAACAACAAAAAAATAAACAAAGAAAAAAAACCCCAAAACCCAAAAAAAACCACAAAAAAACCCCAGTGAAATCCCATCTCACTTGGACATCCTCCCTAAGCAGAGCTCACCGTTTATGTAATTCCATTGCTTTCCTCAGGGACGTGCAGAGGGGGAGCTCATTCTGGGGAAGGTTCACAGACATGGGCTGCACATGATGATTCCCCTGGAAATACATAGTAGTCAAGAACCCACAGGATCCAGTCTTTGAGATGTAGCTAAAGGCAGAGCCCAGAATTATTTAATGGAATCACAGAATGGCTTGGGTTGGAAGCAACCTTAAAGATCATCCAGTTCCAACACTCCTACCATGGGCAGGGACCCCTTCCACGGTACTACATTGCTCAGAGCTCCATCCAACATTTCTCATAGTTAATTTCTTTTTTAGAAGTCTGCTACTTTTATCTAGCAGAGGTTTTCACATAATGTGTCCTTGATAAGGGATGTCCTTTTGCCCTAATGTCTTCTCAGTCATCATAAACTAGAAGTTTGTGACTCTCAAGGATGTTTCTGTCCCTTATTTTTTATGTGACTTGAATACATGTCCCCAAGTGCTGAATGAGGAGCACAGAATTGGTTTGGATATTGGCCATGCTTTGCCCAACACGTTTGTGAGCACAGCTGACTAAGGAAGGAGCAGGCTAGGTGAGGGAAGGAGAATTCTAGCTGACTACAGCAGCAAATTCCTCCTTTGATTTTATTTTGAAGAGAGGAAGGAAAAACAGAAACATACATCTTTTTCTAAGATGCTTCAGGCAGAAATGTTTATGGTTTTGGTGCCTGTATCTGAACTCATATACTTTTATTCTCTCTTCATAATCAGTGGTGATCTCATTGTTACAGCCTGAGGCACAATTTCTCTCATCTTAAAGCAGAGACCTGTATTTAGTCAGATGGAGCACACCGTAAACTTATAGCACAATTCAGGACTTTTGACAAAGGTATGGAGTGGCAGCACAAGGGGGAATGGCATCAAACTAACAGGGGTAGGGTTAAATTTGGTATTGCAAAGAAATTCTTTACTGTGAGGATGTTGAGGCATTGGTTGCCCAGAGAAGCTGTGGATTTCCCATCCCTGGAATTGTTCAGGGACAGGTAGGATGGGGGCCTGAGCAACCTGGTCTAGTGGAAGGTGGTCCTTTGCAGGAGGGTCAGAACTAGATTATATTTAAGGTCCAACCTTACAACCCAAACCATTCTGTGCGTCTATGATTCTAACTCTTCTAACAGAAGACTGTGCAGATTACATCTCTTCTCTCTAGAGCCTTTCATAAAAGAATCCTCTTGACTTCTCTGCAGAGGCACTTGGGAAGAGATTTAGTGGAAAATCCTGAGAAGTGTGTAATGATCTTCACCCCTGTTACATTCAGTGAAAGAACAAAGTGTTATTTAAAGTGACTTTTGCACTCCCATTCATTGTGTGTTACACCTACAGATGTTGCAGCTATCAAAAGAAGTCCAGGTGACACTCTGCACTTGTGTTTAAGTGACAGGATCCCACCTCTGGTAAATAAAATTATAGGATTGTAAAATGTAATCCAGATGACTGAACAGAAGTATTTTAGCATGAATTTCACTGGTTTTAAACTGCTTTGAATAGATGGCTGGGGAATTGGGTGTGTTTCAGTCACACAAATGTGTGTTTAGTGTAATTTCTGGTGCTGTGGGGCGTCCTTGCAAGGCATATGTCTTCTATTGACCCTGCGTCACATGTCTCAGGTACCTCAAGACATCCCAAACAAATCTAGAACCTGCCTGTGAGCAAATGTTTGAAATTCCAGATCTCAACGGACTGCTGTGGGAGTTTGGAATTTGGAACACATGTGAGAGTCTCCTATATTTTTAGGTATCTGAATCTGATGGGTTCTTCCAGCTTCTCACTTGATGAGGTGGTTCATCACTGGAGTAGATTAATGATGTTCTGGTCCTTTCTAATGTTTTCTGTTTGAAGTGCAGTCTCTGTGAGTGGGATGAGACAGCATTTTGTAGGGTTAAATTATCATTGCAAAGACTTGCAGTCATTTCCTGATTCATCACCCTGCTACAGGCTTGGGACCAGGGAAAATGTAGAAGGCACAAGGACATGGGGACAAAGTGCTGGGTCAGACAAAAAGTTTGTCTTGCATGTATGCTCTTTCAATGGATACTGCAGTTTTATATGTAGAAAGAACAAGGTAGGTGCAGGTGATGCCTCTCTGTCATTTGTTTTCAGTCCTCAACAATCTTCAATTCCAGGACATCTAGAGGTAGATGCAGTTTTTACCTATTTAATATCCCTCAGTGTCCAGGCTTCTCTCAAAATTATGCAAAATTTTAACACTGACAAAGTGACTTTAAATTTGGAATGGGAAAACAAAGAGCTATTAAAAAAAATTGATATGATGTCTGAAACAATTTTTTTTTCCCCATCTCCCTTTATTCTCTTCCAGGAATTTACAGAGATGACAGTAAGTGCCTCTTCAAGCCCTCAGTACAAGGCTACTTCTGCAAACAGACAGATCATGCACTTGTCATCTTAGAAAACTTGGATTCCAGTGTGGACAGCCAGAGGCTGTTCCCAGTGGTTACAATGACTGGAAGCTTTATGGACACCTTCACTGATGAGACCTCACTTTCTTTGTGTCACCCTTCAGAGCATCGTTCTGCTTTCTTCTCTGTTCTGCCCTCCACCAAACTCACCACAGTTTGCTTCCCAGACGTGGCACCTCTGGCTTTCCGACTTTATCTTCTCAGTGGCCAAAACACAACCAGGCTGCCCCTCGCCATATTCTTCACTGAACCACTCAGCCTTCGTGTTTTCATCCAAGGGAATTATGTCTCTCCAACCCCTTCTTCTTTTTCACTGAACGCAGGGGCAGGAGCCAATTACTTCAGCTTTGAGGACAACCTTCTCTATGTTCTACTCCATGAGAAGGAACCTGTGGAAATAGTTGCTGGCCTTTCCCTTCTTGTGGCTTTCACTGTAACTGAGGCTGCTGGGGAAGCGAGTGAGGCAACCATAATACGTCGATTGGCTGATTTCTTGAAGATTGGTCATGACCAAGTCAGAGTGGTCTATAACGTGCTGGGAAGTGAAAGCACATTGCAGGTAATCTCAGCCAATGCCAGCAAAAAGAGATATCACTGCCCTAACATGGCCTTTTGCACAGCCTTTCAGAGCAGGTACAGCCCACAGGAAGAGGGGACACAGCCAGGGAGCACCCGGGCTGTGAATCCACCTGATGGGGCTGGTCCATCAAGAGTGCTGATCATTGAGCTTGGTGATCTGCCGGGTCATCCAAGAAACGAGTTGACAAGTGACAGCCTAAAGAGTTTGGCCAGAACAATTATCAACACTCATCAGACTGGAGACCTTCAGAGTGGCCTTGGCTTGCCAGTTGACACCCTAATGGTGACTCAGTCTGCTTTGCTGTCCCCAAGAGAAGGTAACAGTAGGTAAGTAGCTGATGTATCATCACCAGACACTGATTGAAGTGTAGCGAGGTACTTTATCCACTTGATGTACTTATTAAGTTCTCCATTGACTGAAATATGACTAACCATGCTGAAACATGTTATAAAGTTTCCATGACTTGTCCAGAGAAGCTGTGGGTGCCCCATCCCTGGAAGTGTCCAAGGCCGAGTTGGAAAAGGCTTGGACCTGGTCTTGGACCAGGTCTTTTGGAAGATATCCTTGCCCATGGCAGGGGCTGGAATGTGATCACCTTTAAGGTCCATTCCAACCCAGACCACTCCATGATTCTGTGATGTCAGAGCTATACTAGCTGGATTCCCAACCATCAATTACCATGTTTTTCTATTGGTGCTTATGAGTCTCTGGAATGCAGAGATGTCAGTGATGCCTTAAATGAGGAACCGAGTTCCTGGAAGTCTGCCTTGAAACTATAGAGAATTGGGTTAATTCATGTTATCATAGCTCTTAAATTCTAAGCAATTAAATCTATGAATGTTTATAAATTGATGTGGCACCAGGGATGTGTTATTGAAGATGGGTTGTTGCCTTAACTATCTTGAAGATCTAAACATTTATTCACATACTTTTAAAATTTAAGGCAACAAAAATCTGTTTAATCTTTTACTTCAATATCCTGCAGGACACAAACCACTATTCTCCACCTTGATACCTTAGTGTCAACTTTTATTTTTACCTAAAATTCTAGAAACCCATCTGATCTTGATGATACAGGAGCTGGACACATCCAGTACTATCTGAACATGTGCCTAGGTGTTGGATTCTATTCCTGTTCTTTCTGTCACAAATACTTGTCCATTTCCTCTTGTCAGCCTTTACCTCCAGATTCCCATGAGAGCTCCTGGCTTCTTTCCTCCACTTTTACATCAGTAGCTTTCTGGGCATTGATTCTTCCTCTTCCAGATACCTTCAAAGTAATCAAATCACCTCACTGTCTGCTTTGGAAAAAAATCAAAATATTTGAGTTCTGGTGAGTGTTTCTTTCTTTCTCTATCTCTGTTTTCTGAATCTGTTTGGAAGTGGGCATGACTGAAAGTCAAGGTTTCCTTCTTGGTGGCTTCCCTAGCTTTGGCATTTTTAAAATTCAGCTGCGCAGGCTGCTGGGCCACCTTGACAAGACCATGACTTTTCCAAGAAAGGCTGGACCACAGGATCATTGAGGTCACTCCCAACCTGGCATTCTATGATTGTATGGAATCGGCGCCAAATGCAAAAGTGGTGTTAAATCCCATTTTCTACTGGCACAATTCAATGATTCCATTAGCCCATTCTCCCACAGAAACAAAAGAGTTAATGGTCTTCTGTTTGCTCACTGTGTTCTTTAATTCCTTTTCAGTTCTGACTTTCCAGAACCCAGTTCCCTCTGTTTGCCCAGATTCTACATCCCACATGATCTGGACCCCCATGTTTGACTTTTCTGTTGGTAATTTATCAGCCCACAAAACCATGCATTTTATCAGCAGTGGCTTTATATTTGTATCTCCTTCCAGGTACAGCAACAGACCTGCATCTCATTTTGACAGAAGAATACACAATACTCTTTTGCTTTACAATAATTTCCCCCTGGAGCTCCCTTTTGAGCTCTGCCAGTTGAAGAGTTCTTGGTCAGTTTTGTACATACTAAATTTTATCGATATTCAATACCAAGACTCACTTTTTGAAGGTCTTTTTTCCCTCTCCTCCATAGCAACAAGAAATCCTTTCTCTCCCTCCTTCCTCTGTCCCTGTCTTGCTCTTTTCAGCCTCATACTGCCACTATTTGCATAGCCCAGATGTCAGCCCTTATCTGCAGAGGAGGCTGTGAAGAGCAGGGCTGGGATGGGAGCAGACAGCAGTGTATTTCAGCGTCAGATCCTGAAACAGTATTAAAAGCATATGGGTAATATGAAAAAGGTAATATCCCATCTGTTTTTAATAGGGGACATAGGATTTGATATTTGGCAATCTTATTGTGTACTCTCTTGATATTGCATAATGTTATTTTTTGATGTTGTGCACTACTGAGGCTTATCCAAGTATAAGTATATTCCATATATTCTATCTATGAAAGAAAGAAATTGGATTTGTCTAAGACTTATCCTCTGAAATTAATACCACATCCTCTCCCATTTGCTGCTGACCCATGAACCATCCTGATGTCTGCCAGTGACACAAACTCTGTTCACATGCTTAACTTTTCTAGTAGACACTGTGTGGTTTGTGGTGGAAAAGGACCCAGAAGGAGGACAATGGTCTGTGACTGTGGGAATCTTTGTTTAGTTGTTTTGGTTTTGGTTTGTTGGTTTCAGCTGGAGGTGGTTTTTTGTTTGTTTGGGGGGGAAGATTTTATTTTTGTTTTCTTTTGGGTTGGGTGGGTTTTTTGTTTTGCTTTGGTTTTTTTGTTTTTTCTTTTTGTTTTTTGGGTGGTTTTTTTTTGTTTGTTTTGTTTTGTTTTGTTTTGCTTTGCTCTTGTGCTTTTACTTTTGTGGTTTTTTTGGTTTTTTTGTGGTGTTGCATTAAGCTCAATTAAGAATTCTTAAGTGCAAGATCAGATCTTAAATCAGGGCCAGTTCTGAAGATATACTGCATTTTGGATCAGCACCTCACTGTTGTGAGTGGGGCTGTTTGTGTTACACTGAATGGCACTGCAAAATGGGACAGCAGAAAAATTATGTGGGAAATTTTACAGTAGGTGGTAAGACCCTGGCACAGGGTGCCCAGAGAAGCTGTGGCTGCTCCTGGATCCCTGGCAGTGTCCTAGGCCAGGCTGGATGGGGCTTGGAGCAACCTGGGATAGTGGAAGTTGTCCCTGCCCATGGAAGGGGGTGGAAGTGGATAATCTTTAAGATCCCTTCCAGCCCAAAGCATTCCATGATTTACATGATCCTGAGACACGATCCCAAGAGACCATTTAAAGCAGGAAAGAACCATCTTCTGTGTGCCAGCAAGGAAACCTCAAGGCTACCTTTTTTCAGGCAGAAGTGACATCTCCACACTTTGACTGCTCTCCCAGCTGTGTTTTGTCTTCCTGTCTGTGCACACTCTGTGAAAAGATTCCAAGCAGTAAGGATCAGGAGAGTTCCCTAGGATGGAGGATGTTTTACTACAGACACAAGAGCAGTGCTAGCCTAAAGCCTTGGATTCACTGTCCCAGTTATGGGAAGACCTGGGATCTTTATTGAAGAGAACACTCACATCACCAGATCATAGGACTGGCTCAGAACTCACCCACCCTCAGCTGCTCGGGCTCCTCTGCACTGTTATTTATTGCTCCCCATCAGTCATAGCTTTTCTGGAATTACTCATGGCTGACATTTCCGATGCAATAAAGCCACAGATAACCTGTGAAATGAAATCAGGGTTTTCCTGTTGGGACATGTACTGTCCCCACTGTCTATCTGTCTCCATTTAAGCAGCACATGCTGGCACAGGCACAGATAATAGGACTGGGGTTACAAGTCAGACAAAGTATTCCAGTGTATTTTTTTGTAGAAGGAAAAGAGGAATATTTTCACACCTGAGTCATGCAAAACCCAGTTGGCCCATCAGAAATACAGAGAACCTGCACTCTTCCAGGCCCATCTCCTTGGGCTTTCAGACCAGGGAATTGTTCTGCATCACTATCATGCTCAATGACTCTCTGAAACGAGGTTGGAGCCAGGGGAGGGTCAGTCTCTTCTCCCAGGTAACAAGCAGCAGGATAAGAAAAAACCCTCAAGCTGCAAAAATCTCCCACCAGGGGAGGTTTATGTTGGATATTAGAGAAAAATATCTTTCACTGAAAGAGTGGTTAGGCATTGGGACAGACTGCCCAGGGCAGGGGTGGTGTCAGCACCCCTGGAAGTGTTCAAGAGGTGAATGAATGAGACATTTGGGGACATGGTTTGGAGGTCAACACAGTGGTACTGGGTTAATGGCTGGACTAAACAGTATTAGAGGTAGTTCCCAGCCTTAATGATTTTATGGTTTTGTAACACAACAACAACTACAAAAAGATCTTTAATCAGCACAGACTGGATGTTCATTTGCAGCCCAGGACAGTGAGGCTGAAGGGGAGCCTTGGAAACCCTGCTGTGGTAAGGTATGAGTCAATAGGTCTGTATTTCACACTGCCAAGCCTTTAAAAAATATGACTTGTCTGTTATGATTTGAAGTGCTTTTATACATGATTTTAATTTAACTCCTTTGTTAGGGTCACTTCAAGCACGGCTCATTAATTTGTCAAGAGAAGACAGAGGTGATTGCTGTGACTGCTATAGTCTTGCACAGCTGGAGAGTCAGAGATGTCTATCACACAGTGTATCTTCCAGTAAAATGCCTGTGTATAATAGATACTGTAATGTATTTACAGGTAGAAATCCCTGTTTTGCAAAATCTTCCTTATATCAATATAAATAGGAAATAACAAGAAGCACAGTGATGAATATATTGTGTGTCTTTGTGCAGGTGCCTTTATACAAAATCAGGAATGTAATTCTGGGCAGTTGTCCAGAAGCCATTTAGTCCCTATCCCCACACTACTGCAGGTGCTTTGCTCCTTCTTGATTGACCTTTAACTGGACACAAACTGAAATTTTTTTTTGGTGAGTTATGTTTGAGGTAACGTATGAAAAATGGTGCTTGTTCAGGAAATTTCAGGCTCACAGCAAGGAATAAAAAGGAAGCAAATTATCAAAGAATGGCATATTCCAACAGTAATTCCCATGCAGAGCACTAAATGAGATATTACAACTAATTCCCTGCGTCACACAGCACATATGCAGGCAGCAGGGCTGGAGTTCAAACTAGATAAATTCTGACTCCTCCTAACCCCAAAGTTTTTGTATTTGGTAACTTTTGTGCAGGTTTCAGACAGTCTGCTGTGTGGAATTGCACAGGGTTTTATAAAAAAAAAAAAGACTTGACAGCTTTTTTCATGCATAAATATACCTGATTTTCCTCCAGTGATCAGGCAAAGGCAAGATGCTAAAAATCTCCATGTCAAGAGCTGCAGATATTGTAGCACTGGAGGTTATTTCAAAGTTTTACCTGCTACACCCCTCAAGTGAAGGTGTGGAAGTGATGATACTCAGAAGCTTAAACTAAGCTTAAAATCTCCTTTAATTTAAATTTATTTAAATTTAAGTTAGATATTCACAGGGTTAGATTTAGGTTAGATATTCAGTGTAGAGAGCATATTCTTATGTAGAATGTGACCCTCACTCACAGCTGATATACAAAAAAGGACAAATTCACTTCAAAATAATTAAAAGGAAGGACATTTAAGATGATAATGGAAACTGAGTTTATTTTAAGAAGTAAGGAAAAGAATCATAAAACCATTTAATAAAGAGTTTGTTTATCTTGGCAAAGCATATCTGGAAAATATCATTCTATCTGTGAAAATACATTGCAAGAGTAAATACCAGTGAGGAATCTCTCTATAGCGACGGACAATGACAGCACAGGAACCAAAGCATATAAGGCATCGAGAGGTAAATTTGCATTTAAAAATAGAAGCAGGTTCCTCCTCAGATAACAAACTGGAAGACTATTGCAATAGAACTGGAAAGAGACATTTCACTTTTCCATTCAATAATATTTTCTTGATTTTTTCCCCCACATGGCCAAAATTATATTATTATATTTATTTATTTATTTACCTATTTACTTAATAGTTTGGGGATAGTTGAGGTGGCCAACATCTCTTTTATAGTCTAGTGAAAAGGTGGGAAAGCCCATATGAAAAACCTAGAGGGTTTTCCATCGGAGGAAATTCTGGTTCTGTAATGGGTTCTTTACGGGAGTGATAGGATAAGAAATATCATGATTATGAAGTGGGGGTTAAAACTTGAACAAAAAGTATTATGTCAAATAAAACTGCCTGATCAAAAATTGTACTTTTGGAATTAGGATGAAATTTTTATTATCAATTAATAATTCTTTTCCTAGTGGGAAACTTAATTGTGGGATGGGCCAGAAGAGGTGGATGGCCATTGGGAACTTAGAGACTCAGACACATCTTCCCACAGTGAAGGTGGTGACAATGGATGTAAAAATAGTTTATGTGAAGGGAATATTCTGTGTCAATAGAATATTTATCTGTCTGAACAACAGTGAAATTTTAGTGTGTTAGTAATCTTTTGCTTCTGGTAGAATTGAAATTGGGCATCAAAACTCAATTGTCAATGTAAGGAAGGCCCAGTCATACCAGGGATGATGATGGTACAAAAAATCTTTAATTATGTAGAGATTAGGCCTCAGATCTACAGTTTTTAACCTTTTTTTTCTTTCATATTTAAATCAAGGAAGGAAAACTAAGGAGGCATTTTTTGACCTGAGTCCATGGTCAATAGAGTTAATTGAACTGTAGCTTGAATGTAAATGTTTTTCATTCAGTCTGTTCCAAACAAGCACAAAATATGATGTCTGTCCATAAGATTGTTTGGTTTTGAAGGGGAAAATACAAAAAGCAGCCCTTTGTATATGAGCCTCATGTGAAGCTAGCATTTCCCTTGCAGGTTTTCCAACAAATCTTCAAACCACCTTCCATGGACCTTCACATTGCCTCTCCAACAATAGTAGATGAATATTATAATGGTTTTTCACCGTTGCTTTCCTGGACAGGAACCCTTTTGGCAGTGTAGGGTTAAGAGGGTCTATCACCAAGATATATTTCACCTCTAAGCCTTAAATTTTAAAGTAAATTTCTGTTGGCATCTAGTGTCCATGGTAAATGTATCCAAGAATGTGTCATTCCCACTCAAAGGTGACAGCTGTGAATTACAAGATTCAGGCAATTAGAAGTCCTACCCCTCACACAGCTTTGGTTGCTTGCTCTGACAATGGCCTTCCAAAACTCAGCGGGCTCCTCTGCAGGAAAGGAGCAGAAGGTAGGAAAGGTGAAAAGAGAGCAGGAGAAAGCAGAGGAAGAGGAAGGTGGAGAGGGTAGGAGAGATTTGGGAAAAGGAGCACAAAACTTTGCATCTATGGGAAAAAGGAGGAATAAATAGCCATATACCCCCCACACCAGTCTTGGTCTTTGAAACTGATGGGTTTGTGTTATTACGTCTCAATTAAAAATGAAGAGGATCAGCTCAAGGGAAGTTATTCCCTATTTCAGTGCTCCCTCAGAAGTTAAGGTTGTTCAGATACATGCAGGAGATCCCGCAGTGTCCCTGCTATGCTTCTCAAGCACTGCAAAAATATGTGATCCCAGCACTGGTACCTCAGTGCTGTCAAACAAAACCTGCCTTGCTCGTGTCACACATGAATTTATTTTCACTCCCAACAACTAACGGGACTTGAGACATAAGTGATGATTTACACGACGCAGGCACCAGCAGAGAGGAGCTGCTGGCCACATCTCCCAGGGACCAACCCTGTCCCCACTCCGCCTTATTTAACATGTGAGTGGTGTCACCTCTATCAGCAGAGCTTGTCTGCTGTGACATTCGAGTGAGTGACGACCGTGTTGGCTCCGAGGCCAGCCCGCTCCGCTGTCACATCGTGCTCCTGGCCTCCGCTGCACGTCTGATGGGAAAGGGGGAAAAAATTCTTCCACATGCTTTGTTAGCAGGAATCTGGTGAGCAAAGGGTTAAATGGCTTGGGGTGCTGGGTGTTTGTGGGGTAGTGTGCATGTGTATATATGGATATGAGTGTGTGTGTGTGCATATAAGTAGTAAAAAAAATTACATATATATATATATATGTAGAGTATAGATATATATACGTGCACAGGCACCTTGGTTTGGCTGTAGGACCTTGTGCCCGCAGGCCACAGTCACATTATCATCTGGAAATTGGATAACGACAGCACAATGACAAATCCAGGTTGCCTGCAATAAGGTGCTAATCCCTTTGCTTTAATATCGGAGCAGCGTGTAATGATGTTTGGACATCACTCCAGTTTACTGACGACCCCACTGGGGCCGGCAATAGAAGCGTACAACTGTCTAACAAGCCATCAGGTGACCGCCGTCGTCAAAGCAACGGGGGATGCAATCTAATCTTCCCTCCATCCCTTCCAGCTCCCAATAAGGACCAGATTATAGAAGTGGCCCATCAATGCTTGGTAACTCGAATCAATTAACGTTAATTCGCACAATGCTATGATGTATTGTGATCACTTTCATTTCGGAGAAGGGGGAAGAAATTGCTATAATTCACCTAAAATGAGGTTGTCTATGGTGCTGAGGTATTAATTGGGTGTCCATATTAAATGGAAAAGGAGCAGGGTAGTGAAGGAAAAGTGGATGAGTGACTCTCTTGGCTGCTATTGACCTATCAGAAGAAGACAGTGCCCTTTTCCTTTGCTTTTATCTATTACAGTTTTCCCTATTGCGTGTCAAGTTGATGTATTATAAAAAATTCATTTGGTGACCTTCCACCCCCCTAGCAGATTAAACAATTTCACTGGGATGGCATCATTAACAGGGCCTTGCATTTAATGATGATTTCTCTAAAAGGCCACGGAGATTCGATTTTAAGCTAACAGATTTATTGCACTATTATAACATATCGTAAAAAACTGTACCACCTACGGTCTGGTTTTAGGATAGAAACTGTTTAAGAGTTTATGTGGAGCTTAAAGTGGTATTACCTTGGGATACGCAGCCCGGCAAAGCTCTGACCTCCGGCGGGATGCTGTTTACTTTTAATAAAAGACATTTCTCTGACAGTAAACTTGGGGACTGTGTTACAGAGGAGGCCTGGTTTAGCTCCTTGCCACTGGCTTCGTAAATAGGGGCATTTCCACTGATCTATGGCTATTAATGGAAGTCACTAATGAATCTGGAGGATGTTTCTCTCCTATCAGATACATCTGCTCTGTCCCTCTTCTTCTAAAGGCTTCTGGTGATCTCACTTCTAGACCCTTCATCATCTTTGTTGTTCTATTGAAAGAAGGGCCTAGGGGGAAGTCATAGGAGGAGATGCTGAGGTCACTTGGTTTGCTCAGCCTGGAGAAGATGAGACTGAGGGGAGACCTCATTGCAGTTACAAGTTCCTCATGGGGGGGAAGAAGGGGGCCTGCACTGATCTCTGCTCTGTGGTGACCAGTGACAGGACCTGAGGGAATGACATGAAAATGTGCCATGGGATATCTAGGTTGGATGTCAGGAAAAGTTTCTTCACCCAGAGGGTGTCTGGGCACTGAGCAGGCTCCCCAGGGCAGTGGTCACAGCACCAGACCTGGCAGAGTTCAAGAAGTGCTTGGACAATGCTCTCAGACACAGGATTGGTTTGTTGGGTCTGTCCCGTGCTGAGCAAGGAGCTGGGCTCCATGAATCTCTTTGATTTCTTTCTATAATATGGAAAAATATGGGAATTGGTGGAAATAAGTCATCCTTCAAATACCTTTTTTTGCTTAACGGAAGAATGACCTCAGACTCCTCATTGTCTTCTCATGCTCATGTCAGTCTTCCCCATCTGTAATAATTAGTGACAAGATCTGCAGGGGGTGACAAAGCTCCAACAGTGCACCTGAGAGGGCAGAGGTCTGGCTTATTTTATCATCCCATGACATCAGAACCCATTCTCACCCAAAAACTCTGAGTTCCTCACAATGTTTCCAGTGCATACGCACCTATTTTGCCTGCCATAAGTCCTCAGCTTGCCTATGCCCTGTCCTTGCTAAAACTCTCTTTCTTGAATCCCTTACAGTTACCAGCAATCCCCACCTTTCCATGAACAAATAGAAATGTCTCTTCAGCTGGATCATAATTCATTTAGTCATATTATTCCCTAAATTCTTCCCAATTTCCTTCCTCTTGCAAGATACATTGATTTTACAGCACATTGCAGACATACCAGACAACTGTTCAATTAATTTCAATGTCTATTAGGAAATTAAATATGCCAGGGGCTGTTCTTTGGCACCCAGGCCAGCTGACATATTTCAGCATGGCCTTATCCAAACTTCCAAGTGAAAATATTTTCTGACTGTATTAGCTCCCAGACCATTTGGGAGTTGTTCTGGAATTTGCCATTGGACCTAAACAATAGCTTAAGAGAGACTGACATTTTAATTGTAGAGGTGATCAGGTGTCAGTGCCAAGGCTTGTTTTTGGTATCATTTAGTTTTCTAGAAGACACATTGACTTTAATGGACCCTTGATCCAGGCTCTCATCCTGATCTTCCCCTTGAAGTCAATTGATAATATTTCTTCTTCTTCTTCTTCTTCTCCTTCTTCTTCTTCTTCTTCTTTTCTTCTTCTTCTTGTTCGTCTTCTTGTTCTTCTTCGTCGTCTTCTTCTTCTTCTTCTTCTCCTTCTTCTTCTTCTTCTTCTTCTTCTTCTTCTTCTTCTTCTTCTTCTTCTTCTTCTTCTTCTTCTTCTTCTTCTTCCCACTATTATTATTGTTGTAGACATTCTTATGATAACATGATATAACTAGATTAATAATGATATTACTATATTACATTAGATTATGTCAGGAATAAATTCCTCCCTGTGAGGGTGGTGAAGCCCCGGCATAGATTGCCCAGAGAAGCTGTGGCTGCCCCATCCCTGGAAGTGTTCAAGGTCAGGTTCAAGAGTTCAAGGTCAGGCTGGACAGGGCTTGGAGTAACTTGGGATGATGGAAGGTGTCCCTGCCCATGGTAGGGGGTTGGAACAAGATGATCCTCAAGGTCCTTTCCAACACAAATCATTCTATGATCTTCTATTTTATTATTACAGTTGATATTACAATTGTAAATAAAATGACAAGTTCTCCTTGATTTTGGGGATACTTCATTTTCTCTGCCCCAAATCTCTCCACCAAGTTTCTCAGTTAATCCACAATACCTGCAGCAGACCCTCCAGTTTCTGCCCTCAGACTTCCCTGCTGCTAAAGGACAAGCACTTGCTCTCCTGTGGAGCCTCAGCCTGTTCAGCAGACATGTGTAGGCACTGAAGGTGACAGGATCAGGGATGCCTGGTGTCCCTGCAGACTGCGGCATCCCCAGCCTGCTGTGCCCACATCTAGAAGGGCTGCAGGGCACTGAGCATCAGAGCTGCTCCCTGTCAGCAGGGAATTGCCAACGAGCCTGCTCCTGCCCAGCAGGAGACTCCAGTGGCAAACAGCACATCCTTCATGGCTACAGGATGGAGGCAAAGGCAGGTCTTGCTCTGGTCCTTGCTGGGCTACAAGCACTCATCTACCTCCACCTCCCTGGGGCAAAGCTGTGCCAGGAAAGGCCTATTTTCCTTCCAGCACAAATCAGCAGGGGAGCAGCAGGATGCTCCTTTCTCCTCCTCCACACTGACATAATTTTAAGGAATATAACTTGCTGTGTGCAGGGTTGTGCCCTAAGGCAGGGGGTCCCTCACAGCATGAGTCAGGTTGGACCATGTGGGATATAACTACCACATTCCATGCTGTGTTGACCAATTTTAAATTACCTACAAACAGACATTCACTTTTACACTTCCATTTTAAGTATCAATGTCTAGTTTTGCTTCGTTCTGTTTTCTTCACTGTTATTTTACCAGAGAGTGAAAGAACAAGGATTAATGGCTCTAAATTAAAAGAGGAGAGATATAAATTATATGTTAAGAAGAAGATTTTTACTGTGAGGGTTGTACAGATTGCTCAGAGAAGCTGTGATTGCTCCATCCCTGGAAGTGTCCCAGGTCAGACTGGACAGGGCTTGGGGAAACCTGGGATAGTAGCAGGTGTCCCTGCCCATGGCAGTGAATGAAACTGGATAATCTTTAAGGTCCCTTCCAATCCAAATTTTCTATGACTCTATGACTCTATGATTTTATGACTCTACTCACCTTAGGGAGTGAGAAGTACTTAGATCCACATTTTGCGGCAGCCTTCCTCTACGCACACTTTTAGCATGTAGAGACTGAGGTGTGAATTCAGGGCATTTTTCTTATTTGTTAAAGAAGCTGAGGAGAGAAAAAGAAAATTGGGTTTTACAGAAACTATGCTAAGACTCACCTGAACCTCTCTGTGCTCAGCTGGAACCAGTGAGCTCACAGAAAACTGCAGCTCTTTAGCTTAAAAACAGGAATGATTTGGTGTGTTGTATATGACTTGGTGTTTGGTCACACAGCTCAATGCACATTTTTGGAAGAAGGTGGATAACAGCACCTTATTGATGCCCCTGACATGAATTTCAAACCTAACATCGTCTTTGAGACTTCCCACCAACAAAAATACAAGATAAAGAGCCAAGATAAGAACTAAAACTTCAATCCAAGAGCCACCTCTCTAGTCTGCACATATCCTTAAAACATTAGTTGATCTTTCCATTAGCTGTAGTTCACACCAGTATTTTCCATCAGCTCAGTATGAACAGTTTCTCATTTCTAATACAGAGTAATTCTCTGAAAAAAAACA
Organism: Onychostruthus taczanowskii; assembly: GCF_017590055.1. Lineage (NCBI taxonomy): Eukaryota > Metazoa > Chordata > Aves > Passeriformes > Passeridae > Onychostruthus > Onychostruthus taczanowskii. The sequence goes on along the minus strand of NW_024506994.1, from coordinate 2,033,205 downwards.
TCCGCAACCATCCAAACTAGAAAAAAAGAGCTAAAAGCAAAGGAAACTTTAGCTCTGTATATCTTGTGTTTGTAAACACCTTTAAGCAAACACTAGAGATCCATGAATAGCTTTTCTTCTTTCATTTCAAGACAATACCAAACCCCCAGCCACTTCGTTGCAATTGCAGATTAGAGCTTTTTATATATATATAAAAATTATATATATATATATATGATATACTAAATGGCACAAAGCACTGGGAGAGGGAATGAAATGATCCAGGCTCAGAAAGAAGTGTTGATTCTTTATTCAAATGCAAAAGCTCTCTCCTGGGATGTTCTAATTTAAATTTCAGGCTTGGAAAAACCAATGTCTTTCAAGGGGGTGTCTGTAACTGCTTTATTTCAGTCTGCAGACTTTGCAGATTGGGAAGGTGATGGCAGGAAAAGGAAATGCAGTAAAGCCCTGTAATTGGTGTGTTTGTGTAGAGGAACCAAGACTTGGTTCTTAGAGGAGTTCAAAGGTTTTCAGTGGAAATCTTTCTCCTGGACAGAGGACATTTGCAGGGTCCACTGCTCTCAGTGCATTTCAATGACGAATTTGGGGCTAAGGCATTGGGTTCATGAATCCATAAAATCCCTGTCTCTGCCACATACTTCCAACATGATACCAGGGACATAAATTACTTTGTTAATTTCTCACTTTTCCATCTGTAAACTGGGGATTGAAACAAAAGGATTTTTTCATACTTTGGTGCTGCTTTTTGCTTGGAAGTGAGAACTCTTTCCTATTTCCATGCATGCTGCTCTCACCCAAGGAATCAAAGGGTTATGATATGGTAAATATCATAGTAGGTAGGTAGGAAATAGGTAGAAAATAGGAACAGAAAATAACAGCGAAAACCTTATTTCAAATTTTCCTTTTTTTAATTACTTTCTTTTTCTTTCCCATCACTTTTCATGTGAAAGAAATGGAAGCAGACAACATTCAGAAACATGCTTATACAGGAGACCCTACAGCATCTCTGTTCAGGTGCAGCCTTCAGATGGAGAAATCAAGAAGCAGCTTCCTGTACAGCCAAAAATAATTTTCCTGGACAGAAAGGTAGAATTTGCCTCCCTGTGTATGGAGATTTTATTTAATTCAGTATTATTTTGACATTTGAGATTTTTGACATTTGAGATTTTTGGCATGGAGCCGGGTTTTGCTCCATGGGGCTCAGCCATGGCACCAGAGGAATGGCCAGCAACTGATCCCAGCAAGTTCCACCTGGAGAGGAGGAAGAACTTTTTTCCTGTGCAATGTTTGAGCCCTGAACAGATTGTCCAGAGAGGCAGTGGAGTCTTCCTCACTGGGGATATTCCAGAACTGTCTGGACACAATCCTGTGCCTGGTGCTTTGGGATGACACTTCTTGAGCAGGGAGGTTGGACCAGATGAGCCACTGTGGTCCCTTCCAACCTGATCCATTCTGTCATGTGGCCTCACCTTGAAAAGTTATGGTGACCTTTGTGACATTTGTAGCATGTGACCCATAAATGCAAACTGCCCTCAGACAGGGGACATATATATAAAAAAAATTACAGTTGTTAAAACCATAAAAGCTTTCTTTGGTCTTGCTGAGGAGACAAGATTGTAATTCTACTCTTCTGTTCTTCCTGCCAGGGTGAAAGAATTGACAAACTGGGCCCTCCTGCAGAGCCCTGGGTTGTATCAGCTCATCTCAAGGACTCCTCTGAGGCTGTGCTGAAAGGTTTGGATGTGTTTTACCATAGCAAGGGTTATGGCAAAGCAGCTATGAAAAATGCTGGTGATAACTTTAGGAGTTCTCCCTGAGAAATACTTCAGTTGAAAACCAGTCTTTGGGCTGAAAACAGAAGGTTGCAGTAGGAGTTTGGTGAACTGCCCAGTCATATGCTACAGGGGAAAAAAAAAGCTTTCACGAAGTCTTTTTGTGGGCTGGTAGCTTAAAGGAAGTGTATCCAATAGTTTGTCTTGAAAAGACATATCTGGGGTCAAAAAAGGAAAGAATGAAGAATTAGAAATCATAACACTTGATTTTCAATTTATGTTAACTGGGGTATTTTCTTTAGGTTCCACAACACCTTTTTTATCCCAAAGGATCTGGCCAAGTTTAGAGAGAAACAAATGCCCATAGATTATAATTAACATATTATAAACTGATTTTTTTTTTTTTTCATGGGGGATCTAAATGTTTCCCTTCTGGTCTTCAATTATCTAAAAACATGAACTCATTGAAGACTCAGGAAAACTTGTAAAAAACTCTAAACATGTGAGGATTTCCCTCAAGGTTGTGTGAATATGCTTAGATATAGAACCTTGTTTAAGTAGACTGCTGAACCAAACACCTGTGGATGGTCTTTCACTGCTAAATTAGAAGTTGGAAATTATAATGATTATAAACATATAAGTTTAATTTCTAAAATATTTAAATATTAGTAAGAAGCACACACAATGAAAATTTAGGTTCCCTATTGCAGAGAAAGTATTTTGTTCTCAGTAAAGCCATTTTTGTGTTATTTTTGAGTTGAAAAGTTCACATTTAGAGAAGATAAGTAGCATTCATGCTAGAGATCACAGCTTCTCACCCTTTCAGTCCCTGTTTCTGTTAATTAGAAATTCTTCCTACCACACGATAGTTCTAGGATACAGGTTAGAAAAATCCTTTGGTGTTTTCTGCTGCTTTTCATGCCTTTTCAGGGCATGTTCCTAAACTCCTTAGGTTTAGATTAACCAAAGATTATTGGATCAGGTACTGACTTACAGTGGGAGGAAGGGAGGGAGGAAGGAAGGAAGGAAGGAAGGAAGGAAGGAAGGAAGGAAGGAAGGAAGAAAGAAAGAAAGAAAGAAAGAAAGAAAGAAAGAAAGAAAGAAAGAGCAAGTCACTGAAGGGAAAGACACTTCACATTCTCTAAAAGATACATGCATCAAATTAATAGTCAATAAACTCCAGCAAAGGAAGAGCAGCACAGTACAGATGTTCTGCCTGTAATAGTTTGCTGCAGTTTTCCCTTTGACAAACATCCTTATTGCGCTCGTCTTTTGAAGCACGTGAAAGCAGCATTTAATGGAAATGGGTCCCGTCTAGCACACTGAGGCTGCTTCATCTGACAGCAGTCAAAGTGCCTCGTGGAAGGCAGTTTAGCTCCAAATTAGCTGTGCTTCTGCGTTAAATACCAGCTTGCCTGAGAGATCTTTGGGAAGAGTCCCATATATATCTGTAGCATTCTGAGCTTTGGAGCATATGTGCCTGAAAGCTGAGCTCGCGTCTGTTGAGAGGTACAGTACAGTACTCCAGGCTTCTTCACACACTAGAAATGGCAATTATAAACTATTTGGACAAGGCCCTCTGTTAAAATCTGCATTACAGAGAGTATGAGAGCCAAGAAAATCTTGGTAGACTGTGCAGACACTGTCATAAGGAGGATCGTATGAGTGGTAGATGGATGAACCAGGATTAAGCTGGAACAATAAAAGAAACTTACATTCCCACATCTCCATCAAATCTATTCACAGTATAAATCACTGATTATTTATATATCACAGCTGATCCTGGAGACTTGTAATGAAATTGGCGGTTTGGTGTGCTAGTTGTTGTACAGAAATAGAAAAAAACCCCATATATGTGGTCAAAACTAACTGGGATATTAACAAATTAAATTGTACCAGAGTCACAGAGAGGAGAAACTTTATAATTTATGTTGCTAAATAATTAATATGTGTCATGGTCTTGCCTAGGACCTTGTCTTGGGAAATTTCTGGCTGTAGTTCAGCAATTGCTAATTCACCACATTGCTCAATATCCTGAACATGAGAATGGCAGAGTAGAAATGTCCTGCCCACATTCAGCTTTATGTACCTTCACCTGTGCTGCTTAACTGCAATAAAATGCCAAGCCACCTGCTTCATAAAGCAAATAGTTATGACATGTTGTCTTTCAGCAGGCAAAAGTCTGTGTTTGTGATCACTGGAGCCAGTCCAGCATCCTGAGGAAGTTCTGGCATCTCACCCCCACCTGAACCAACATTTGGAAATTTGTCAGCCTTTAGGATTTCACCCCTTTCACCCCAGGAGTCTGAATGCAGATCAGACCTGGCCAGCATCACTCAAAGGCCAGGCCTTGGCTGGTGCTCAAAGATACACACAATAAAATGGGGATCCAGTTGCAAAGTAAATTATAACTTTTTAAAAGAGCCTACAGAAATAACAATCATGGCAAGGGCAAATGTTGAGTCAGAATGGATTCCCTGATAGATCACAACAAGAGGTAACGTGATGGAGAAATTCTCTTTCCTGGGTTTCATTTTAATGTTCCCCTTGGAGTTTTTCCCTGCCAGATTTCCAGCTGACAGTGTCACCTGTACTGTCTCAGGGCAGTCACCACAGACATTTTCCATGGCCAAATACCCTTCAAAGCATCTGACAGAGTTGGAGAAAAATTCCAAGAGATTTAACAATATGACAGGAGGGAATATGCCTGAAAGATAAGGTGAAACAAATCAGAAAGGAATTGAAGATTCAGCTTGTCCCTTAGTTACAGGGGTTGACTCCTTGAGACCATCCCCTTGGGACACCCTCATTATCACTCTCCTAACCTTGGTGAAGTACTTAGTCACACAAGACATGAGCTAAATTTAAAAATGGGCACTTGGACCTTTCTAGTGCATCTCTATAACTCCTGCTACCTTTGTTTGATCCCTTTAACTGCTGCATTCACATTACACCCCTATAACACACAGAAAATGCCATTTCACAATGAGCTCAAAGAATAAATATTTAGAAGCTGAAGCCCTCCAATCCCTCTGGAATTTGTTTTCTGAGTATCTCTGTGTGAAATTTTCTGGGGTTAGACACAATGCTTAAGATGGATAATTAATTTAGGCTTTCTGAAGTCCCTTAAAGTCATGAGGACACCCTGAGGTGCTTAAGTGGCCCTTACCTGGTTGCTGTTAATTGCAATATGATTTTTTCTGACTCTCCAGGGCTCACCCAAGTGCAGGTCATAGAGGGATGTGCAACCTTTTCCAATCTGGCTGTCTCCAGCTCAGGAACAAACTGGAGACTTGTGTTCACAGTCACATCACCTCCAGGTAAACCCTGTATTCTGTGTATTCTTTGTTTTGGTAAAATCAAAACCCTACAGGTGGCCTGAATTTATAAAAAAGGAGTTAAACTTTGTTTGAATGGGTGGAGCTATGCCAAACCTCCAAATAGGCTGAGTTCTGTTCCACATCCAAGCTGGCATTCCCCAGGCAGCAGGGGAGCTGGGTGATTCCTCTGCTATTCATGCAAGATCTCTCAAATCTGATGAATAAGTACAGAGAAGTATTGTCAGAAAAAGGTGCCTCTTTCTCCCTGGATTCCCTAGTAAGTATCCCAAGAAATTAGAAACTTAAAATCAGTTAAGTTGACTGAGCAAACTTTTTCCTATAAATTGCAGCCTCTCATTCCCTCTTTTTTCCCCTGTTTATGTTCAGAAATTTTCCATCTGTGCTCCTGGCTATTTTCATAGTGCCTTTCCCTGACTGTTTGCTTGCACCTGGTCACTTTTATAGGTGGTTATGCACATTCAGAGCATGACTCCAGGACTGGGCTCTGCCAGGGCTTTCCTAAGAGCTTCTGCAGATGATGTTGGCACATTCAGAGGCCCCTGAGCATCTCAGTAAAGAGGAGGCAGGTGTGCTTATGCCTTCTTGGAAATGCCAATTGAGGGGGACACTGGAGACAAGGCACCCTGTGAAGTCTGCCTTGGAAAATCCTCAAGATGTTTTCACAAGAGAAGCACCTCTGCAACTGTTTGGGGGCCTGAAATTATCTCTAAATCTGTTTCTGAAGGTATAGAGGGGTCAAAGTGTTGGTTTCTTGTCTCAGGATGGCTGCTGAGGCAAGGATATGGAGAAGCAGGAACAGGTCTGGCATGCAGTCCAGGGACATACTACGATATAGATGTTGTAAGACTGTGTGTAAAACCTCTGTGGTTTTGCATCCATCCATCTGTCCATACATTTATTAATCCATTTATCCATCCATCCTTCCATCCATTTAGCCATCCATCCATCCATCCATCCATCCATCCATCCATCTCTCTTTATATAGATATATATGCATGGATATTTCTCCAGATAAATACCACTGTAGATGATATAGATATATTATCTATCTATCTATCTATCTATCTATCTATCTATCTATCTATCATCTATCTCTCATGTCTTGCCTCATCCAGAAAAAAACAGAGGGAACAAGTATATCTAACTGGTGAAGTGGCCAAGTGGAAGTGGGTAATAAAAAAATCTGAGGAAAAAAAATTAGAAGTTTGTAAACATTTAGGCTACCACAAATGGCTCATCCAAATCCAGTGCTTCCTATGGCTTGGCAAAGGAAGAATTGGGGTGCATGAAACACTTAGAGGTGGGCCTTCCAAGGGGGGAGGGTTTTTATGTATTTTGAGCTGCTAAACACATGCAGCTCCCATTACCTTCTCATCAGTGAGAGCAGATGGAAAGTCAGCACCTCACAAGATCTGATTCTTTAGGATGGAAGCACAGCTTAATGCAATGTGTTTGGAAACCTGTTTCAGGTAAATCCCAAAATCTTTTTTCTGAACAAAGGTCGAACAGAGATCCCTTTTCTGAAATATTTAGCCAGTCAGAGAATTACTAAGGATTAATAAGAGAATCACAGAATGGTTTGGATTGGAAGGGATCTTTCAGATCATCGAGTTTTAACTCCCCTGTGTTGGGAAGAGACACTTTTCAGTAGACCAGGATGCTCAGAGCTCCATCCAGGCTGACCTTCAACACTTCCAGGGATGGGCCAAACACAGGTTTCCTGGGCAACTTGTGCCAGTGCTCAATACCTAATTTAAATCTGCCCTCTTCCAGTTTAGACCCATTCTCCCCCATGGAGCATGCTTAGAGGTACCAATGTGTACAGGCAGCTGATGCACCTGTGTAGGTATCACCTGTGTAAATCAGATTATTCCACACTTTTAAAGTGCATTGCAAAAGTACACACCAAAAGCACAATGCCTTTTGCTCCTTGTAATTGGGAGCCGTGCTGGAGGCAGCATAAAGGTTTTTACACTTCCAGATTCGCACTGAAGAGGTTTACTTTAAGGAATTAAACAATCAAATAGTAGATGTTTGTGATACATCTTCATGAACCAGTTGCTCTATACACCTAGCCTGGCGTAATTCACTGTTTGGAGACAGCTCAGGAGGTGCAGCTGATGTCAAATGCAATAATCCCAAATGTTTTAGTGGTAGCTCCTGGGGAGAGCAGACTATTCATAGCCCTACTGCATCATCCTGCTCCTTGTTTTACAGTAATATTCCCTTCACTGATATGGATCCCAATGGGTTTGATACATCCACTTTCCATTTAAGCCAGCAGCATCCTACTCACAAACTATTAGAGTAGTGCAAAACACCTTTAAACACCTGTCTGTGTAAAGTTCTTGATACCTGAGAGATTTCTTCTCTCAGCTGAAGTTCATATGTGTTTGTACCTGCAGGCAGATTTCTCCCAATTGGAACATGCTTCCCACCTTGTTCTGATGCAGCCCAGCTTTGTTCAGGTGGACAACACTGACACAAATCTAATTAGTTTCTGCTAAAAGTACCTACAGCTACTTGCCCTGGTCTCCAAGCCTACATCTGACAGCATTTCTGATTTTTTTAATGAACTGATGAAAAAAACAGGCTTATAGATTTTATTAAAAGTGGAAGTCAAATAAAAGAAATATCCATCCATCAAAATGTTTAGAATTGTGAGGTTAGGACGAATAATGAGTCAGGTAGTAAGACACTTAGTGAGTTGATGTGCTAATCCACATCCTTCAAGGTGGTCTACAGAGAGTACCAGGGCCAGTTTTCCTAAACTCCTGTCCTTGCCAAGCACATCTGCACTCAGAACTTGTTTTGCAAATAATTTAGGGAATCAAAACCTCTTTCTATTTCAAAAGGGCAGTACTGGTCCTCTTCCAGTCCTTGCAACTCAGATCTGAGACCCAATGGATTCTTGAACACAGAGACTATGAGCAATGCCTGGCTTGATTCTGCCATTTAGAGAAAACTTTAGAACCTCTGAGTGCAGAGCACTACTCAGAGCTTCTGTCTTTCAAGAGACTAAATATTTACTGTGTAACAGCAGGGACACTGACATTTTTTATTTATAATGCTCATTATCAACATGGTGGAAATTATTAACAAGTTCACTGGGAGTTCTCTGCATCATGGATTTAATCTTCATGCTGGTGACTATTTCTGCGTTTCCCCAAACTTCTATAGATATGATTCAGGTATAGCCTGTAAAAAAAAAAAAAAAAAAAAAAGTATTAAGAACTGTCTTGTCACAACCAGATTCTGTGGCAGAAAATGTGCATGTTTTCTGTAGGGGCCTGATCTGTCTGGCCTCAAAAGCAGATGCATTGTGAATGTATTATCTGAGGTTTGTGTCAGTTAGACAAATTCATAGAAGAAATATTAAGTACTGTTGAATGCAAAGAAGCTGTTTATGCTTCAGAAAGCACTGAAAGCTTGAAACTTAGCTTGTAGAAAAATTATTACATGTATGGGTTATCTTGGTACTCAGTCCTAAATAAATATTGTCCATTAATGTTGGATCTGTCTGGAGATGGATTTATGGTTTGTCCCTGAATGCATCTTTACCAGTGGCATCCCTGTTAAAAAGTTATAGGGTGGTGCTTTAGCTGTGAAATTGCTGTCCTTGCTTTTGTAACAAACTGACTGCTTTAAATTCTCAGGGGTAAAGTTCACTGTGCTGTCCCAGCCATTTGCCACCTTCTCTGTGCCCTTGAGAGTCAGGGCCAGCATGATCCTCGTTGTCATACTGGGCTCAGCAGCATCTGCATTCATCATCGTTCTTTCCTTCTGCTGGTTCAGGAAGAGCAAAAGCAACAGTAAGTTGAAAATATCCACAAGAATTTATACTTGCAGACTCCTTGTTTCATTTAACAAATCCCCAGAGTGGCCACGTTCATTAATAAGGAGTTTGTAGTTTATGCAGAGACAAGAGTTGGGCTTCAATAATCAGTGTGGTTCCCTTCCAACTCAGAATATTCCACGATTCTACGATAGTTTAAGGTTATACAGATTTATGCCTATAAAAGGTGTCTGAGTCCAGACAGATATTACAAAAAGTTTATTCTAGGAAAGGTTTTTTAAGCACTGGAGCAGGCTGCCCAGGACAGTGGTGAAGTCACCATCCCTGGAAGTGTTCAAAGTTGTGTGGACACAGCATTTGGTGGCATATATATATATATATCTCCAAGCAATATTCTACTATATATTCAATAATATGTTCAGTTTTTGCTTGAATTAATAATTTCCGCTGAACAGAGGATGCGCTGAGAGTGATGTGACTGTGTGTTTCATTGCAGAAACGAGGACTGAACAGCCTCATCTCCCACGGGACAGCATCAAGAGACCCAGTGAGCAAGCACAGCCTCCTGCAGCTCCCACCAAGCCTTGCTACAATCAAGGACCAACCAAAAGTGGAGTGTCTGTAGCAGGAGGTGAGACTGCAATTCATAAATTATTGGACACTGAGTCACTTTATGTCTTTTAACACATTCAGGTGTTCTCTGGGAAGTGATGGAGTCACCATCACTGCAAGAGTTCAAAAAATGTGTGGGATGTGGCAGCTGGGGAAAGGTTTAATGGTGAACACAGTGATGCTGCCTTGGTGGTTGGACACAAGGATCTAAAAGGTTTTTCCAACTTCAGTGTTTCTATGATTCTATAGGTTTGTATAGGATCAATGGTGCGTTCTCAAAAAGTCTGTCTCTATTGCCTACTCCTTTTCCTCCCAGATTTTTTTCTATTTATCATTTCATCTCCTTTAATACAGGTGGGGTGAATTCACAGCTACACTGAAGGCAGCAGCATAATCCCACTTATGGTCATGCTGTGATCCTTGGGGTGTCCTGTGTGGGGACAGGGCCTGGATTTCAGTGATCCTTTTGGGTTCCTTCCCCACAATCCAGGATATTCTATGATTCAGTGAGCCCATCATTTCTCCCAGCGTTTTTGGAGTAGGGCAGGGACCAATACTCCTGTTGTCCCCACATGCCTGGAGGAGCAGGGTTCCTCCCTGCCCACATCTCCAGGTGCTGGAGTGGGACAAAAAGCTCTGGGCAGTTTGCAGGCTGTGAAGGACTGTGAGTTACACTGGAGGTAAGAAACCCACCCAGGGCTCATTTGCATGGTCCTGTGAGTCCAAACCCAGCAGCCCAAAGCAGCTCCACTCCCACCCACCCCACCCTGTATCCCACTTTATTCCCCAGGGTCCTGCCACAAACAACCCTTTCCCTGCACACCTCCTCCAGACTTGTCCTTTCATCATCTCCTGATCAAACCCGACTCCTTCTGAGGTCACAGAAAAGCAGACAGCCCCGGGGGCATGTGGCTGGCAGCACAAAGCACCAGCTTCCCTTTCTGCAAGTGTAAAATGTTCTTACAGTAGTTGAGGGCTTTTTTTTTTTTTTAATCTCACCTGCCAACAGCACAGATCTAAGGGCATTCGGGTAACCCTGATGAACCTCCATTTACTCTGTTTTGGGAATTTCTTTTTCCTCCTCCTTACTGAAGCCTGTGGATTACATAAGAGGCAGGAAGAGGCGAGCTGGAATTTTACCTCCTTTTAATTAGTGTCTATCACAAAAGCAGAGGGAGAGAGAGAAGGAGAGAGGAAATTCTGCAGTTTACGTGTTTTGATATTTGCCATACTCTTCCAAAACACGGCATTCAGCTGTGTGCCTTAGGACACATATCTGCTATAAATTCATTTTTTATCTAATTTGTCTGAGATCTAAGCTTCCTGTGGAGGTCTGAGATCAAAGGATCTGATTCTGTCTGATGTCGGCTCTGACACATAATGCGTGCTGACTTAGTTCTGTCTATAAACTCGCAGTGGGAGGCTGCCACTCTCCCTTGGCACCTTTACATAGTGAACTTTCATTTTGGCTGGGGAGGCTGACAGGTACAGCATTGATTGGAGCCGTCGTGTAAATAATTCATGGGAAGGATTTTTTTGTCAGAAAAAGGCAATCCAGCCACTTAGAGTCTTTTAGGAATAGTTGCAAGACAAAAAGATTCCCCAATATGTTCAAATCTAAACAAGGGTAACAATATCTTAAGTGAATTTAATACATATGACTTGGAAACGTCTAATGTTTGATTCCCCCCTATTTAAAGTGCTGTTGGTTTTGGAGAGAGAGAGAAGAAATCAAAGCTGCACTCTTTTTGTTTAGTTTCTGCTTTGTAGTTCTTCCCCTCATAAGAAATACTGCTTTTCTAATACAATTAAGTGTTCAGGGCCTTTATTTATTAATCACCACAAGTAAGATTTGCAAAACAGAGATTTTCTCATTGGTGGGTGTTTCTGGAGTGCAAAGTTCAATGGATCAAGGGCCCTGGATATTGTACCAAAAGGAGCAACTGAGGATGAAGATGAGGAAGAAAACAATATTCACAGTTATGCCGTGCAGTAAGGAGAAGGGATAAAGATATTGCCTTGCCCAGCCTTGGTCTAACAAGGAAAATCTCCTTAGCTGCTTGTAATTATCTCTCTCTTGAATTGAAGAACTTTTGATGCACTAAGACACTGTTAACAGAACACACCTGGAGGTGCAGGAACATATTGTTTCTTTTTGCTTTTTGCAATTTATTCTGGTGGTTCAACAGAGTGCTTGTATCCTCCTACAACTTACATTTCTAGCTTCAATTTTCTGTCCTTTCCCTGAACCTTTTCGGAATGGTACCTGACTGATTCTTATTCTTGGAACTCCTTGGATGTCTTCAGCTAGAAATCACTGTATGTTCCTGAAAATGTTATACCAGTCTGTAAATTGGGTCTCTCCTTCTGGCTCCCAGCTTGCTCAGATCAGCTCCTCCTCCTTCCTTTCTATGGTTTGCCATTATCCCTTTGTTTTAGAAAATTTCATCAGAATCAATTTCAGTTTAAATTCCAAATCACCAGTGGCTACGCTGAATTTCCATTTCAGTGGTAGAGTCTGGTACTGCCACACATCCCTGAGAATTATTTCCCATATATAATTTCTGCCTGAGCTCTGTTAGATGGGACTTAATCCAGTTAATCATATGCTTTCATGATACTGAATAGTTTGTATTTAATGCTTAAAAATCAGGAATCTCAAGGCAGTACTTCATCCTTGAACCTGCTTCTATCCAGTAAACTTGTAGCCTCTTCCACTGATTCAAGCTTGCTTGAAAAACCTTTTTTCCACTGTTGATAATGGCACCTTTGAAGATGAGAGAGTCAATAAATCTCCAGAACTAACATGAAGCTTTGGTATAAGAGATCATGACCTTATTATCTTGTTTATGTGTCTAAAGAGGAAAATTGAACCTGGTGATATATGTAATTTGTACCTTAAATCAGCCAACTACCTAGAGTTAAAGCCAGCTTAAGAAGGAAAAGTGCTAAACATAATAATATATCTCACTGCTGAAATTTTGGAAACAACTTTCTGGTGGATTTCCAAGAGGTACAACCCTGAAAGTTAAATTTATGAGTGTACAAGTTGAAAAAAACAACAACACCCTTTAACAGATCCCAAGCATGAAGTCATTCTGACAGCCAGGGCTGTCAGAGTTCAAGTTGGTCAAGGAGTGTCTGTGCAACCTTTCTGAAATATGATTTAATTTTAGATGGTTTTATGAGAAGCAGGGGCGGTACTCAATGACCCTTTATGGATCCCTTCCAGTTTGAGATATTCTATGATTCAACAAATATAGTTTAAATTAATGAGTTACAGAAAATGCAGAAAAAAATGAATCTGAACAGCCATGAGGCTGAATGTTACAGGCTGAAACTGAAAGGACAAACCTAAAACATCAGAAGTGGTCATAACACATTTTCTGGCATTATTTGTGCTAAGGACTTAAAATGTGTGCTGATAAATGGACTAAAAAAATCTGATTTTGTCCACTCACACATGACACATTGACCAGGACTAGTTCTGGATTTGGAATGAGTATTAAAGGTTTGGGTGTAGGCTGATGGCTTTTCTTTTCTTTTTTTTTTTTTTTTAATGTGGGGAGGGAGAGGATTACAGGAAAATTATAAATGTTTTTAGCATCCACATGAAGCTACAAATTAGGCTGCCAATCATGGCACACTCTGTCAGCTCGGAAATTATCTACTATGTCATTACAAGTGACCGTGCCTCTGTTATTGGCAACTATTTGATAGATAAGGATGCAAACATTTCCACATGAAAAATGTATAGTGTATATTTTCCTTTTCTTTCATTTTTTTCTATGTCATTTTTAAAAAAAAACATCATTGCAGGTTACAGGCTCTGCCTCGAGTAGGACTCAAATGTCAGAAATACAAAGTTCTACCTTAAGTTACAGCCTGTTTCAGAAAGGGATGATGCATTTTAAGGGTGTGTATTATTAAAATATTATCAGTCTTAGCTATACATAGCTTACTAAGAAACTGTATTCTACACAATTGATTATTAAACATTTATTAAAATTTTTCTAAATGTTGGAGATGCTCTAGCAGCTGTGAGTGTGTCAATAAGCACAAACCAGCTGGGTTGTTGTTTTTTACTTATTTGTGGAAATAGCGAATGGTTGTTTGGCTTTGCCAATTTATTTCTGTCAAACTGAAATGTATGGCCACTGAAACTATTTCTGTAACAGTAACTGCTTTTTAATTAATCATAGAATTACAGAGTGGTTTGGGTTGGAAGGGACTTTAATACTCACCTACTTCCTCCCACTGTGAGCAGGCACGCCTTCCACTATCCTAGGTTGTTTCAAGCCCCATCCAACACTTCAAGGGATGGAGCAGCCACAGCTTCCCCAGACAACCTGTGCCAGGGCCTCACCACCCTCACAGGGAAGGATTTTTTCCTAATCTCTAACTTAAATCTCTCCTATTCAGTTTAAAACTCTTCCCTGTTGTCCTATCATTGTCCACCCATGTAAAATGGGGGAAAAAAAGTTAAAAATTTATTGATGCCTTTAACACACAATAAAGGCATAAAAGGATATTGTACATGGAGGTGGGGGTCTTGTAATTATTGTAAGAATAAAGCAAGTCTTGTTTTCACAGAGATGGAAGGAAGTGGAGCAGTGGGAGCTGCCACAGGACGTGCAGAGGAGCTGAACCTGCAGCCCTGTGAAGCCAAGTCAGCAAGAAAGCCAAGCATTGCCCAGCCCAAGACAGGGGACAGACACACCTTTCCCTCAGCCAGGAAAACTGGCAGTCACCAGCAGCCCCGTGGAGGAAGAGCTCCTGGTGACTCTGAGGAGCTTCAGCAGCCAGCAGTCCCGGGGTGCTCCAGCCCGGAGGAAATGCCCCAAACTTCAGCTGGGTACAGCCAGGAAGGAGAGAAGCCCGACAGGCTGCCCCAACCCCAGAACGATGTCAGAGAATGTGTTGCCATGGTGGCAGCAGAGGGGTGAGGCAGTGCTGGGAGGGGGTGAAGCAGTGTGGTCCCTGTGGGGCTGAGCCTTTTGCCTCTGTGCTCAGAGAAAACCCTACAGGTATTGGGATGGGCGACCACGTGGGCAAATGAGCCTGCAGCCAGCTGTGAGGGTCTTTGGTGCTGACCCCTCTTGGGTTCCAGAATGGGGTGGGTGCATCCAAACTGCCCTTTGAGAACATTTCTCCTGACTCCAAAACTCTCTCCAGGAGTTGTTTTGGGGAGTGCTTATGGGATGAAAAGCAGTCAGGGTTCAGCCTAACAACTGAACAGGGTTTCTGGCACTACGATGTTCTAGCATGGATGTAGTCTTAGTGTCTTGAGTATTGCTGGTGAATATCAATATATGTAAATATATATAAATTTCCCATTTCTTCCAGCCATGCTTTTAGTTTCATTCAAAGAACCTTAGTATGTACACCAATATTTTCCTTTTTTTACATTTATTCCTGTTTTTACATTTATTCATTGTGGCTTGAGTAAGTGCTTCCATAGTGCTCTACTTAAGCCTGTGTTTTGTTTTGTTTTGTTTGTGTTTTTTGGTTTTTTTGCTTGTTTGTTTTTTAGATTAAAGTGTTTTACTGAGTAAGTCTTCACCATGGCATTGTTTTCTGACACCTTTAAATCACTGACTTGTTATGAACACTACTCTTTATGGATTATAATAATAATAATGCTGATATTCTTCAGTTGCTCAGGGAATTCCTCTGTGCTTTGCTTTACTGAGCTGGAAGATGAGGAGCTTTATTATACCTTCTCTGTACCATAAAATTCTTGGTTGCAAGGTGTCCTGGTGGCACCAGATAAAATTTATACTCCTTTGAGGAAAAAAACTACTTAGGAAGATGAGGTTTTTGGCCAGATCAGAAGTGGAAGAGAAGGTGAAAAACCTTGATTTGGAACAAAACTCAAACAAACCACAAACCAGTTCTCTTCAGGTTGAAAGAGTTAAGGTGCAGATTCTGATCAAGCTGCTCAGTTTCCTGGGCACAAAAATAGATTCTCCATCTTCAGCTTCTGCACTATGGTGTCTTTATAATCATAATTTGGGGGTGAAATTAGACTGACTGCACACTGAGCCAGGCTTCTTGTTGAGAGGAGTTTTTTTGGTATAAGACACTTGTGGATGAAAACCTTATTAAGAGCAATGGATCAGTCTTTCTTACCTCCTTCCATGGTGTAGAAAAGCCATTTATTACATAATTTTCTGGAGAGGCCAAAATATTATTATTGAGTGGATCCATATGGATCATGATTCAGGGTCTGAATAAAAAGTTATGGCTTTCAACGACATCCATTTCAGGTGAAATTATTGGGAAACCCTTTGTTCTCTCCAGAGATGCTACATGGCAGTAGAACCTTCCCTCTCTGCAGAAATACAATTCCTCCATTCTATGAATTCTATTTCCCTTCAGTGTTTCTACTTCCAATAAGTTATTCCATCATATCCAACCAGTATAAAAGAAAATAATATATAATCACACATCAAAATGCCAGAAAAGATCATTTAATTAGTTATATGAAAATACAATACAAAAAAGAATTTTTGGGGGGAAAATGTTGATATACTGGAAATAGTTAAGGGTTTAAATTAATCCTTTAGTTCAAAATCTTTGAATTTCTCCATACTTTGTTTGCAGAATAAGTAATGTCCTGTATAGCTGGACCTCTAATAGAATTAACAGGGCTCAGTCTTTAATTGCAGCATTTTCAGCTGAGTGGGTGGTGGCACATGGGAAAGAAGTGGGGAGAAAGTGAAAAAAAACACAGTGAAAAATGGGTGCAAACATGCAGCAAATCCTGAATAAGTAACACATTTAGGGGATCTTGTGTATCAGAAAAAATAAAAATATTGAAAACACAACACTGTAGTGATCGGAGAGAAAGATGTGAATGAGACTCAGTAGTTGAAGAGGTTGAAGCCATTTCATGTCTCAACATAAACTTACTTCTTTTCCTAAAATTATTGGGTTTATGCTGAGTGCAACAGCAATTGGATGAAATGGGATCCTTCTGCTTCGTGTCAGAGGGAGATCCAGATTTATTTTGAAATGTTTCCATATATGTTTTCCATGAGACTGAGTTAAAACACTCACTCTTAATGGAACTGTGTGATTAATGGGAAGTCGTGGCTGCCCCATCCCTGGAAGTGTCCTAGGCCAGGCTGGATGGGGCTTGGAGGTCACCCTGGATAGAGGGAGGTGTCCCCACGCATGGCAGGGGCTGTAACAGGGGGGTCTTTAGGGTCCCTTCAAACCCAACCCATTCTGTGGTGAACAGCCCCACCCAAGCTGCTACTGAATGTCCTGGGCAAGGCAAAGAAGAGAAGAAATGTTTCATATCCCAAGCCAAAAACCTCATTTTCCAGTACTTTGAGTGCTAGCTTGTGCTGAGGGGCACTTGTTGTCATTGCTGTGCTGTGGTCAGTACTTTTGGTGATCCTCCTCAACCTTTGCTTCGAGTTCTTCTTAATCCTTACACTGCAACTAGGACAACAGTTGTTTCCACCTTTGCATGGGTGTTTTATGGATAAATTTGTGAGATTCTGCATTCCAAAATCCAGGGTGGGGCCAGGGTAGGGATGCAGTGGGAGGAGGCGGATGAAGGATCCACAGTGTGGTGTGTGGGTTAGCCATGGTATCACAGGGGATGTGGTGCCTTCATAGACCTGGGCTTATCCAAGCCCTCTGGCTCAGCTCAGGGCATTCAGCTGCTGTCAAAGTCCAGCTTCTGGGAGGACATAGAGAGACAGCAAGTAGGATATCAGCTTGGATTTTGGAAGGAGCTCGTGGGGACATAGTGGCAGAGATTCATGCTCCAGCACAGCCCACGCTCAAACCATCTCTGTGAGGGACACAAAATATTTCCAGCAAATCTACTTGGGTTTAACAAAGTGTAACATCCCCACACTGGATGTGAAGGAAGACTAATGTACAGGAAAATTGATAAAAAAGTTTCTGGATTTGCCTGTGGAGATCCATCCTCTGAGGCCCAAAGTCTTTCTGGACAGTCATGTCAAATGTCAGTGAAATTTGACAAGTTTGGCTCTACTCAAGCCAATGGCAAAAATTTCTTTAAGTTTGCTGGATTTGGGATTTCCACCTGGTAACCTTTTCCTGTAGTCCCATCTACAATACCTCTGAGTTTCTTTATTGATATAAATAAGAACACAGCAGAAAGGATGCTTTACTTTTAACCAAGCTCTCCAGGATTTCTGAATTGCTAGACAATGTATGGTCAAAATTATTCTTCTTCCTTTTTTGTTCCTCCCTATTTTGTGGGGGTGATGTTTTTTCCTCTTATGTCTGAAGTAGAGGAGTGCATTACAGACAAATTTGCCTAAGGCTTTGGGCCAGAGCTGATGAGACTTCACGAAGATACAGGAACAGGCACATGGATAGGAAAAAGAAAGCCTGTGAAAAATTAAAATGACAAGCCTGGTTAGGGAGAAGAGATAACTGGTGATGTAGTAAAATTAATTACAGTCTGGGTTGAAGAAATTTTGTGCCTAAGACAAAATTAAAAAAAAAAAAAAAAAAAGAAAAAGGAAATAACAGCAATGAGATTATAAACCTTTTGATCATCTCTATATGGTATAACTTCCAGTCCCTATTTATTATGGTATTTATTATGGCATTTATTTCTATAGCATGAGAGGTATAAATGGCAAATAAAGGAGGCAAGTGTCCAGTCAGAAGGTTTTTCTCTGAGCTCCTGACTCTGCAAGGAATAACCTTATTAACAGTGAATTGCACTCAAAAATATCTTCATTGGACTAGGAACTGTGAGAGGAAAAAAACCTTCAGTGGATCAAGGGAGCTGCATGATGCAACACTCCAAGTGTGGTTATGGACACACTGATTATCCAGATTCAGAGGTTTTTAGATATAATTTTTTGCAGTCATTTTGCATTTGCCAGAATGTGAAATAATTCCAGATTTCTACCTACTGAAATGTGGGAAATGCTGGGTGATAATTTTTTTGGGCTTATTTTGCAAGAGCAAAAACCAGATATCCCGAAGGATGATTCCAAGGTTCTGGAACACACCAGCAAGGTGGGATTTCTCTGGTGCGGATAAGGACTGTGTTTTTGGGGGAGTTGGGATGGGAGGTAGGTGCTACCTGAGGTACAAAGCTTCCCATGCTGGGTGAGGTGATGGGCTGCAGGGGGGGACCCCGAAGCTCCAAGAGGTCTGAGGCCAACCTTGGAAGAGCCTTTGAGAAGTACCAGAGCCTCTTTTCCCTGGCTCAAACCTCTGTGTGCAGGGCTGGAGCTGCCAACAGCCTTCTCTTCTCTCACCAAAGCATTTCAAAATTTTCAGTTTTCATAGAACAAAAAATGAACTACAATGACTCTGCCATTAGTGAGTTTTCCAAAAAGGAAAATAAAAAAACACAGAGCAAAATTAATTTTTTAATAGAAGTTGAAATGTCTATTGGAGTAGAGTCATTTGGGGAGGTATTTATGCTCTCCTTTTGCTTTTTTTTTTTCTTTTCTTTACTCTTTTCTTTCACAAAGAGGACAAAAACAATGGGGAAGAATGAACAAAGAGGAAAATAAAAGTACTTTTGAAGTAAGGCCATGGCAGAAAGCTGCACATAGGCAAAGTCCGCCTCTGATCAATTTCCATATTGTATTAGACCTGAGGGCTGCCAGCATTGGATACTTGGGGACAAATATAAGAAAAACAAAAATATGAAATTAGCACTCCCTGGATTTTATTTTTAGCAAGAAGAGACTTCTAGGATTGTTGGTTGCTTCTAATGACTTGTTACCCCTGGACATTTTTTAGAATTGCAGCATTAATATAATGTTAAACTGAATTATCTATATCCTGGGGGGGGGGGGGAAAGAAAAAAAAAAGGAAAAAAAGAAAAGAAAAAAATGCAAATTCTGCTTTTATTTTAAGTGTTCTGCATGGTATTTTCCAGGTTTTTGTGATTTTTTTTTCTTGCATAACAAATAGGGAGTAATACTAATTCACCTTGCTTTCCAGATGTACCACATATTCTTCATCACTTTCCAAGTCCTATGGGAGTCCTGTGGGATTCAGGTACCTGGCTTAAAATTCAGCTGAACAGATAAAGGGTAATACAGGAAGAGAAGGTGAATATTTATACTCAATCCTCCTGCAAAAAAACCTCTTGATTTGTGCAGTCAAACCTGTGGTATGTGGGTGCTGACTGGGATCCTGACCTTTGGTCCTCAACTAGAAATCCAGAGTCAGAGTCAGGTGGGAAAAAAAACCAAACAAGGATAAAAGGGCTAAATAATAAACCCATGAACATTAATTTTGGGAAAGAAAAGAAACAGAAAGCAGTGACACAGCCAAGACAGAGGAGTGAGAAAAGGTCTCTGGAGCAGCTCTGTGAAGGATGGACTCAAGCCAGGTCAGCTTGGGTTTGTCAGAGACAGGAGCTGCACACAAGCTGAGCACAGGGCAGCACCCAAATTCCCTGCTGCTTTGGGTGAGGGTCATTTCCCAGTGGATCATTTTCCATACCTGTGGGTTGGATTAATTTGTGCTTTTTCTCCTGATGCACCTCTCTGTTCCAAAGTACATTAAAGATGAAGCTGGTGCCAAGCCTTGCAGCCGTCAAAGGGAGTGATGTTAAAAATATCCCACCCTTGCTCTCCCTCCCCAGACTGTCTCTCTGTGTCTAGGTGCTGACAAAAGTTATTTGTCGTATTCCCTTCATTTGGTGAGTGACAGGAGACTGGTGTCAAGTGAGAAAATGAAATGTAAATTTTATTAAACACCTTCTCATCTCTGTGTATCAATCCAGATTCCAGCCTAACACAGCAAATCAAATCCTGTCTTCACCAGGCCTGAGGGCACACAAAGAATCATTTCTCCTTAATACCATTCCATCCTAGTAAAATATTTTTCTGTTTAGTAAATGAAAATTTAAAATGCAAACCCTATTTTAATCCCAGAGAAAAGATGTGCATTGCAGGGAGAGGGATGCTGCGTTTTGTTCTGTTCTGCCTTGTGCTTTCTTCTGTTTTCAGACACACAAATGGTGATTAGCTGAAACAAAAATTACAACTCCCTTTTAAGGCTTGCTCATTGGGACTTTTTTATCTTCATGCCCACCACTAGGCTTAGAATCTTACTAGTCCAGAGATGATTCAGTATCCACTTGTTTAATGTACAATTGCATGGTAGATTATATGATGTCCTGATGACTAAAACACTATTCCCAAGTGAACAGCATCACAATTTCATTGCTGGGGGTCTTAGTACCTCTATTTCTTTGAAAATGAGACTTTTGCTCCACTGTGAGAGGCAAAATTGCCAGCAAAGGAAACTTCTGCTGAGCTAAATCGTGGCTGATTTGGGTCTTGGTCTTCACAGTCAGAGCATAAAATAATTGGTTTCCTTTGGTAATGGGGAAGATATTTATGGCTATTTATGTGTTTAGTTTGACATTGGGATGGAGACAATATATGCAGGAGATAAACCCTGAACACAACACAAATTTTTCTTTACTCCCAAGAGGTGGTACTGGAGAATATGTCCAGAGAGGTTGTGGATTCCCTATCCCTGGAAGTGTTCAGGTGTTGGATGGGGGTCTGAACAACATGGTCTAGTGGAAGGTGTCCCTGCCCATGGCAGGGGAATGGAATGAGATGAGCTTTAAGGCTCCTTCCAACCCAATCCATTCCATGATTCCATAATTCTGTGAATATTTTTATTGAGGCCACTGATTAACTCACCTTCATTTCATCTACACTCATTGCCCCTAAACATTATAAGTTATGTGTCTAGACTGACTTAACTCTCCCTTGTTTGTGGGTAATATCAGATATGGATCCAGGAGGGTGCTCCTCTTCATTTTTCATGCACAGCTATTGCAGGACAGGCTGAGTCACCCTGTGCCTGTTTCTCTGCAGGTTTTGCCTGAATAACTTAAATGACATAGTTGACTTCCAACCTTGTCCAGCACTCCATTTAACCCAGCTCAGCACTTAGTTCCAGTGCAGTCTTTCACTGATCAGTCTGAAACCCAACATGAGTTATTTTCTGATGGAAAAAGTGCAGAAGTGCTGCAAAAGCAGAGGTCTAGTGGTAATTTTACCCAGTGAAAGTTGTTGACTGCTATTCCATTGCCCCTATTAGCAGGACCTCACCAGTACCAGCTTATTTTGGAGATGGGGGTCCTGGAATTGCCTGGTTTTCCCACCTGAAGCAGTCCTAAGAGTTTACAGGAATTCAGGGCTTCAGCCTTCTCATAGACCCAGGAGCCAGCCACGTCAGTCAGAGTTCCCATCTTGCAGATCTTCCAAATGGTGCCTACAGCACCTCATTTCAAGGAGACTGAGGGTATATATTGTCCCCAGAAATCTGGGCAAAAAATTCTAAATAAATCTGAATTACTTGAAAACTCTTATTTTAAATATTTTTATTTAAAATTTTTGACATCTCGGTATTCTATTTTAAATGCAAATTTTCTCTTTCAAGAGAAATATACTCCTGCTTTTCCCAGCATTTTTAGGAGGGAAAGCCATGCTCTTGTCCATTAATCAGGGATAGATGACATGAAGCAGGGAAAAGTTAAGCCACTCACTAAAGCTTGCACTAGGAGCAAGTAGAAAAGAAATAAGAAAAAAACACCCATTTCCTTTGGCTAAATGTCCTGAGACAGATTCACTACAACATTTTGGTTATCTAAGCCTGTCTCAGAGAGGAAAATGAAGACAACACTGAAAAAGTAATGCAGGGCAAGGCTTGCAGCTTATGAATTAGGCTGGATATCACCTATCCTCAGTTCAAGCCTGCATCCTGCCACCAATTCCCCTCTCTGACCTTAGGCCACTCATTTAATGTCTCTGCCCCTCAGCTCCTCACGTGCAAAATGAGAATGCTAATGCAGCTTTGCTCCCTCCCTCAGCCCACTCTGCCCACTCAGGCTTCAGGCTGCACTAAGGCTCTTTCTAATTAATTATTTTCCAAAAGTGTGGGTCCGTCCTGGTTTCCCCGTTGTCATTGAAACCATCCTTGAAACAAAAAGGTAAGAGTGAAAGTAGTAATAGTGATAATAATAGAGATAGGGACAGAATTAGATTTAGAAATAGTAAAAATTGAAATAGAAATAGAAATAGAAATAGAAATAGAAATAGAAATAGAAATAGAAAGAAATAGAAATAGTGATATGTTGAAGAAAATTATAGTAATAGTGGTAGTAATAGGGATAGATATAGAGAGATTTAGAAAAAGAAATAGAAATAAAAAGAAATAGAAATAAGAAATAGAAATAGAAATAAGAAATAGAAATGAAATAGAAATAGAAATAAGAAATAATAATGAAAAGTTGGAGAAAATAATAGTAATAGTGGTAGTAATAGGGATGGATATACAGATAGAAATAGATTTAGGAAAAGAAATAGAAGTAAAAAATAGAAATAGAAATAAAAATATAAATAAGAAATAAAAATTCAATAGAAATAGAAATAAGAAATAGAAGTAGAAATAGAAATAGAAATAATAGTGATATGTTGGAGAAAATGATAGTAATAGTGGTAGTAATAGGGATAGATATAGAGATAGAAGTAGATTTAGAAAAGGAAATAGAAGTAAAAAGTAGAAATAGAAATAGAAATAGAAAGAAACAGAAATAATAATGGAAATATAAATAATAGTAGTGATGGTGTCAGAAAAAGATGGTGATAGTGATAGTAATAGGGATAGATATGGAGATTGAAATAGATTTAGAAACAAAACTGATAATAGAAATAAAAGTAGAAATAGAAGTAGAATTAATAAGAGCACCTAAACAGGTTTCATTTGTGAGGTGTTGAGGGTTAAAGAGAAGAAAAAAAGGAAAGGAAAAGTGCAGTCCGTGCAGAGGAGCTGTCATGTCACACAAATTGTCAGCTTCCCTACTATCACCAATCCCTCTCCGCCTCACCCAGTTAAATTCTCCCTGCCTGCAGGGAGGCGGCTCTGGGGCTCGGCCACAGCTCCATCCACACCGGAGATCACTCATTTCACACTGCCACTGGGCTTCCTCACTATTCTAATACAGAACCCATTGCACACTATGACTAATAATGTTGGCTGTATGAAAGAATTATTTATATAGAGACTGAGAAAGGCCTCCTTGGATTTCCAGACAGGACAGTCTTGATTTGGAGAGAGCAAAGCATAAAATAACTCCAGGGCCATTTCAGGCTGCCAGAGTCTCCAGGAGACAAGCTGACAATTGGTGCTTGAATTTGAAGCTGTGGATATGTGTGCTGGGGTAAAGCCTCTTCCCTCATACCCTGGAGTCCCCTATCCTCAGAAATAAAGAAGGACATATAGGGAATGCCAGTCAACACAGGCTTATGGAAAATAGGTCCTGCCAAACTAAATTGAGAGCTCTTTTCCTGATGAGATTACAAGTTCAGTTGATAAAGACAGCAGCATTCAAGCAATAGGCATCTGTGAGGAATTTGACTTGCTACACTATGACCTCTTGATTACAGAGCTAGGCAAAAATGCACAAAATTAACATGATGCACCTTAAGTGGATTAAAAACAGATTGAGAGCATCAAAGTCTGTTCACAGAAGTCACTGCTGAGCAGGTCTGTTTGTAGTCTGGTCACAGACGCATCAGATTATCTATAAATAAAAAAGTTTAACCAAAAGTTGCTGTTCAGACTATTGGTGATTGAATCTCCATCTCTCAGAGGATGATAAATAATGTAAGAGGACAGATCCCTTATGTTGTGTGACCAGAGGATCAGCCACATGTGGATGCCCTGGAATTGTTCAAGACTGGGTTGGACAGGGCTTGGAACAACCTGGTCTAGTGAAAGGTGTCCCTGCACCTTTCCTGTCAGGGAGCTGGAATGAGGTCTTTAAAGTGCCTTCCAACCCAAACCATTCCAGGATTCTATGAAATGAGGTACATTTTTTTAGGACAGAGAAATTATACTTTTAGATATGCCTGGATTTACTAGGCAGAGTTTCTGTTCCGACAGCCTGTGACTGAGAACAGCTTCTCATCATTATAGATAATCACTAACAATTATTTTTGTCAGGATAAAGATCTTACAAAGGAGCAAATGTTATTTTTCTCCATAGACAGAAAGATTTAAAATAAGAAGAGGTTGCTTGTATTCTAGGAATGTCACTGCTTTCGGTTTAGGTGTCTGCAGTGGCAGAAGTCATTTAGAATTTTGTATAGGGCTCACAAAGGAAACAGATGAGGAAAACACTTTGCTTGGCAGAAAAAGAAGGAATTTCAAACCAGCTGAAAATTAAAACATGAATGGTGGGGAACTTGGAAAGAAAAAAAGAGTGAATGTGTACAACCTCACCCCTCATCCTGGGAATGTTGTTATGGGTGGCAATGCCACATCCTGTGACAGCAAGGCGAAGGAGAGAACCCAGGAAAAGAAGCAGGGCAGCAAGGAGCACCTCTGACACCTCCAGTCCTCTTTATTCATTCAGAGGTGTTTCAACCTTCTAATATTAAGAAAATTCCCATACAATTCAGTCTTTCCTGCCTGATTGTGTCATGGTGCAAAGCATTGGAAAAATAATCTTTGAAAGCTCTGACTCCAGGGTCAGGAACCTAAGCTGTGTTTTTCTTATGATTCTCAGGATCTGCTCCTCAAAGCATTCCCCTCAATGTGAGAGAAGTTTCCAGTGAAAAATAATGGTGCAGCAGCACCCAAAGTCCATCCAAGTCTATGAGGTCCATCCTCCACACATGTAGGGGTCTACCGGGGGTCCTGTATAGACATACAGAGTCTAAAAGGTAAATGTGATTAATTTACTGCTTCTATTCATACAAACCCTCTTTCAAAGCCACAGAATCATTAAATCATAGAGTACCGTTT
Organism: Onychostruthus taczanowskii; assembly: GCF_017590055.1. Taxonomy (NCBI): domain Eukaryota; kingdom Metazoa; phylum Chordata; class Aves; order Passeriformes; family Passeridae; genus Onychostruthus; species Onychostruthus taczanowskii. The sequence continues at coordinate 2,007,883 of NW_024506994.1, read as the reverse complement.
AGTAACTCCAAAAATTCCCCTTCAAGTAACTTGTAACTTTTGCAGAGTTTGTGAGGATAATGCATTCTGCCTGGATCATTTTAATGGCAGATTGAAAACCTTGAGTTCAGGTGTAAACTTGCTTTTCAGATTAGCTCCAGCTCTAATCTGTGCAAATGGACAAAAATTGGACAGGATCACTTGCATTAAGCCACGAAATTCCTCCTCTGCTCTACCAAGAGATGACACATATAAGCTCATTAATATTGCTTACTAAAAGAGGCGTGTTACAAGGATGATTACAGATTAGAATCATATCCCTGTGCTAAGATTGCTGCTGAGGCGAAGCCAGTACTGCTCTGATCTTAATCACCACAGATATTTCAGAAATAAAAAATAAATTAAAAAAAAATTCAGCAGGACTACCCTTTAAAACCACTGCACATATTCTCCTCACACCTCTCAGGATGTTTGCTTTGGCGAGGCAAATATCCTTCATCTCAAGGTTTATTTATTGGTTTATAATATTCTTGGGTTGCATAATAGAGAGATGTCTACTAATACTCTAGAGAAAGAGGGATTTCTCATGAATTTTATACACATAATTTCCTCTGGGAAGTGCTGAGTATGATACCTTCTGAAGGACTCTGTGGAAAATTCATGCAAATAAGAGAAAATGGATTCATGGCTCCAGCCTGCAGTTATCTTGTGAGCAGGGTTTTGTGAAAGGAAAGCACTGAGGACTGAACACGTGGACCCTTTCTTTACACACAATGGGCTGTGGTGCATTACAAGGACTCACTGCTGCTGCTCGTGAGGTCGCTGATCGCAGAGATAAAATTCTGCCTCCTAGTGAATGACTCCCCTGCACCTTGCAATGGTGAAAGTGGGTTTGTTTTGGACTAACAACAGTCCTTAGAAGGACCTTCCAGCAGACCCATGACCATGAGCACTGCATGTTTTATACACACTCTGCCTATTCCTGCTGTTCAGGGGACTACGAAATTTGGTGTATAATTATACTGATCTCTCAGTGCTGCTTGCTGGACTTGCATCTCCATGACCTAGCACACCTGAAAGCTTCAGGACTTGCTCCATTCACACCTTGCCTGCTTGGACTAAGCTCTGCTTAGGTCAAAACACCTTTAATGCTGGCCTGTGCAGTCTTTCAGCACTGAAAATGCAACTTCAGTGTGCTTTCCAAACAAGAATATCCATGCTATTTCACAAATATAAATTAAATCAGCTCACACAGTTTGGTGTGAGCAATGCAAGTAGAGATGAAAAGCATCTGCTTACTCACAGGCACAAACAAGAAGGGCAGAAAAACCCTGCAGTTGTGGGCTGAGAGCATTAATCAGCATTTCAGACTTCTGCTTAGCACCCAAATTATTTAAATTTCTCTGTAGGAGAAAGGCTTTGAGTGTGATACATCTGTCTCTACAGCTGGTGAAGGGTCTGAAGAACAAGTTTTATGAGGACAGGAAGGAGGAACTGGAATTGTGAAAGGGGGTTGGAGATAGGTGGGGGACAATCACTTTGAGTGACATGACAAGAGGAAACGGCCTCAAGTTTCACCAGGAGAGATTTGCATTGGATGTAGGAAAAATGTCTTCAGCAAAACACTTGTTCAGCCCAGGCACAGCTGCCCAGAGCAGTGGTGGAGTCCCCATCCCTGGAGAGATTTATAATTCGTGAAAATGTGGCACTTGGAGACGTAAGTAAGATTTTTCCTTTCTGACTTTTCCCTGACAACCAGAATTATTATAGAAGTTACTGACATTCTGTGTTAGATCCCTAAAAGGTGATGAAATGATCCCTAAAGGACGACAAAAATTTTGACCTTATTTTTTTATTCATTTGAAAATTAAATATTCAACTAAATTTTAAGTTTTCTTCCTCAAACACATTTGTTTTAAAATTTTCTATGAAAAATGCAGTGCCTTAAGCTTTTAACTATCCTCAGAATATTGATACATTTTTAAAGAACGCTGACCAAAATTGTCTGTTTTCCTGACAAAAATTCTTCCTTGCTCTAGATAACTTTCCACTCTATTGCAAGGGCAGTAGAAGGCACTGTGCACTGCCTGGGACAGGCACTCTTGGTTTGACTGGAAAATGTGGAAATATCCTTTAATGAACAAGAAGTTGGCTGTTGCTGACAGGAGTACTTCCACTCATATTGTGCCTGCTGCGTGCAGGTGTAATTGCTTTCATTTCCTCATCTGAACTTTGTGTGTCCACTGGGTGCATGAAAAGGAGTGTTTTGTCTGTCTTCCTTTCCCATTCCATGTAGGTCATAGAATCATTCAGACGGGAAATGCCTTCTGATATCAAGTCCAACTGTTCATCTAGCACTGCCAAACCAAAATTAAACCATGTTCATAAGGCCCACATATCCGTGTGGTTTTTTAAACATTTCCATGGACAGAAATGTCTGCATTTTTGGACATAAAATGTCAAGCTGGATGTCCAAAATGATTGCTTATTTCTACTCATCTTCCACAAAACGGGGAAAAAAAAACCCCAAAACATGAACCATATTTCTACTTTTTCTGTAGATTCCTCCACTTTAAAAATAATAAATGTACAGATGGGTCTTGAGCTTCTGGAACAGAACAACACTTCTATATCTTTGGAGAAATAGCTAAAACCAAAGAAAAACTCCTACTATATCTTTATTTTACTTCATGAAATATTTAAAAGAGACCATGAAATTTATAAGTGACAATTCCCATTGAATGTTGCACAGGTATTGCTGTGAGGTCAAAAAGACACACCTGATACATTATTAACTACAAATCTGAATGACCAGGTGGTCATATAAATTTGAAGAGACCAGGAATTTAGGGGTTAGTCTGGGTAAAGATGCTGTATCCCCACATTTCATGTACTGGTGGGCAAGTTGAAACAAACCCCAAGGTTTTGTCTCTAATAAGTCCTCAGAATTTTCAAGGCAACAGATAAACCCTCATTTTTGTTCCATCTCACAAAATATCTTCTCATGGCTTGAATTCTTATCCTCAAAATGCTGCCTGGAGACCAACACAGTGGAGAAAAAATAAAATAGAAAAATATAGAAATCCATATTGAGGACAAGTAAGTGAATTCTTAGAGGGGTTAAGCAGGCACAGAGGAGCTCTTCAGATTCACACCAACTGAGCATCTGATGCCAAATATCACTAATGAAGTCACCAAGCCAAATAATGCACCCATCCTATTCCCTTATAATCATTCCAATGCCCCTCACAGCTGTTTCCAACTGTGTCTCTGATCTCCTTGCTAAGACATTTAAATCTCCTGTTTCATTTGCATGGTTATCCAGTGAAATAGCTCCTAGTGTTTCTTTCCTTGTTTGCTAAACTGAAGAGAGGGGGGAAAAAAAGCCTGGGGGTGGGGGGGGGATTTAGAAATGTGAGGATTTATCTACATGCAGGGAAATTATTCAAATCTGACAACTTACTTTTGTTCCACGAGAGACTAGCTTGGAGGCTTGGGCTCTCACGGGGGCAGATAGCCTTTTTTGCAAAGTCTTACCATAATTAGTATTTCATCCCATCTTGTTTGGCATCCAAGTGCTGCGCTGGATTTCCTTACGATGGAGCTGGCTGCACTAGAGGGACCACGACTTTGTTTTGTTGATGGTGTTGGTTTTGTTTTTTTCTAACCTATGAAAAGGTTCTCAGGTCAGCAGATCAAGAACTCTGCAGGAAAACAATCTGCAGGACAGCTGGGCTGTGGAACAAAGAGTAAGACCCGTCAAAGAACAGGACAGAGATGTCTTGTGATGGGGACAGAAGAATAACTTGGCTGGTCCACATCAAAGATTCTCTTAGCCTAGTGACTAAAAGTGCTCAGAGTGCCAGGGGAATAACAAAGCAAGCAGGACAGCAAAGGCTGGTGTGTCCCTGGTGTGTTCTCCTACTCTCCTGTAACTTGCAGCTCAGAGGAAGCTCATTTCTATTTAACATTCCTTGATGATTTCTTGCCATTTATTTGTCCTGCTGTTTTTTATAACCCATACAAGTTTTGAGTGTCTTCTTGGTATCATACAGCAAAGAATGCATTAGTTTGCTGAAGTGTCCTTTGATAAAACAGTGCTTTTGAATGTTTCAAAGCTGTCTCTTGAGCTATTTATTCTATTCATAGTCCTTTAACTGAGAGAGAGTGAATGGTCTTTCCTCTTGCACCGTGTTCCCTCTTCCCCCTCTGTACATCCCTTTCCAGGACACATTAGCCTATTCAGTTTGTAGGGAACTGTGCCCTGGAAGCAGGATGTTTTGGAGGACTTAAAAGCTAATTTTTAAAGATGGTTCAGTGCCTGTAAGGAATGTGTATATATTGTTTTGTATTAAACCCTAAAACCTGAATTAGTGCATTATCTTCTACCTTACCTATTGTACTCCATTTCACATATTTTCCTCCCCACCTTTTTCTCCTGCTCTTGATTCATTAGTCTCCTCCTTCCACAATTCCCAGCTCTCTTATACCCTGGAAAAATTATCCTGTTTGCTTGTTTGTTTCTTGCTTGTCTGTTTGTTTCTTTCCTCCTGTAGAACACATTGAATTACAACTCAGACTAAGCCTCCAATGTTTCCCATACAGTGATGGCTGCATCTGACAATGTAAAATAAATGAAAAGGAGAAAATAATAATAAAAGATTAATCATAAGATATAGCAAAGAAATTGGAAAACATCATCATCATCCCTATGTGCTGTTCTATTCACTCTCATGCAATGTTCCTTTTTTTTTTCTTTTTTTGTTTTTTTTTTTTTTTTTTTTTCATTTATGCTGATTCTGGCTTGTTATTTTGCTCAGTCAGAAAGTTGAAATTTCACTTTCCAAGGCAATTTCATCTTATTCTTTGTGTGGTTCCCAAATCCCTTGTTCAGCTCTGTCATAAAAGGCTGGGGTGTAATGATGGCCATGTTTTGTTGGGGAGAATCTTTTGTCAGTATCCTCAGCCATTTATACTCTGCAGAATCCTAAATTCCTTTCCCACTACACCCCAAGGCATGCAGCACATATTCTCAGCATGAGGCAATAAAAACATCACTGTGGCCACAAGGCAGACCACCCTTTAAAAAAACCAACAAACCCAACAGAAAATAATATTCATGTTCTAGGGCCATGGAGGCATCTCTTGGGATCCTCAGAAGCTGCAACTGTGATTCACTGTGGAAGAGGCAGTTTCATTTCAAGGAGATTTCATAGAATCATAGCATGATTTGGGTTGGAAGGAACCTTAAATCTCATCTAATTCCATCCCCTGCCATGAATGGAGATACCTTGCACTAGACAAAAAAATGTATACTAAACCATGTAATCACAAGCCTTTTCTGAGCTACCTGAGCTTAAAACCAGGTAAAGAACTTAAAAGGTAAAAAATCAGGTAAAACCAGGTAGCAAACTTAAAATCCTTCACCCTCACTTATTTAGCACTATAAATATATTTAGAAGGCTAAAATCAACATAAGTCTTCATGCTTACCCCACTGGTAAGGATGGTGTTTTTGGGGAGGAAATAATAGGTTTTCCTTATGATGTGCTGAATTGCTGCACTCAAGAAACTGCAGCCAGCCTTGGCCTGATGCAGTGCTTTTCTTGTCATTTTGAAAGGACACAACAGAATTGGGATTTTTCTACCAATAAGCAGCAGAAAGACTCCAGCACACAAGGAAGACAGGTGCTGTCCATGCACAGCACACTGTTAGTGGGACACTGCAAAGTCCAGCATCTCATTATTTTGTCTTCAGTGGCCTTGCCTTTGTAAGAACTAAATCTGTAGCACACACACAATGATTGCAAAAGGAGCTACTCCTACCAGAGAAAGGGAAGGAAAAAACTTCAGAGAAAGGGGTGTAGGCTATTTACTCCCTCAGCTACAAATCAGCATAGAACTGGAGTGTAAGGAGTGAATATTAACATTCAGCTGGCTGCTACTGCGAGCCATAATAGACATGAGCATTGACTAGACCCAATATTAGCGATGGTACTGGGAAACCATCCTTGCTTTTGGCTGCCTGAAGGCAGTAGTGATCCCCTGCTTGTCCTATCTGTCAGTCTATTTGATCTCCAAATGAATTGCTTTTGATAACAGCTATATAAATGCAGAACTGTTCCGCTGGGCCTTCTTAAATGAGACTCCTCTCTTTCATCTCCCAGTCATTTCAAAAAGCAGATAGACTTGTTAGAGGTTTTTAATGCAATGATTTATGTTTTATCTTGCCTGGTTTGAGGCAGCATTTATTTAGCACTAAATTCTTCTCAAGCCTATATGTGAGGGGGAAAGTCTTCAGCACAATATTTGGGACTTAAAATAGTGTGTCTGTGTGCACACGTGCATGTGTGCTTGTGTGTGTGCACGTGTGTGTACCCTGCCTCATCAGAGGGAAATGAGGGATGTGTTTCTTTTTAGGAATTTAATGCTCTAATTCACTTGGATCATTGCACCTCCAGCCAAATTAACAGGAAATAGGAAGGAAACAATATTTAATAATCCTCTGACTAGTAATGTTCACTCCATAGCAAATAACAAACCCTTTGGAAAGGAAGAGAGTGAGCAAAATGATGTATTTTCATGGGATCCAATAAAACAGAAAATCTCTGTCTCTTTTTAAGTTATTATCATTTTCTAACATTAGCAGGGTGGTTTATCTTTTTCATTTTCCATTTTCTTGTTGCTGAGAAGGACATGCAGCTATTTGGATCTGAATGTGAACAGTTGATTTTTAAGACTACCATGTTAGAATCATGCAAACAGAGAATGGTTTGGGTTGGAAGGGAGTTTACAGTTTTTCTAGTTCCAGTACCCTGCTGTGGGCAGGGGCATCTTCCACCAGACCAGGTTCTTCTAAGCCCTGATCTGATTTCATTCACAAGGAAATAAACAATACTCTTGCTGATGTCCATGCAATTGAAAAAATTGATGCTCTTTGGAGTAATCCAACAATGTTAATCCAGATTCCATATGAAAGAATGAGTTAAAATTTCAGGATTGGGAATTTTTTTCCCTTTTGTTTGACTGTAACAATGGTTGCACAACAATGGTGGTACAATTCACTTGTTTATTCCCGTTGTGAAAACTTAAGGTGTAATGGGACATCCACAATGGATGGAAGAGAAAGATCTTTGAAGACAACTGCCCTAATATCTTTGGGACAAGGAAACAATGCTCTGAAGAGGCTAATTTTGGAAAACAGTGAAGCTGGCTGGCCTGTCAGAGTGTTGTGTAGCATATTATTCCCTGTAATGTGAAACAACTGATACCCAGAGGGCACTGGAGCAGATCCCCAGGGAATACGCATGGCCCCAGGGCTGCCAGAGCTCCAGGAGCATTTGGACAATGCTCTCAGGGACAGGGTGGGATTGTTGGGGTGTCTGTGCAGGGGTAGGAGTTGGACTCGATGACCCTTGTGGTTCCCTTCCAACTCAGGATATTCTGTGATTTTATTACTCAAAAATTTTCTTTCTGCCATGGAAATATATGATACAATGAAAGGAGTTTACTGGAAAAAAAAAAAAAAAAAAAAGGAAAATTTATGCAATTTAAACCATCTATATAAAACAAGGTGATATCTTTGATGTAACAAGTAACTGAGAAGTAATAGGAAAATTAGCCTATTTATCTTTGAAATGGTGAGATTCTTTTTTTGTCTCAGAAGGGAAAAGGAGATCTGGATTAGTATCAGTGTCAGGCACATGAGTGACTGCATTCTTTCACATCCCAAGTAGGCATTGAAGCATGAGGATGCTGTAGAGGACATCCCCAAGGGTTGGCTTATTCCACCAAGCTTAGACACATATTTTACAATGCAGATCAAGTGGCACTTTGGTTTCTCTCCCTTACTACAGAACAAATGTGGGGATGTCAAATTTGTATATACAAACTGGCTCTTCCTTTTCTGTTCCAGAAAAGGTTCTGTTCTGGTGCAACTTCATTAGTCGAAAAGCTAAATATTGTCTCAAAAAAAAAAAAGGTTAAATCCTGAACAGCCTGGTGGTTTAAGACTCTCCAGACAGCTGTTGGCTTCCACTCAGTTAAGTTGAGATCCTCTATCCCACTTCTTGGAGCAACTTTCCATGCTATGAGGATCTAGTGGAAAATGTCCCTACCTATGGCATGGGGGTTGGAACTCAATGACCTTTAAGGTCCCTTTCAACACAAACCGACCCAGGAATTTTTTAATTTTGAAGATTTGTCCCTCAGTTTGGGTGCCAAGTGTCCAAACTGCCTGTGCTGGAATTGCCTGTCAGGTGGGCAGTGACCACCATCCTCAATACTGCACAGCAGGACCCCTTAACTTGAATTGTGAGAAGGAGGACATACAAGAAATACCCATTTTCCTAGCCTAGATGCTTCCAAACAATCAAAACAAATATGTAAAGAATTAGAAAGCTCTGTTTTTTTTGAGATCATAAATCAAGCAATTTGCCATTAATATTAAAAAGTAACTTCTTGCCAGTGGATACTTGAAAATGTTGTCGAAGCTATACATGCCCATGCTGTATCTGTATTTATATTTGTTTATACATTTAAAAGTTATTAATGGAAAAACAGCAAGATTCAGAAGGCATTTTTTCTAAATTTCATTATGAATTATATGAATTGCCAAAATATAAAAGTAATATGGGATGCAGGACCATAGATATATTTGCTTGTTTTCAGACATCACCTCACACCCCTTTGAGAATGATGTCAAAGATTGATGTAAAAAGTTTAAGTGGCTGTATTGTGCTCTTATCAATGTCATGATAATTTTTATTTACTTTAGGATAAATAGCGTTTATGAAGACTATGAAATTAATTTTCGTCCATATTTATACATATATACATATAAACCACACATATATATGTAATTTTTTTCCCCAAATCCATTCTAAATTCTCCTTGAGACAACTTGAAGCCATTTCCTCTCATCCTGTCCCTTGTTCCCTGGGAGTAGGACCTGACTCCCCTTGGCTGTCCCCTCCTGTCAGGAAGTTGTGCAGAGCCAAAGGTCCCCCCTGAGCCTCCTTTTCTCCAGGCTGAGCCCCTTTCCCAGCTCCCTCAGCCCCTCCTGGTGCTCCAGCTCCTTCCCCAGCTCCATTGTTCTTCTTTGGACCTGCAAAGCCTATTACCTCCATAAGAAATTGATCCAAACATAGCTGAAAACAGAAAGATTATCTTCAAAAATTGTGGACTGGGGAAGGCCAAAAAGCATAGCATATGTGTGTGCTGTACAATTAAAAAGTTAGAGGAAATTTCCCTGACTTTTTAAAGCTCACAGTTCCTGGCCCAGGCAAATTTTCAAACATGCATTTTGTGAGGGTCCACAAAGAGGGGACTAAGAGCTTTTTTAATAGATGTGGCTAAACATCATGAATTTGCTTTAGGGACAGTGATCTGTCAGGGAATATTTAATTTACTATCAGACATATCAGGAAGGAGGAAGGTGGGGGTGGTCTGAATGTTTCCTTCTGTTTTGTGTGATTTCAGAGAAAAAAAGTAAAGTTCCAAATGCTTACATCAGATTTACAAAATATGAGGAACAAGTGATATCAGATTAAAACTTCTGCTTCTCAGGTAGCGTAGAGAACAGAAGACAGACACTTTCAGAAAAGTTGAAAGATTATTTGAGCAATGAAATAGAAGCATTTTTAATCAATTTTGACAGATGAGAAACTACAATATGGAGACATTAAATCCAGAATTTTGTGTTTCACTTATGTATATATAGATATATAAATTTATATATGAGAGCTCCTGCTGTTATAGAGGACTCAATGAAACTGGGCAAGTTTCTAAAGAGCACAGTATGCTGCAAACATGGCCTTAAGCTGCACAATAAAAGCTGAGTGCTGTTGATGGCAGTAGAAAAACATGAAAATGTTCCATTTGAAATGTCTTCTTGTTGAAAAATGTTTCGTAAATTGGAGTTTTCTATAGGAAATGTTCTTATGAGAAAAATGGCTTCCATTTTTGGCAACTGAATATTGGCCAGAATTCAATTTTTTTTTCCCAATTATTGGCTTTCTGACAAAATTTTAAATACTTTCCAAGGCAAGGCTATCTGAAAATGCAGAATTTCAAGTTTTTGTCTAACTGCTGTTTTAGAATAAAACACCTTTTCTGTCTGCTAGTAGTCTGTCTTATAGGAAGGCATGAAGGAAGGGGGTGAGTTTGTTTCCAGTAAAGCCTTATTGAAAATGTGATAGAATTTGCAAAACCCACCCTTAAACTACTCATGCCCAATAAAATGGTTGCAAAGCCATGAATTATTCTTGGCTTTTCCAAACAAAAGGTCAACACCTTTCCATTGGTCTCATGCAATGACCCATGGATATTATGGAGCAGAAAATCAGGAATAAAAATTCATGTTCTGCTTCTGTTGCCCAACACAACAGCTCAGAGCACCTTGGCAGGAGAATTTCCATACATGCCATCAGTGAGTTCCCTTTTTACCAATGGGGAAAGCAGACTCCACCCTGGTAGTATTCTTTTTTGTTTGCTTTCATTCTGCAAATGTTCAGGCAGATAATTTTGGGTTGGATCAGGGGGATTGCAGGAAGAAGAAGGGCTGCAGCACTCCAATATTTTCCCCTGTATAGCATCACTTATTAAAATCCTGTTGTCCTGACCATTGTTGCTGCAATTGAAGTCTGGTTTATTTACTTGAAAATCTGATTTGTTTCATTTTATTACTGTGTTTGCCAAGTAACTGATATCAGATTCTGCAGGAAAGAGCTGCCATTTACCAGCAGGCTGTGATGGCTCTGACACGGTCTGCAGGACCGGCTCCGAGGCTTGCTCTGCCCCCGGGGCTCGTGCAGAAATAAGATTACTGGCAATAACTGCTTCAACTGCTTTGAATAACAGACACAACTCAGAGAGCATAAAATTAACATAAACACAGCATCAGTGTGTTCCCTCGGCGGATACGAGACAGGCAGGATATGGAAAATTGACTGAAATGGGGTCAGGCGTTGCTGAAATCGGAAAGGCAGGAAGCTCTGCCGAGCAGAGGGGTGGTGCTGCTAATAAATAAATAAATAAATAAATACAATGGTAGCCATGAAGTTTTAATGACAGCACGTTTGGATGGGTAGGTATTAAAAATGCAGCATCAATGGCAGAACACCCAAAATGTTGGATTTCCAGGGAAATTACTCTTTGCCGTCCTTTGGCTTTTCACTCCTGATTGGAAGGAGGGAGGGAGAAGAAATAACAATAATGATAACAGAAATAACCTCAATTTCCTGTGGAAAATTTTCTGCTTGTTTTTTGCGGGGTGAGTTGGAAAGAGAACACATGAAGGGAGGGCACAGGGTGATAATTTGAGGAGGATGCCCTAGATTTGTTAATGAGTGGTATCAAGTATTTTGCAGCACTCCTATCTCTTTTTATTTATCAAATACTAAAACAGAAGACGCTTCCTGACACAGTCAGTAAAGAAGTAAATTAAAATGGGAAGGCACAGCAGCTCTGATTTTGCAGTTTTTATAATGAGATATTGCAGATACCACTTGGAACAGATTTACCCATGGAGCTCTGGATTTCCAAGCCCTCAGACCTGTTCATAAAGAGAGAATAGGAACAAGCACATGCTTATAATCAGGAGTCCTTCAGCAACCCAAAGTACTGAACAAGACCCATAGTGTGTGTGTTTATCTCACAACCAGCAGGAGATTTGGGATATTGTTTTCAAAGCAACCTCCCCTCCTTTGAAGAAGAGATGCCAGAGGAGGGTAATCCACATTGGTGGAGCTTAGGTTGTTTTCACTCAAGAAAGAAAATGTTTAGGACTCTGTTCCTGCTTCCCACTGTTGGGAGTTTGTCCTTCCGATGGAATGGGGGCTCTCCAAATCTCAGGATAAAAACCCTTCATTGAGCCAAACTACAAAGCAGAGCCTGGAACCCATGTTAGGAAAAGATTTCACCTATAGGTACTTCAGACTGACAACATTCCGTGTTTCAACACTCTCTAGCCAAAGATAAATAAAATTTTAAAAAATAATATTTCCCCAAAATTTGTCAAAGATGGTTTGGGAAGTTTATCTTCCTTTTTCTCTTTCTTTTGTGACTCTTTCTCCATCCTCCTCCTTCTCTCCTGCAGAAGCTCTTTCAATGCCTTGGTAGGAAGCATTGGGGTGTTGTCAAATATAAATATTTGCCTGAAAAATTATTTGTTCATGGTTAGAAATATTACACGAGGTTTTCAATGTCACAAGTGAAGGAGGACAGGCAGAGGTGCATGCTAACTTTAGCAAACAACCTTCAAGACAATAAACTGTGATGAGAGATAAAGGAGAAGGAGCCTGGCTAAGAGCAAAGCATGGCATAATTTTTTTTTTTTACTGAGATTTGCATGAGGGAATGAGGCCTAGACAACCGTGGAGTGAGTTCTAACATTCTTGCCATAATTTCTTTTATTATTATTTACCATTATTATTATTATTAGTAGTAGTAGTAGTACTATTTTCATTATGACCTTTATAATTTCCTAAATTGAAATAGGGTCAGAGAAGACTCTGACAAAAAGGTACTGCCAGCCTACCCAGCAGTTGCCTTTAAAAAAAAATTAAAATCCTGCTATTGTGAGGTTTCAAGGCCAACAAAATTTACGAGCAAGATTTGGATCTGAACTGAAGCCCTTGACAGTGTTCCCTTGTCTGTGAAAATAAGCCCCAATGACCCTACGTCCCTCGCTGGCAGATCCAGAGGAAAGGGCAAGTTTCAAAAGGCCCGGGAAACTAAACTACTTTTTGCCCCTTAAAGGTGGTCCTTTCAGGTCAGAAGGAAGCCATGTGGGGGTGGAGCACTGCTCCAGCACGCCTGGGGACAAATAAAGGACTTTGTTCTCCCCAAGGCATCAATCCAGCATCTCTCACCAGCACCACATTCGTTAAACAAATAAGCAGATGAATGTACCAGAAGAACATGCTAGGAAAAACAAATCAGACTTATAAAACAGCTTGGAGCCCAGCCATGAGTTTCCTATGGAAAAAACTTTAATTCCAGTCTCCTTCTCACAAAGGACCTTTTTCTCTCTTTCTGTTGGGGTTAAACAGCATTTAATTGATTTATTCAGTAATATAATTGATTCTGATGACAGTGGCAGGACTAAGCCTTCAAAGACTGCAGCTTGCTGGCACATCATGGTCCTCACTCATGGAGTTTGACTGCAGCTCCTGTTTAGATGCAGAGTAGTCATGGGCTCCCTCCATAATCCATGGGAAGGGATAGGTTTCTCCAGAGAGTGGTGCACCACTAGCCTGGACTAATTTGCTTTGCTTAATTTTCACAGTGACTGTAACTGGGAAAGTGGTGACTATGTAGTGTACCAGTCAGGTTTAGTTTATTGGTAGAAATACAGCCCTAGCAGTCAAAACTGTCATTGTCTTCCTCCACTTGATAGCCTCTGATAACAAACATGGATGAAAATATGGATCAAAGAATTGCAAATTAATAATTTTTGTTTGGTTGCGCTTTTTTTTTTTGTGGTTTGTTTGTTCCCAGGTGGATCCAAGCCCTGTCCAGCCTGGCCTTGGACACTTCCAGGGATCCAGGGGCAGCCACAGCTTCTCTGGGCACCCTGTGCCAGGGCCTGCCCACCCTCACAGGGAAAAACATCCAACTTAAATCTACCCTTTGTCATGAGAGTAGCTTTATGATGAGTTGTGGCTTCAGCAAATCAAATCCTGTTCAACTACGAAGACTTGTAACATTTACAGTCATCTTTACCTTCATTGAATTGAATTCTCATGTATATAAACCCAGATTTGAAGAATTTGGCTGAAAACTAAACCCCAAGTGAGATGATTAAAAAGATGTTAAAAACCGGTATCACCCATTTTCAAAAATTATCTAAATGTTGAAGTTCATCTCTCTGTGCTTCTGTCTATCTATGTCTCACCCATACTGGTCATTTTTACATGTGCTCTTTCCTTATTCCAATAGAAAATAAGTACACAGCTTAAAGACGATTTTAAATTTTGACAGAAAGATTTATTTTAATGAAAATATCACATAATAATCTTCTGCTCTCTGTTACCAGGTAGATTCAAGTAAGAGCAAGACTTTCTAGTCTCTAGTCCTCCAAATATAATCTAATTTTATTTGGAACCATCAAATAAAGTGAAGAAACAAGACAAAAATTACTTTAAAAGACCACTGAAAATATACTTTTTTTAAAAAGTGTTATGAAACTTCAATAAACATTTTAGAAGCTTTTAATATCACGTCTATCAATTACTATTGAGTAAGAATCCAATTCTGATTCAAATAAGACTGACCAAACATTCTTAGTTTTGGGACATTAATAAGGTGTCCATCCTAGACAGAGTTATTTTCCTGTCTTTTGAGCTCTCTTGACCACAAACATATACTTTATAAGGCCATATGTATATTTTTTCCCAAGACTAGAAACTAAATTTACTTTTTCTTTAGTTCCCATATTTCCATGTGCTGAAATAAGTTGAGATCTGCAGGAGTGTTTAAAAACTTTTCACTTAAACTATAGGGCTGGAAAAAGAAAATTTAGAAAATACACTTTTAATTGGAGGAGTACCATGGGAAAAAGAAATAAATTAGCCTACTGGTCTCCTGAATCTTTTTCTGAATATAAATTAAGTAAGTAAAAGTATTTTGCTCATTCACAGTAATGTTTGGATGCTAAACAGAGTCATGAAAGGAAGTTGCAACAAGGTGGGGGTCAGACTTTTCTTCCAGGGAACAATAGACAGGAGAAGAGGAAATGGCCTCAAGCTACACCAGAGAAGGGTCTGATTGGACATCAGGAAGAATTTTTTCATGGAAAGAGTTGTTAGGGATTGCAAAAGGCTGCCCATGGACAGTGGTGGGATCATTATCCCTGGAGCTGTCCAAGGAACGACTCAGTGACCCTCAGTGCTCCTGGCTCTGTGACAAAGTGGGGACTGGTCACAGGCTGGACTTGATGATCTTGGAAGTCATTTCCAACCTAAATGATTCTGCAATTCTGTGATTAAATTAAAAAATGTTGATGTCCTCACAAACACATTCTGGAAAGGAAACTTTCATTGTTATGATATGACGCCATTTAATGCCAAATTTCCAATTATATGATTAATTCCCTCAAACGTCTGCTAACCTTCCTTCACTCAATTTTCCCAGCTGAAAATGACATCAGCTGCTTGCTGGTTAGCAGCTTGGTGTGAAACAGAGGCTCATAATCAGGTGGCATTTGGCCAAGACACCCAAATCAACACCTTCTTAACTATTCTTAGTCCTGCTGATGATGGTAGACTGAAGCCCCTGGTTCCACCTACATTTGTGAGATGTTTGTGAGACAGCTTTGGAAACAGCCTTGCCTTTACTGGATTTATGTCTTGTATCAGGCAGGTAATCAGTCATCTGCCATCACAACTATTCAATTTATAATTTAATCTCTAGAACCAAAGTGTCCAGAGTTACAACGTAAATTACCTATTCCATGTTTGGAAATCGGTTTAAGTGGGGAAAGGCATGAGAATCTGATGAGAGAGCTGTAGCACAGACACAAACAAAGAGTTATTTCCATTATTTAAGCAATATTTTATGTCCATCAAAAAAGGAAACCAACAACTCTAACAGGAACTGAATGTAACCCATCATCGTAAGTGAAAGGAAAGTAGCATTAGTTTATTCATTTTTTACCAAAATTTAATTTCTATTTTGGCCCAGATAAGTTATATTCTCTCTATAAATATATATAGGCTCATTTTCCACATATCAAATGATGAATATGTCCCAGTGCAAATTTCCCAAAGTTCTCAATTCTGACACTTTCTATATCATTGCTAACTTTTCTAGAAACTTCAGTCATCAGCATTTTCCTGAGTTTGTTCTATTGTTTATTCATTGCATACTTCTAGAGATCTTCTAAAATCAATAATGAGAAGTAAAAGTTCTTGGACAGGACACCTGATCCCTTTTAAAAATATGCATCAAAAATGGGTTAGAAAAATTGCTCTGAGAAAGTGTCTATTTCTTTCCATTGACCATAAAGAGGTGCTGGAGAAGGAACTTGGTCTGACATCTTAATTTTTAGCGCAAACTAAAGTGAGCCAAGTTTAATGGCATCCCTCATTTATGTCTGAATATCTTTAGTTCTTCTACCATCACTGCACTGCTCTGCCACTTGTGGAAAAAACAAGGATGGAGCCCAAGGCAACAAAAACACCACTTGTGTCCTTTGAGACCAAAGGTGGTAACTCTGTCCAGACACTGATCAAGTGAACAAAAACCAGAAAAAGTTAAGTACATTTTCATTGTTCTTGTTCACTTTATTTCTAAATTTCCTGGCTCTGTGGTGAGTTTGTTGAGACCTGAACTGGTTCTTTCTGTATGCAGAGATATTCACTCCTGCTGAGGCTCTTACATATTTTATTATTTATTTTCTAGCAATTAGTCTGAACCACTGACTCAAACAGAACTAGCCAAGTGAAAAAGAAAATATAACAAAGTCCCCCAATATGTTGCCTTGGCCTGGGGCGATCAGCAGCTGACGGCTAATGGGACAGATGATGCTCCTCTCCTCAGTTCATACATTTAGCTGCTTGTTTAAGACACAAGAATGTCTCTGTGCCTCGACCCACACTTTGACATTTGAAACTTTCATATGTGTCTTGGTCAAGATGGACAGATATTTTTTCCTGACATTTGGAGACACCAATTTTTTTAACCTAAACTTTGAGTCTGAAGTATTTTGCTTTGCAAATACAGACATGACACCTTTGAAAATTAAGATGTGCTTTCCTCTCTTTCAACAGTGATATCTGCATCTCTGAATGTCTGCAAGCTCCTCTCCTGGGAAAGCAAAAAGTGCAAATGGCAGTTCCATCACATCAAATCTGGGAGATGCAGCATGGAATTAGAGAAGGAGGACGGAGCAACTTGGATTATGTAAGGGATGACATAATGTATTAATAAGACTTTACAAAGCGAATTAGCTGGGGAGGGGGAGGAAGAATAAGTCCCTGCAACCAGGTAGCCTCCAGATAAAGGCAACTACAGTTGCTTCTGGTCTCAAGTTTTTCTCTCTTGGGACAGATGTGAATCACAGATGACACAATTTGCCTATTGGAGACACCTCTCTCCTCTTTGGGAATTAGCTGAGATCAGATGGATGAGTTTAAGGCAGATAAAATGTAATGACATTAATCTGAGCCTTAATTTGATAGTTCTATCAAGACTGGAAAAGTATCTATAATCTGTGGCCATAAATGTCTGGAAATTTAACAGTGGATAGTTAAAATCACTGAATGAAAAAATGAGCATTCTCCCTTAAGCTCCTGCTTTACTAAAGGCCTTACACACTGGAAGATATTCCACTCCTATTGCTTATTAAATAATAGCTTAGTATAACTATTAGGAGGTGGTTTACATCCACAACTTCACAGAGCTTTTTAAAACACATCAGATGGCCCCACTGCACATGTCACATGTCCCAGCTATTTTTTTCCTACTCCCTGCCCTCTGGTACATGTCAGTGCTGCTCCCGAGGTCAAAGAGAGTGAGAATCTGATGGCAGGAATCAACACTGATTTCCACATTGGCAGTGTTTATTTCTGTTCATTCCCTTGGGGACTTAGAGGTTTGTCTGTTTTGTTTTCTTCTCATTTTTTTTCCAAGAAACTTTGCTGCTGCCTCTAAGGGAGACAATCCAGCTTTGCTGGGCAAAAGGGAGCTTGTGGGCTCCCTGAAAATGTTGAAAACTCTTTGCACTCCTGAATGTTTGCTTAAGAAAAATCAGATTACATAGCTGAGTGTTGGCTGTGCAAAAGGATTTGCACCTTGCAGGTACAAATATCTTCCCATTCTCCCCAGAGCCCCAGTACTGTCCCCAATGCACAAACTCCCCCTACAAGGCAGAAACTGCATTAAAAATCTAATCCACAGGAAGATGTGTCAGCAGTCTACTAAATCATCAGGATCTTCTCCTAATCCATAAAATGCTGTAGACTACCTCATAACTGTGCCTCTAGTACAAGATTATAATTTTGTTCCTCCAAACTCCTTCTTTACCCTTACACCCCCCAGTCTCCCCTTTGGACTGGAAAATCCCAGGCCTCTGAGAGGAGGTGCTGATGAAAGAAAAAATTGTAATTGGACTACTCCTCCCCTTTTGAAATGAATGAAGCCAGTAAATCAAAAGCACCATCAATGGTGAGGTGTCTGACACAAAATTAGTAGGAAGGACATGCAGTGACTGATATTATAGACCACAAAATAGAATGGATTGGGTTGGACGGGACTTTAAAGATCATGTAGATCCAACTCCCTGCATGGCCAGGGACAACTTCCATCGTCCCAGGTTGCTCCAAACCTCATCCAACTTGTCCTTGAACACTTCCAGGGATGGAGCAGCCACAACTGCTCTTGAAAACCTGTGCCAGTAACTATTTACCCTTATAATATAATTTATTTTTTATCTCCAATCTAAACCCACTGGTTTTCAGATTTTAACTGCTGTCCATTGTCCTATCGCTACAGACACTGCAAATTATTTCTCTCAATCTCTACATCATTTTTAGGATCTACTACAGCTTCAATAACTGTATGCCCATTTGATTTAAAGATGCTGCAATTCCAGTGTGGGTGTGCACAAGAAATCCTGAAAAAGGCAGCCACTCTTGAAAGTGTCCCTAGTTGGGGGTCCAAACCCAGAAACATCTGAAATCAGCAGCCAAGTATGAAAAATTCTGCTTCTAAATTCTGATCTCTCAAGAAAAATGGGAAAGAGGAAAAATTTTTACTTATTCTCTGGGAGTTCTTTTTTTCCCTTGGATCAAAAGGTAGGTAAAAGGATGGTATTTGCTCCTTAAACTCAGTGATGCTTCTTTCCATCCCTGCCTCCTGCCCTTTCTCCCTCTGAATCTTCACTGTCCATCACTTTCCCCAGACCAAGCTCTCAAATTATTTTTTATTTGTCCAGCTTTCCCAGCTCTTACTCACACGCAAAATTTTACTTTGCAGTGTTTCTGGACAGCTTTCAATTTTGATTTTCCCCCCTCTCCTTTCCCTGTTTTTTAGTGTAAAATGAACTGCTGAAGCCAGAACAAAGTCATCAGTTTTTTGAAATTGTCACCGGAAATCACCTTTCTGCCTGCAAACTCTCATGTTACCTGGCCAGAACAGGTTTTTATTTTTGCTGCTGGATTAAATGCACTGTAACTGCTGCCACCAACAGGACATTTAACAAAAATAGACATTTTTCCACCCACTGCTGTAACAGCTCTATCTCAGAAAGAGATAATGAATAGATTAGAAGAATTTACATTCTGATATCAGTTTATTTGCTGTAACAAGCTCCCTTCTGTACTGTCTCTCTCACAACTGTCCCTCCAGACAATCCAAATGGAACATGCAGCTTTTTCTCATCCAGATTGCAAGAGGCATCTGAAACCTTCCTATTTTAAATATGTCCTATTTATAGAATGAACAAGGAAAAATAACAATGTTAAGAGAAAGGAGAAGTGAAGAAAACATGATAAATATTTTCACCTGAATCATTGATGAATATGACTTAAAGTCACTGCTTTCAGTGAAGAAGTTCAGCAGTAAAATCTGTTTCCCAGTGTTGAAAAAATAGCTCTGTTTTGTGCCTGCAAGTCCTTCTGCTGCCTGATTATTGATTTTCCAAAACCGGCTGCCTCAAAGTGAGAATTCTATCAGGAGTTCACAAGTTGCAGCACCGTGTTAGTACAAAGTGCTGAACATTGTTTTTCATATGCTTTAGGATTCTTGTGGGCTGTACTCTAAGTTTATCCCCAAAAGTTTAAATGGCTTTGTTGTCTCAAAAAGAGAATTTCCAGAGAAAAATAAAGCTAAGAAACTTTTTGCTATAAAAATGAGATGCAAGAAAGCAATTTTCCTGTTAGTTTTTTTCCAAAACATAAAAAAAAAAAAAATTAAGAAATCATAAGAAATCAGGAAGAAATTAAATTGAAATAAAAGCATGGACTTAATTGCAATTTTATATACAAAGGAAATGTTCCTGTCAATGTACTACTTTGGTGAATATATGCAAACTCTCTCCTGTACTAATAAAAACCAGAGTATTACAACTCTTAAAAGTCAGCTTGATTTCCATTTTGGTTTTTTTTTTTTTAACACGTTTGTCTCACTACATTTATCTCAGTGTAAGCTACACTGAGGAGTTTCACTTTGGCTCTGGCTGGTTTCAGGGTTCCAATTAGCCCCAGATCCACTGAAATTCAAAGCCCTCCTGAGTAGGGTGAAGGCATGTTTATTTGCATTTTGGAAGGAATTTTTCCCATAAAAATTACTTGCACCTAAATTACTCTGCCATGTTGTCATTTAATTTTGTGCAGAAGAATTTAATGGGGGATTTGGATACCTCATGGTTCAATTTGCATGTCGCTGGGATTAAGGAAATTATTGTGAGGTAAGGCAGGATGAGGGTTTAGAGCACAACAGATAATCTGGAATGATTCTTTATTTAATTCTGGAACAACAGTGCTGAAACAAGGCACTATTGTGGAGTTGCCATTGGACTGAAGCCTATTTCGTTCAATTTCCATGTACAGGGAAATTGCTCCCAACTCCCTCAGGCAGCTTTGCAGATCTGCTGAGGGATACTGAGGAAAATTAATCTGAATTAATTTTAGAAGTGGATTAGTTCAACTAAATTAAAACACCGTGTGGACTCTCTTATTCAGAATTAAAGTGGCTTTAATTCAGTTTTGTTTCATTCAGTTTAACATTGGGTGAAACAACAAAGTTTAGGCTCCTTTAGATTGATGTGCAGATGATTGCAGTTTAAATTCCCACATTAAATTATTTTGGAATTATTGACTGTCTCTTCATACAGAATTATTTAGTGTCCATGATGGATAGAACATGGGATGCAAGGATCTCTGTCCACAGATGGGACAGGGGCAGCGAGGTGGATTCCTTTCCCACTCCAGCTTCTCTCAGCCTCTGCTCAGGAGAAACTTGCAGGAAGGACCTTGCAGCCCTGTTGTGTATTTAGTCCTAGGCTTTCCTCACAGCCTCGTTAATGGAAAGGTTTAGGAATGGTGACAGCGTGAAATGGAATAAATTTACAAACATTTTTAATGAGAAGAATAGTTACAGATTCCAAGTCACTTGTGGCATGCACTGTATTTGCAGTGTTGGCTTTCTATGCCACTAAAATTCTCCAGAGCCTTCTGCTCCTCTCATCTCTTCTTATGAATCATGGTATTTTAAAAATATGCGCTATTTTAATCAGAGATGGCAGCAAAAGAGAAAACTTATATTAAAATACCTTGGGAATATGAACAGACCTGTTTTCTCATGGACAAATTCCCACTTTATACATGTGAGAGACCACCTTCATGTTGATGGTGGGGTATTGCTGATACACATCAACAAGAAAATAGGGCAAACCAACTAAAAAATCCTGACTCACACTTAATCAATTAAAGGTATTCTCCATCTGGTTGTACCCAAGGGGTTTGCACTGATTTAACTAAATTGCTTTCTAAACTGATTTAGTTAAATTGGTGCATAAACTGTGTCTAGAGCAGCCAGAAGAAAGTACAAAAGAATCTAAGTAAGTCAAACAAACCCAAGTGAGGATAAGAGTTGTAGTGAAACAGGTGTGGAAGAGATTAAGTGGCAGTATAACCTTTAGGTGTTGTGTGGAGGGATTCTGAGCAGAGCTGTAAATCTGACAAAGATGTGAACCTCTGGCTCTGCCAACGATGGCTGTCAGCCTTAAAACACTGGGAGGTGCAGAAATGAACTGGGAAACCTGAGGAACATGCTCAGAAACATCAGATGTGGTGGCAGATGCTGATGTACCTGGAGCTTCATCCAGGCAGTGCTGACCTACAGAAAACAGAAAAAGGTAGTGACAGAAGTGTATAAGTCATAGAATTGCAGGATGGTTTGGGTAGAAAGGGACCTTTAGGATCATGTCATTCCAACCCCTGCCATGGACAGGGATGTCTTCCATTATTCCATGTTGCTCCAAGCCATGTCCAACCCGGCCTTCAATACTTCCAGGGATTGGATGTTAACAACTTCTCTGAGCAACCTGTGCCAGGGCCTCACCACCCTCACAAGGAAGAGCTTCCTCCTAATATCCAATGAAATTCTACCCTCTTTCAGCTTAAAGCCATTAAGTGGCTGTATTTAAGGAGAGTGGTTAAGACATGCACAATTGCAGATGTCAGAGGTGACAGGGAAGAGGTAAAGGCAAGAGCCATTCCTGGCTGAACTTTGGCACAAGGTGGTAATCCCATGGTTAAAACTATTCCTAGACAGCCGAAGTTCAGATCCCAGAATTGCTGCTGATTCCTCATATCAGGCAGTAAAGAAATCATCTCATGCACCTATCTCAGTGCATCTGCAGTGGTCACCACCATGGTGGAGCTGGTACTGCTGCCAATGTAGCTTAAACATGAGAACTGAGACCTTAGTCAAATTCTGTATATATTTTAGGAGCTAGCATCAGCTGTGGACCATTTCCCTACCCATGGCAGGTGGGTTGGAACCAGATGGTCTTTAAATAACCCAAGCCATTCTGAGATACAATGATTCCCAGTGTGCAGTCTGGGTGTGATCACATTATTCTGGAGGTCTAAGAGAGTTTAATCACAGAGTCCCATCCAGACAATGCCAAATGGCTCCAGAGCAGAGAGTGTCCTGGAAAAGTTTTATTTACTGGTACAGGTGTGGTCTTTGTGACTCCTGTTAATTTAAATTGGAGCCTTATCTTGCATGTGTTTTGTGTATATGTGGCAGTTTGGGGAATAACACATGGAAGAGTGAGTTGTAGATGCCTAGAATGTCCAAGATCTGTTACATTAATTTTGGCTTCCTGTTCTTTCACTCCAAGTAAAGAACCAACCACAGATCCTGTTCCTATGAATGAATTTTTACAGGGTGTTGTGTTATGTTACGTTATCCATCTCACTTGAATTAAACAAGAGATAAAATTATTAAGATCATGTATCATTAACTTGCAGAACTGCTTCACCAAATCACCCTTGGGTTTGGAAGTACAATTGCAGTAAGTGCCAGCATTCTCTATTTCTTTTCATGACTATTCTGATTGTAATTTCCCTGGGTGCAAGCCTGGTTTTCATACAATTTTTGGAAAACATTGAGGACATCATCAGTGTCTATGATGATGGGACAGAGAGGAATTATGCACAGCATGAAAATTTCTGATGTTTCCTGATGTCTTGAGGTTGCAGTGACATGACTAACACTATTTATTTTCTGTTCAACCCCCATAAATCTTTTAGTTTGCACCCTGCAAAGACCCATGAACAAGTTTTGGTCTTCCTGCTTCCCATGCAAGCCAACTTCTAAAATCCACTCTGCTGGACACACACAGTGCTAAGACCAGTCATAAATGATTCACATACTGTCTGGAATGGGGCTGTGTTTTGGATTTGTGACCTAAGCAGTGCTGATTCTACAGGGATGGTTTAGTTACTGCTGAGCAGCACCTTCAACAGGGTCAACTCTGCTCCTCAGACTGCCCCACCAGTGAGTAGTCAGGGTGTGCAAGAGAATTAGGGAAGAAACACAGCTGGGACAGCTGAGCCCAACTGACCCAATATTTCAGACCAGACTGGCTCATTGATAAAGACTCGGTGAAGAAGGACAGAGGGTGGGGGTTGTTCAGAATTATGATATTTGTCCTTCCAAGTAACAGTTACAGGTGATAGAACCCAGCTTTCCTGGAAATGCCTGAACAAGTTCCCTGTTGATGAGAAGTGTGAATGAATTCCTTGTTTTGCTTTGCTTGTGAGCAAAGTCTTTGCTTTTGACTGTCTTTATCTCAACCCAGGAGTTTTCTCACTTTCACTCACTCTTCAGGACTATCAGCTGGATGCCAGCTGGAGTGGTCTGAGATGGCACAAATAGCACTTATAAAGTGACATTTACAAACTTACTGACTCACTGTAGTCCAATAAGATTAATATGAAGTTGAGAGAGCAGTTCGGCTTATCCCTAAATATACAATAGAAAACTGAATAACCCTCTGGTCTCTGTTGCCTAAGTGTAGGTTGAGGTTGTCCTTACAGACTGCCAGCTGTCTCCTTGATGGATAATACTTTTTATTTTTACTTAGAGATGGGGTAATTGAAAGGTGTTTTAAAAACTTTCATTCCATTTTTAGTCTCATGAGAAAAGTGAGACAATACTGACGTTACAATTTATGCTATTTCAGTCAGAAGCTGTTTCTTAATTACAATACACTATAAGCATTTTTTAGCTACAAATCCATTTCCCACATCTCCTGAGAAGGGTAGAGGTGTCCCTTAAGTCCCATGTTGTGTCTTCTGGGCCCATGATTATATCTCTCAGATATTTAAAATGGCTTATTTAAGTAACTACAAAGGCAGTTGAAATCCATTTGTGGAATTCCATTGTGACTTCCTTTGACTAGAATGGGAGCTTCAACACACAGATCATATCTATACACCCGTGCAGGTGTATACGTATTTAAAAGTAGATGTTTGGACCTAGAGCTGAATCTCACTTCTTGTGTGATATCTGGAGAATAAGTTAATCCCCATAAATTATTGTTGCCTAATAATAACATGGTGATGATATCCTCATAAATTCATATCCTTGCACTCTGTCAGGTAACAGATGTCCTCAGGCTACTGCCCAACAAAGCCTCAGGCAACAGAACTGCTATTCTCATGCACATTTTTTTACCTCTTATTGTGCAAATAGTACTGTCCCAATACTGCTTTTCAAAGCCTATGCCATCCATACCTAGGATAACACGGACTTAGACACAGCAGAGTTTCTGGGCAGAGAAGAAGGAGGCAAATATCATCTGAGATGTGACCATTACACACAGAGAGACTGTCAAGCCTCTTGGAGAGATCCAAATAGCAAAAATACTTGGGAAAAAACTTGCTTTCAGTTTCAGAACTGGTTTCCACTGCTGCTGTTCCTCCTGAGCAGGATGTAGGGTATATAAAAGTGATGATATGCATCATCTATAGGTCAGAGTATTAAAGCCTTGTCCCAGCAACAGACCCCCACAAGCAGGGACTCCTTCTAGCCTCCATATCCTTGGCACTGACAGAGGACTCTGCTTTCTGTCAGTGTATTTGTGCAGTGACACATATTGTCTAGTGATTAGATTAACGTTGGCAAAGGCAATATGAAAAACCCACACAGATTACCACTGTCACCCGCAGTAATTACATTTATTCATTTCCATTTAGCCAAGTTTTTACAAGCTGAGCAAGGGGCCAAATAAGCAATAAACACAGAGGCAAGAAATTAAAATGCTGATCCGTTCACTGTGAAAACAATCAAACTATCATCTTTCTTTAGGCAGCTCATTCATCATCCAAGAGGGCCACAGTGTGCTGATATGGAGGGCTGGAAATCTAATGTTATTACATGTAAATTCACTAACATGAAATTACTGCCCCTGATGTGATTTTACTAATAAATTAGTTCATTTCTACCTTTTTGCAAGAGACTTTAGGGACCATGGAGAATTGTACATGAGTCTTGTAATCTCGCCTGCTTTATTTCAAGTGAGCAGACAGTTTAGTTCCTCCCTCCACCACCATCACCTACTTCACCCTGTGGCTCTTGCCTTGGCATTGTTTCATTAGGGGATGAATTGACAGTCATATTTTTACTGTCATGGGGCCGTTTTATTGCCTTGGGTCCAGGAGAAGCACCAGAGGACAGAGGTTTCCCGGCGTTGCATTTTACTGCTGTGACACTGACTGGGACAAGCAAGAACTGTAGAATCAATAAATGGTTTGGGTTGGAAGGGACATTTAAGGGTCATGTAGTCCAGCCCCCTGACATCAGCAGGGACACCTTCCACTAGGCCAGGTTACCTACAGCTCCTTCCAACCTGGATAATGTTTCCAGGGATGAGGCAGCCACCACCTCTCTGGGCAACCTGTGCCAATGTTTCAGCACCCTCATTGTATTTTTCTTCATATCCAGACTAAATCAACTCTGCTTTAGCTTAAAACCCTCACCCCTTATCCTTGCACAATATACCCTGCTAAAAGTCTCTCCTCCTTTTTCTTATAAACCCTGTTAGATCCTGGAAGGCCACAGTAAGGCCATGGCCCTGCATTAGCTGTACTAGATCTGGCACGTGGGTCATTGTTTAGTGGTGGACCTGGCAGTGCTGGGTTAATGGTTGCACTTGATAATCCTTAGAGGTCTTTTCCAGCATTAATAATTCTGTGTTTCTAAGAGTCAGCAGTGAAAAGTCACCTAATGATGCTCATGAGATCCACCTGAAGCAAATCCACCTATCAAAATTCCAGTTTTATACTGAACAATTTTCAATACCAGTGACTAGATTATGTTTAAACTTTTTAGATTCCCTGTACCTATATCAAATTACAAACCGTTTATTTATTTTTCTATATTTATGTATTTTTATATATTTATTTATAATATATGTGCCAATTTATGGCATTGAATGGGGAAGAGAGAGTTTCAAAAGCAGCTGCCAGTTCTGAAGTCCCACATTTGTTATGTTTTCATTTGCTTTGAGTGACAGAGTTATTTAATTTTCTCCTTTTCTTACCCATTCTGTCTTTGCCTTGCATACTTAGCATCAAGGGCACATCTATCTTTCACTACATGTGTTTTAACATTCTTTGGCTGAAGAAAACCCTGAAGAGGATTTGTTTTCATCATTTCTACCAGATAAATATGGATATTTTTCTACTATAATACAGGTGTCAAATAATTGCTTAAGCCTGATATACTTAATTGAGGCTTTTTCTGTAGCCAGTGGGAAGAAATAAAACTTTTAAGAGAGAAAAATAATAATATGTATCAGAATAAATAACTATATATATAACTATACTTGTATGGAAAAATATATATATATATATATATCTCTATGGGAACCTGTAGTGCCCTTTTTCTGTGACTGTCTTGATTATCTCCACTTAATATACTTCAGCTCACCATAATTCATTGGTTCATTTAGCCTCTGCATGCACAAGCAGATTATTTTCAAACCAGAAGCTAATCTCTAGGAGTGTTCTTGATATTTTCTACTTATAAACGGGAATGGGAGTAAACCAGAGCAAAGTGAAATACCCTTGAAATGGCTACAACATTCAGTGTTAGGACTTCATCCTGAATTGATTCGATCTACAAATCCAATCCTGTGTGCCAGACTGTGAACTAACAGGGACATTGCCCATGTTTTCCTTCTGAATCAAAAAGTTGTCTCTGAAGCTGTCTCTGAATTTTGAGATTCCTGAGTAATGTCAGACGAATCTCACTTTAATAAATTTTAATTCTGCGTCAACACTTTGACATAACACAACATTGACTTTGCAAAGTAATCTCAGGACAAACAAAATCATAATATTTCATTTCTATTGTGAGGAGTGCAGCTATTGTAAATAACTTCTGACTGAAAGGCCATTATTTCATTAAGGAAACAACTAAAATTCCCAACAGTCTTTCTACCCAATAAGCTAACTATCTGTAAATCAGCCAAATTTGCTGTCAGTATGGATGAGCTGTTGACAAGTTTAAGACTTTCTCTTATCTTAATCCTCTTAAAAATGAAATTATACAGTCAGAAGGACCTCAGTATATTGGGAGTTTTTATCCAGATCACTGAGATTTACCTACCTGTCCAGGCTGAATGGGGTTGGGATGACAAAAGTGGGGACAGTGATCAGAGCAAGGTGCAACAACACCTTCTGTCCTCACCTACTCTGAAGCAAATTAGAGGCTTGTTCCAGCCAGACCTTCAGATTTTCATAAGAACTGAAATAGTATTAAAAGAGATTTCAGGCTTATAAAAGACCCAAGCATCTAGTTAGCACCAAAGTGGGACATGAATTCAAACAGGAGCTCACCAGACCAATCCACTGTTGGTGAATCAAAGACTGGCTGGCATCAGGGATATCTAGCCAGCCACTTAATCATCAGAGCACTCTCCAAAGTAGCCTTGGATTCAAAGTGGAATCCAGGCAAATCCTGGGTGGGTTGAGCAGCACTGACATGCTTTCTCCATCTGTTGGAAAATTTTGGCTCCCTCTGACTGGGATAGCTGGGATAGCTGCAGGTCCATCCCCAGTCCTCCACGTGCAGATGTTATAGCTGAGTTGATGGACACACCACAAATGTGATCACACTTATCCCACGTAAACTCGATACCTGAGAGCCCTGTCAAACCTTTAGCTGAAGATTAAAAGTGGATGGCAGAAGCTGCAACCCACCCTCAGCTTTTTGTCCCATCCATTTAACAGAGAATTCCTGTTCCAAAGGAGTGGACACTGGATTCTCTTAGGCCCTTCTGCAGTTTACATTGTGCACATTAAGCAAAGCAAACCTTGTGCCAAGTAAGCTCAATGCACTGTGATAAAAATTAGTCACCTAGGATTGGATTCCAGGGAGGATCTGCTCCAAGACAGGATCAGGTATCCCTGTGCTGAAAACATTAGGCTCTCTCAGAGGGCAGGAGAGGTGTTTAAGCATGTAACAACCTCAGTTTTTCAATTCTAGCCCGTAGCCAGAGTCCATGAGAGCATTGAGTGATGTCAAGGCCTAAAACCATGTCTGAGGCTGAAGTTTATCTGTACTGAGCCCAGAAGGAGCAGCCTTGGTCCTAAATCCCACTCAGTTTGGGCACCCAGAAGGAGCAGCCTTTCTCCTCAATTCTGAATACTTAATCTGGGCATCTGGGAGAGAGTGAGCTTGCAAAATTGGGTAGGAGATTAAGTCACTTGTTCAACGTCCTGTATGTGCTAAATGGTGAAGCCAAACTGACTCCAGGCTTTTTGATATCCCGTTCTTTTCTTTATTATTTAGATCATCGTGCCTTGCTGGGAAAAATCTCAACATCCTCATGCTGCTTTGGCCCAAAATGATCAAACACCACTCAATGCCAATCAAGCCTTGTGAGGTATTAAGAGGAAGCTATGTAAAATTATCAAGAGATGCTGTGTTTGCTTTTCTTTATCCCTGGGATAAATCCAGGAGCCTCTCCTTTGCTGATTTTGTATTATGCATTTGAAAGTGTTATTGGAGCAGATCAAAACCCGAGGAAGTGAGAGGGGTATTGTTTTGTGCAAGGGGTTTTGAAGCCTCGGGTTGCTTATACAGCAAAATAAAGCGGTGCTGGCTTTTTCATTTCTTGCAAAGATCCTTTAGGAATTAATCTGGCAATTCCAGCACCAGAGAAGGGCTCTTCCTTTGCTAATCACTTGGCTTTATTCAGCTCTGAAACTCACTTGGAAGCTCCCTGTGTGTGCATTAACCAAAGGTACAGGATTATGTTTGTTTAATAATACAGTGGTGTCTTGCTGAACAACTGTAATTTCCATGTACTTATTGATCTTAATTTATAATGCCATTAGCTTTCTAAACTGCCATTAACTAATGATGGGCTCTGTAGGCTTAACAGCTCTTTCAAATCAGTTGCTGACAAGTGGGCCCCAGAAGCATTTGTCAAAAGGGTAATGGATCCCTATCAGAGTGGCAATAAATTAGGTTATAGTCTTATCAAATTAAACAATGGATGAAGGAAAATTAGCTATCAATAAAAATCTATAAAGCTGCCCTGATTATTCCCAGTCAATTATATCAATTAGAGATCAAACAGTGAACCCCCTGCAGTACGTTAAATAGAACTAACCCGGGCCAAAGGCGGCCAAATTGTGTTACAAAATGCAACACCACGGGCAGCTGTAGGAGATAATCATTGCTGTCATTGACAAAGGAGCTGCTTTATTAGAAAGCTGGATGTTGCCTGCGGGCAGGCTTCTGGCAAGAGGACAAAGGCTCAGTGATGAGGAAGGGGGAAGAGGCTTGAACCTGGCTGGCAGGATGAGGAGTGTGTTTCTGGCTGATAGCTCCCCCAACTTTTGTCATTTAAAGCAGGCTGGGCTCCATCAGCTTCTACTGAGCTCTCAGAGAAGTGACTTTGTCAGGACACTCCTCTCTCCCTTTGTTTTTCAGAGCTGTGACGTTGATTGAATTTTTCACTAATAGTGCACAGCTCTTTAGAGATATAAACTTGCAGTGCTGTTTTAGTCCAGAGTGTAACTTTAGGCATGGAATAAAGGGTGGTGCTGAGGGGTGATATTTCAGCAACTGCTGGAAAAAATCCCACCATACCCTAGAAATTTCCTCGAAGGCCTGAGTCAGTCTTTCTTTCTCTGTCAGATGGACTTTACACCTACAAGGAGAAAAGGGTCTCCTGCCCCTTTCATATTTCACATTGTTTCATTAGGTCACTCTCCCAGGGCTGTCCCAGGCTGGAGTGGGCTGCTTGTGGCCTTGCTGTTTTCTGCTGCAGCTTGTGACACACAGGGATTTTTCCTCTTCTCAGTTGCAGAGTGATCACAGGGTCCCAGGCCACTGGAAAATGCTCCAAGGGCTGGAGCCCCTCTGCTCTGGAGCCAGGCTGGGAGAACTGGGGGTGCTCACCCAGAGAAGAGAAGGATCCAGGGAGAGCTCAGAGCCCCTTCCAGAGCCTAAAGGGGTTCCAGGAGAGCTGGAGAGGGACTTAGGACAAAGGATAGAGGGATAGGACAAGGGGGAATGGCTTACCCCTGCTAGAGGGCAGGGATAGATGGGATATTGGGAAGGAATGCTTCATGTTGGTCACTATTGCCAGTAGGAGCAGTAGAGTAGAGACATTTTGATTCTTCCTGCTTAAAATATTGGCTCAGATGCAGGAGAAAACAGGCTTCTTTTTAAAAAGTTAAATACTGCTTTGCTCTCTTTATCTTCTAAAGAGACCCATAGACACAATTGCATCAGCACTGAATGCCAGCCCATCTTCATACAAAAAAAAAAGCAAAGAGACAGAGAAAATCACACAAGCTGAAAAATGAGACACCCAAGCTAGGAGTAAGGTAGTCAAAGTATCCTTAAATCAGCTCATTTGTGATCATACTTCAAAGGAAAATTTTGGATATTGTGGTGGTGATTTACAAAATCTTACATGACGCTCCTTATTTTTTCCTTCTTTGAGCAAAATGATGGTCCAGCAGCATAAAAAAGTCACTGTATGGTTGTGAACCCAAAGACAGGTTTTGTTTTTTTTTTCCCATTATCACAGCCACTGCTATTACATAAAAGCTTTCCTTTTTTCCTTTCTTAAATATTGTATTTAATCCAGTGGAAGCTGAGCTTTAGGGGTGCAGTCCTCAAAATCTGGATTAAACTCCCAAAGACACCCAAGGTCACCCTAAACATCACTTTTTTTCCCACTGAAATCAGCAATGTGGGGCTCTGCTTTAAGTTCTGCAGCACAAACCTGCAGGTGTCTGCGTGTGCACGTGTAAGTATTTTTGAAGAATTACAAAACAAAACACACCCTAAACTCACGCTTCTTGCAGCAGAGGAGTTTTGAGAGAACAAAAATTGATTGATGTTATTCATATGCACTAAAGAATACTGGAAGGCTTTCAAATACACTGTGATGAGACTAGACTTGACTAGAATACCTGTAATATTTCTTGCTGAGCAAAGCACTTAGTAAATGGAAGTGAGGATGATCAAATTTGGTCCTAAGGGATGCCAGGATATAACTGCTCGAGTTTTTGATCCTGTTCAGACTTTTGAATGTGCTTTATTGTGTGCCTGAGAGTCACCTCTTTCAAGACACATGATCTCCATCCTTTTTGAAACCAGGCATATGTGTCAGTACTTGCAGGGCCGGGGTGTGACTGTACATTGGTTTGTAGTAAAGCCAGCAGAAAAGGAGGAATGGTTTCTGTTGGAACACGCCCCTTTGAAATTTCCACTTCAGAAATCCTGGCTGTATGATCAGGATTTCTTTCTGAGGGCAAATGTTGGTACATAAATAAGTATAGGAGTCTCTTTTTCCATTTCCCAACACTCATTAAAACAACAGAGATGAGGAAAGCAAAATAAATGTACTTTTCATTCAAATTTTCAGTGTGGAAACATTCTGGAGTAAAACTAAGAAAAATCCATGTGCTTCTTTCAGAAACAGAGATTTTATGTAAAAAAAAAAATACTCAATATTTTTTTTAAATGATTTATTCATTTTCCATTGAAAAGAAATAGTGCTCTAAATTTTTTAAAGAGCTGGGTTAAGAACTGACCCCTCTTTTTCCCCTCAAAAATGGACTGAAAGCTTTCTGAATGTAACAACTATGAAACATTGGAAGGGAGTGTCTGGGAAGGCTGTGGAATATCCATCATTGAAAATCTTCCACAACAGATAAGAAAAGATTAGAAATAAATTGGAGGCAGAGCAGGGGACCTCACTTTGTGGAAGGGCAGATGCCAAGTTGCAATTATTGGAGTATTTTCTAAATTTTTTTTGATGTCTCTGCTCTGTAGATGGTTAAATAAATGCTCAGGATTGGTGCCAGTGACTATGTCAACACTTATTAGAGGAGCTAAACCCTTACAAATCAATGGGCCCTGACAATATTCACCTGAGGGTGTTTGGGGAGCTGGCTGACATCCTTGGGAGGCCACTCCATAAGCTTTGAGAAGCTGTGGAGATCACAGAATCATGGAGTCACAGAAAGGCTTGGGTTAGAAGGCACCTTAAATCCATCCAGCTGGCAGCCTGTCACAGGTGGAGTCCTCCAAGGTACAGTATTGTCCCCTGCACGATGTCATTCTCTCCACGAATGATCTGGATGATGGGATTGAGGGTACCCAGAGGTTTCCTGATGGTACCAAACCGAGTGGGGAAATGGACACTTTGGAAGGAAGAGCTGCCCTGCAGGAAGACCTGGATAGGCTGGAAGTGTAGGATAACAAGGACCTCCTGAAGTTCAACATGTGTGAGGTCTTGCACCTGGGAAAACATAATCCAGGAGTACTGCACAGGCTGGGATCCACCCATCTGGGGAAGAGTTTTGTGGAAAGAGACCTGGGAGTCCTGCTGGACAGCAAGCTCCAAGGGGGGAACGATGTGCTGCTAAAGCACAGAAAGCCAAGAGAATGCTGGGCTGCATCAAGAAGAACACCTTCAGTGGAGATAAACAAGTCATTATCCCACTATTCTCAGTGCTTTTCAAGCCAAATCTAAAATACTGTGTTTAGTTCTGCTCCTCACCATGGGGAACAATGTGCTCAGGCTGGAGAGGGTCCATAGAGGTGACACAAAGAAAGAACTGTAATTTTTCCATATGAGGAAAAGCTTAGAGAACTGGATTTGTTCAGCATGGAGGACAGATGGCTTAGGGAAGAGCTTATGACCATGTTCTTGTATTTAGAATACATTACAAAGGAGGAGGAGGCTCTCTTTTTACAAGGATTCACACAGAAAAGATGAGGGGTAAGAAAGAAAAAATGTTCCTTGAGGTCCCTTTCATTCTGGTATTCTGCGATTCTGTGATTAATTGGAAATAAATGTTAATAAACAATTATTTTAACTTCAGTACTGGAAGCCAGCTTCCTCTATATATTCCTGACTAATCCATTTGGGTGCCTGAGAAGGTTTGGTCTCAAATTCTTCCCTCTGTCTTAGAGACCTGCTCATTCTCACTTCCTGCTCTGACAGCATCAGCCAGAAAAGTATTGGGAGGTCAGAAAGCAGCTAATGGTGCAAAGCTTACTGGGGGAAAAAAAAAAAAAAATCTAAACCAGCGCAGGGATGACTGCTCTGACAGCATCAGCCAGAAAAGTATTGGGAGGTCAGAAAGCAGCTAATGGTGCAAAGCTTACTAGGGAAAAAAAAAAAATTCTAAACCAGCCCAGGGATGGAGAAATTTGGAGTGACATAGATGCTCTCCTGCAGAATCCTGGGTCACTAATATTCCTTTTTACCAGAGCACCTCTGCAATTGGATTCCAGGACTCCTTTCCCAGCAATGAGACACAGCATCAGACACCAGACGCGGGGAAAGTGGGGTGGATGCACGGAGGGGGGAAGGGAAAAAAAGTAATTTAGCATCTGGTGAAATGGATTGTGAGCATACAGAAGATGTTATACTATTAGAGACTTCTCTCTGTCTCCCTTTCCCTCTCTCTCCTTCTTTTATTAAAGGCCTAGGCAATTTAAAAATGGAGACTGTATCCCACTTAATAGCCTCGCTGTTAATCTCCTCACCAGTCAGCTCTCAGCTCTAAGTATCGAACGCACGAAAAACCCTCCTCCTGTCACCAGCTGTGGTTAGGGAGTGACTGTCCTCAGGGGCTCCAAGCCTTAAAAATAAATAAATAAAAGAAAATTCACCACTGAGAAAAGGCAATAATAGGAGTCTGCAGTTGTCTAACCTGCCATATAAATGAAACAATCAAAGAAGACAACAAAGGAAACTCCACCAACATCCAGAGGCAAAAGCAGTTTGCTGTAATATATCCTGTCTTGGGGAACTATTTTTAGCCAAGCCCCTCTTTTTTTAACAGGCACACACAATCTCTTTCTAATTTTGATTAAGAGAGGAGAAAAAAACCAAAACACAACAACTTGAAGACAGGTAGGGAAGAATGTGAAGAGGCAGGCTGCTACAAGAGAGAGCTGAATTAAAACAAATCCTTGTGCAGGTATAAAAGATAAAAATAAAAATTACTTTGAATGTTTAAATAAAAGCAGCTTCTGATCTGAGCACTGTTCAGCTCTCTGAAAACTCAGCCACTGCTGGTATTTAATGTTTTTTCTGTGATCACATGTAGGCACTAATGACCTGGAACCCTGTTGTGTTTGGAGCTGCATCAGCATTGCTCAAAAAGATGTTCTGACTTCAAATAAATGAATAAATAAATAAAAAAATAAATAAAAATTCATTTTAAACATTTAATATACATAGATGCATACCTGCACACATGTGAGCAAACACATGCGCATGTAGTTAGTGGCAGATGTCATGTACACCAAGCACACGTTTAAATCTTAATAATGAATTCTCATCAAAAAATCTTTCTGAGATTTAGGATGGGGATTAATTTGGAAATTTCTCTTTCCAAGCTCAGTTTCTGAGCTGTGATTTCATCAAGTGATTATACATCTCCCAGAGCTAAAAACCACCCAGATATTCCCTATTCAGTGTCCAACTCTGAATTAGC
Organism: Onychostruthus taczanowskii; assembly: GCF_017590055.1. Classification (NCBI taxonomy): domain Eukaryota; kingdom Metazoa; phylum Chordata; class Aves; order Passeriformes; family Passeridae; genus Onychostruthus; species Onychostruthus taczanowskii. The sequence continues at coordinate 1,972,899 of NW_024506994.1, read as the reverse complement.
AGCACTGGAGATATGAACCTGTGGAGGTTATTGAGGCTACCTGAGTGAATTTTGGCTGGCAGCCCCAGCCCACACATGAGGCCACAGTTCAAGCATTCAGGTGGTGGGGGACTATCTCTTAGTTCTGCCCCACAAATTATTTGCTTTCTTGGGATTATCTAAGAGAACACGAATGAGCATTATCACATCTCTCTGTGTTTCTCTATAAATATCATCCCATGTACCCTTAGAGAAGACTTTTACTTTTGAGCTCATTGCCCAGACTACTTTTATAAACAAATGGCTACTTCTCAAGTCTTTCATCTTCAGATGACCCCTTCTTCTGCAGGTGACCCCTTTTTCTGCAGATGACCACACCCCACAAGTATTACACCTCTCCACAGATGATATGCTGAGTTCTGTTTGCGACAACCTCAGCTGTAGGCAGATGAGCTTTGTCCACAATGCACTGTGTTTTGGCCATACTTTGGTCCAGTTTCAATAGGGTAAGTGAATTTTATTCTCTAGAGAAATTATACCAGGGTTTGCAGACTGCAGCATGTTCACAGGAGATGCGATTGCAGTAATGTTAATCTGAAGTTGACCAGAGGGTTCTCCTCACCAAAATCCCAAACCAAGCTTTACTCATTAATGCCTCTACATTGAGTACAAAGGTTGGTGATTTCTAACCTGCATTCCTGAACTGGCCTTTAGAGAAGAACACAACTTAACCTGCTGTTAACTTCTCTGGCACCAGCACATGTTCCTTCTGGATTGCCTTTTGGAGGCATCTGACCACCTCTGCTGCATGTATGGGGAATACAAAACCCTGAACTGGCAACTCGTGGTGATATACATTTGGAATCAAAACCTAAAGTTTTATCCATTCATGCCCTTAGGTCTAGAGGTTCTAGGATACCATGTAATGGCCTCAAGCGGAGTCATTGCATAGCAAACCTTCCCTATAAATTCCTGTTAATTGGATAACAGCCCTGGGCAAAGCATTACTTAGTGTGGAACTTTAAATGTAAGTTGTCAGCTTGGAGGCACCAGCCCCTTAAAACCTACTGGTCATCTCCTGAAAAGTTATTTAATAAAATAGAACTTGGGAAAAAATTAAAAAGTTTCTGTTGTTGCTGGCAGTCTTGACTGAAAGCCAAAGATCTACAATGGTTTTCTTGCTGCTGGGAATAAAAGTTGCTGTCCACAACTCTCAGAACTTTGTTTTGTAAGAGGTTTCTAGAAATTCTACAAATTTACATAGAAATACCTTCATATTGAAGGTACAAATCTTTTGTTAAGGGTCATTGCTGATTAATAGGTCATCTTTAATAAAGAATAGCCCATTTTTGCTATGCCCAGAGGGTAAATATTGGGCACACCACCCTCTCTAATATCCTCTATTACTGCACTTATAACCATTTATAAGTCAGAAGCCTTACATCCAAAGCACACTTATTCCTGCTATTAATCATTCATCAGCCTTTGATAAAATGTTAAAATATCATCCCTTTACATAAAGACTGACCAACAGATTGACAGATCTGGCCAAAAGGAGTTGGTAGCAGGAGCTCACACCTCACTAGTTGCAATGAGGTGATTGAGATGTGAAAGTTGACTTTGACAAATGAGTTTGAGAATCAGAGGTGAATAGAACAAGTGCATCCTTTGGCTGGTTATTGCTACCTAAAGAAATGATGTTTCTAAGTTTTCATGGTCCAACAGCTGCAGAGATTCTGTGATTCTGTGATACGATTCTATGATTCTAGGATAATCCCATGGTTCTGCGCTGAACTGTGTTTTATTTCCTGACTAGGCGAAAACTGCTTCTTTATATCCCTGCTTTGCCCACTGGTGTTTCTCCTGTGGAGCATGGGTATCACAGCAATCTTCTCCCAGGAAAAAAGCATCAGAACATGAGAAAATGGCCTCAACTTGTGTCAGGAAAGACTGAACATTAGGAATTATTCCTCCACTTGAATTGTTGTCAAGCATTGGACGAGGCTGCCAGATCAGTGGTGGAGTCAATATTCCTGGAGGGATTTAAAAGCTGTGTAGATGTGGCACACGGGGACATGGGTTAATGATGGGCTTGGCAGAGTTGGGGGATGCTTGCCCTCACTGACATTAAAGATCTTTTCCTGATTCTTTGATTCTAAAAGCCACCTCACCCAGGCTGACCATTAGAAGTGTCCAAGGCAGGCTGGACGAAGCTTAGAGCAGCCTGTTCTAGTAGAAGATGTCCCTGCCTATAGCAGAGGCTCGGAATGAGATGATCTTTAATCTCCCTTCCAACCCAAACAATCCCACGGTTTTACGATGACGATCGAGGCCACACAAAGTCAGCGAGCGCTTTTCCCTTTTCCCCCTGCATCTCCCAGCTGCGCCGAGATTTTAAGCCCCATTTCTAGGAAACACTCAGCTCCTTGCTGTTCATTTCAAGGCCGGCTGACAGAGCTCAGCTTGGATCTGGTGCCCGTCGGGAGCCGGGAAGCAGTTTCCACTCACAGATCACACATCGCCGAGTGATGCTCGGAGAGCCCCTCACTCCCGCGGCCCTGCGCCCTGCGAGGTGACATTAGCGCTGGGTAATGATGTGTAAATGTGTCAGAACTGTGCCACCTAGTGAAATCGCTGCCTCCTTCCCCGGGTGAAGTCACACTGCTCGCTCCGCAGCAAGCCCCGATATAATTAGCGTTAATTTGGTTTTTCGGTAGCTGGCTGCGGCACAGCTCCCTGCTCAGCCGCTCTCTGCTTCTCCTGAAGACTCTGCTCGGTGTAATCAGATCCATTAGGGATTTCTTTCCTCTCCGTTTCTGATTGAAAAAAAAATAATTATAGTTTTAAAAAGATATTTTATAAAATAGATTTTCTGCGTAACAGAACTAATCTAAGATGGAAAAGGGCTTTGGAAGGGAGCAAGTTATTAATGATGTGCTGGATTTTTTTATACCTAACAACTGCTGCTGACTGTCAATTTTTGGACGCATTATTTTTTTCTCATTATCCAGTGCAAATTCCTTACTGTAAGAATATTTTTCTTTTGACAAAGTTTTCATTTCCAAAAAAATGTTGATTCTGTTTCTTATTACCTACTCTTCCTGTTTCAAAAGCCTTTAAAGCAAAGTTCCATGTTTCATTTGGGAATATCCATTAAAACCATGGTGTAAAAAATGTGAAATTGAAATAAACTACTTCTGGTTGATTCAAATCAGTTTTGGGGAATTATTTTTTCTTTATTGTTATTATTGTTCTTGTGTTTCTTGAGATTTTGCCTTTTTTTTTTCTTTGTGACTACAATGCAACAAAAAAGTTTAAAAATATTATATTTTTTGTTTAAAAAACTATTCCAAATTAACTATCCTGGTAACAGTCAGTGCCAGCAATATTGATATATTCTGTATAGCCCTCCTTATTTTTGACACAGTGTGATAGTAAGCAGAGAGAGAAAATGTCCAATTAATTAATCAGAGAGAAGATTTAATAGAATAAGAATGTTTCACTTCTTTTTCTTTTAACTGCTTTTCAGGTTTTTGTTTGCTTTGCATAAAACCTAATCCCATAGAAGAAATCATTGCATTGAGATATTGTGGAGGCTTAAATGACTAGTAAAAGCAAAAAGCAAACAAAGCAGACCAAATTCAGAAAGGTTAATCACATAATCACAAAATAATGGATAATCTACATTGGAAGGCACCTCTGGAAACCAATTCTTTGCTAGGTGAAAATGGTATAATCACAAAATAATGGATAATCTACATTGGAAGGCACCTCTGGAAACCAATTCTTTGCTAAAGTAAGGTGAAAATGGCTGTCCTAAATTCCTGTTTTCCTTCAGTTGGTAGCATTCAGTGTGAGTGGTGATTACCTTAGATATTCCAAATCTTGGTGGTTTCATGCTTTAACACTTTTGGAACATCAGTGTCCAGAATTCAGAAGACTACAAAGCAAACACCAGGAATCATATCCATAAAATCAGCACTACTTTGCTGATTAGGTATTTAACCTAACTGAAAATACATATTATTATTGAGTTATATTGCTTCTATTTGGGCAATATATGTGCATTTAACTGCAGGCTTCTCCACAGGAGCTGGTCACCCTTGACTCCTTTTAGAGTCATTGCAAAGCAATTGGCACTAGAAGTGATTCATCTCAGCTCAGAGTAGGTGCCTAAAATAGGTCAGATGAATCACACTCTGGTAGAATCTCTTTCCTTACTGACTGGAAAGGAAACCTAGGATTGACCTCTTTACATTGCTCTCATTTTGAAATTTGGGAAAAATTTCCTATTTAAAATTTCCTGAGGTTAAAATTGCTTAAATTGCCAAAATACCACATTCTGCATCCTCAAAGTCTGAGTCATCCTGAAACATTCTCATTGAAAATATGACTAATATTTTAAAAATATTAAGAAGGTATATACTGAATTGAAAGGTAGCATTGAATTTAGTTGTATTGATACATATAGTTGTTTAGTTTAATATTAAGGTCTTCCACTTGTTTTTTTCGGTATCTATTTAACTGTTTTCTAAATGAGGTCAAAATCTTTATTATCATTTTAGAGACATGGAAACTGTGGGACACAGGGTTCCCAGAATCACAGAGAAGAAGTCTGAAGGGTTGTCTGGAGGTCCACCTGAACCAACTATCACAACCACTGGACCATGTTCAGCCAGAGTTTTGTCCAACAAGTCTTAAAATCTTCTGAGGATGGAACTCCTGTGAGATCTACAGGCCCCAGTCCCAGTGCCGAAAAACCTCATAATGAAAACCTTTTCCTGACATCCAGTCTGAACCTTCCAAGCTGCAATCCATGGTCTTGAATGTTTTATCTATAGACAATGGAGAAATGTTTTAGTCTTTTTTGTTTGTAACTACTTACCAAGTCAGTATGGATTGGTTTTAGATTGCTCTTAGACTACTTTTTACCACTCTGAATAAGAGCTGCCTCTGCAAAGTATCCTTGTAGGTAATTTTCTCTAAAACCTTTATAATTTAATTTCTCTGTGTACAACTGGAACAGGAAACCCAAACTGGACATAATGTCCCACAAATTACTTCAGCAGATGAATAAAAGAGAATAGAATAGAATAGAATAGAATAGAATAGAATAGAATAGAATATTTAAGTTGGAAGAATTTGCAATAATCATCCAGCTCCTCTATTTTGACAGTATCAGGGCTGAACAAAAATTAAAGCATGTTGTTAATGCCCTTGTCCAAATGTTGACAGGCTTGGGGCATCAACCACCTCTTCAGGAAGCCTGTTCCAGTGTTTGACCCTCAGTGTTTGAACTCTGAAAATATGTTTGCCAGTGTCCTGTCTAAACCTCCCCTGGTGCAGTGAAGCATTCCCAGGCCTCCTGTCACTGGGTACCAGGGAGAAGAGCTCATATTCACCTGCAGGCTGCCCTGACTAGCTTGCAGTTCTTTGGCTCCTCCTTAGTATCTTGCTTGAGAATTGGAAAAATCTTTTCCCATCAGTCTTTTCCAGTCAGCAATACCTCCAGTTAGTAGCCAGAATTGTTCATAAATTATAGACAGAGACCTCACCCAGCCACATCAGCTGACAGTTTTAGTATCTTCAAGTGTATTCTACCTGAACACATGGATTTAATTGAGCTCCCCTGAGCAGTGCCTTGTCTGTTCCTTCCTCACTCCTGGCTGCCCCTCTCCCTGCCAAGCTGTGTCAACACACCCAGAGGTCTGGAGCTGTCTGGACTTCTGAAAACTGATCCTGAGAAGGCCTTTTGCACTTCAGCCTTTTCCACTCTGCTGATAATAAATCAGATTTTCTCCTGCATCCAGCAGTGGACTTGCATTTCCCCTGAACTTCCCTCTGCCACTGGCACACCTGTCGATTCCCTCCTCTCTTTTGTTGTTCTTCTCTGTCTTAGTGCCAGCTGGACTTTGGTCTTTTCCTTTCATCCCTAAGAGCACAAACAAAGCTTTGATACTCCTCCTTTGTTTCTCTTCCTTATTTTTGCTTTGTGCGTGCTCCCTTCTAGCATTTTAGCTCATCAAGAAGTTCCTTGATTAGTTAAGCAGTCCTGGTGAATTTCTTGCTCTTCCTGCACACAGAAACATTTATTCCAGAGCTCTTTGGTGAATTTTCTTTAGAAGTATGGCAGCTCCCCACAGCAGCTCCCTCTTCTCTGGCTGCTTGCAGGAATCTGTTAAGCACTTCTTACTGATGTGGTTTGTTCTCCAGAAACCCACTGTTCTGACTCTGGGACCACCTTCCCCAGCCTTCTTCCAGATCCTGCAGCCTTCCTGAGTCACTGCTGTCCCAGCTTTCATCTCTGTCCATCTTCACCACCAGTTCTTCCCAGCTGACCAGCAGGGCTCGCAGAGAACTGGCCCTGCTTATCCTTTCTAGTATTTAAATCACTGAATATCTTGCCCAAAGCCACCCACAGTCAAGAATATAATCTACGTTATTTTGCTTTCTGTTTTTCTTAAATGAAAATGTTCTACAAATATGTGCAACCAGTGAGGAGCTAGGAAGTCTCTGAAGACATCTTCCCATCTTTGTGCCTTATTTGCTGTAGAAGATGGTTAAAAAACATCTTATCTTACTTGGGAAAAATAGCTGTACATTTGCCAAGGTCAGCAAGATGCAAAGCAATTCGCTGAGGGCTATATTCTCCTCTCTGATCCATTCTGCCAATTTCCACTTCATATTCAGCAATCTGTCCACACATGGGCCTCCTAAGGATGTCAGCAAGAATTCCACAACCACAAGAGAAGAGCTGGGCCCTTCAAAAGTTAGTTGCTCAAGTTAAAACCACCTCAGGGCAGTTTTGACTCATGCATTTAGTTCCTTTGACTGATGAATTCGGTTCCTTTTGATAAAATTATATGTATTCACAAGCTGCTGTTTTGTCTGTCAGGACAGAAGAAGTGCAAATAAAAGGAGCACAGAGCTGGAATGGGTTGCTGGGATCAGAATCTTGCTCACTCTGTAACACAGGCAAGCAGATCATATGGTGCCTTCATATCTTTCTCAGGTCCCATCTTCAGCCAGATTTTAGCTCTGTCCTAGCGGTCTTACTGAAATGTTGTTCCAGAGTTTAATTTCCTTGGTGCTTGGGAACCTAATTTTCAGCCTAAAATGATTGTTTGCTTGTTTGTAAGCAGTTGTTCCTTTGCCAGCTTTGTCTATTTGTTTAAACAGCTTTTCTCCCATTTGGCCTTCTTATTCTCTTCTGTCCTCTGTGATGTTACTCCTTCAAAGCCTTTTCTGCAAAACTAATGCTGGCCTGCTCTTTTTGCCTCTTTCCATGTGTCAGTTTCCTTCTCCTTGTTAGCTACAGTCTTATCTTTCCCATCTCTTCCCATCTGAAATGTCTTGAGTGTATATGAATGACTTGTGTGTGGCACATTGCTGGGTGCAGGCAAATAACAAAGCCTTGTCCTTCTCAAAACATGTTAAATGTCTTGCTGGACAACCCAACCTTCCTAAACCCTCAATTTTCTTCCTACTTTCAATGTGGTTCTATTGCTGCTCCTTCACTTCTTCTGTTTTGCTCAGCCCTTCCTTCTTTGCCTTCTCCGGACACAACCATCCTACCTACTTTTTTCTGTACTGATATATATATTAAAAAGGAAAGTACCCATGTATTTATTTTTAAAGAAATAAAAACATATAATAATATTAATAATGTAATCACAAAGAGAAGAGAAGAGAAGAGAAGAGAGGAGGAGGAGAAGAAGGAGAAGAAGGAGAAGAAGGAGAAGAAGGAGAAGGAGAAGGAGAAGAGAAAGACCTACAATGATCATCTAATCCAGCTGAAGAAGGACTTGATTTTAGGTCCTAAATTTTTGGTTCCCCTTGAGATTCTTCTTTGTTCATTGTCATCCTTAGCACTGTGTCTGAATTAGATGAGAAACTTTTTGGATAAAGAAACTTTTGGATGAGAAACTTTCGTTTGATTCTGCAAGGAGGTAATTGTGGTACACTGAACCATAATAAAGTCTGCCTTCTCTGTACCTGTTACCCAGCTGTGGCCTAACCTGGGCCTTTTAGAGAAGGAGAGAGAAGAAACTGTGGTCAGCCAGCATGAGGGATGCCATCTTTCCCAAAGGAAACTTCATTGCTGCTATCTCTATAGCTTCTTCTTCCTTGTCTTTCATGAACTTTTCCTCTTCCACAGATCTTGCTGGTTTCTCCACACCTGCATCAGACCTTCACCATGTCCCACTTCCCTGTCCCTGCCTCCACATCCAGTCATCATAGCGTTATTCAGGTTGGAAAAGCCCCTGAGATCATCCAGTCCCACTGTTCTCTCAAACCTGCCATGGCCACCATTAAACTGTGTCCACATGGCTTTTAAATTCCTCCAGGGACAGTGACTCCACCACTGCCCTATGCAGTCCTTTCCAACGTCTGACCATCCTTTTGGTGAATAAAAATGTTCCTAATATCCAATTGAAACATCCTTTGGTGCAACTCGAGGGCATTTCCTCTTGTCCTGTTGCTTGGTAGAGCCTTCCCAGCAAACAAAGAGGCAGGAGCACTGTCTGAAATCTTTTTGTGTCTCTTCTCATGGCTTTTTCACCACTCCAGGAGACACAGCTACAGGTCACACAGAGAGTGAAGAACAGGAGGTGCTATTTACATGTCAGAATAACTAATAGGAACATTCCTGTGACTACTTCAAAGGAACTTCTCATTCATTATCTTCATTATTAAATGCTTCAGTGCTGCTAAGAAGGAGGGCAGGTTAATTGGAAAAATTATGTTTAAACTTTATAAACAGTGCAAGCATGAAACTCATCATTTTAATAAGTGTTATCGTCTCCTGGATCTATTAGATCTTAACTGATGCATGCTATTGCTAAGTTTAATTTAAGAAACTATCCCTAGAGATGTTTTTGAAATCAATGGGAGACATGTTCTCAAACAATGTTAGAAATATTTGATTTACCTACATCCTTGCTGCTGAACCAGTTTACTGAATAAAGCAGCAGAGAAAAATCTGCCACTTTACCTTCTCATATTTCATGCCAAAAGAAATGGGAAGCTATTTAACCCAATATGTTAAAATATCAAGTCATCCATCAGTGCAATTCAGTCACCTCTGAAGCAGCTGTGTAATACTGCAGAGCAATGCTTGAAACAGGGACATGTTAACCAGATCCAAATAAATTACTGCATGAAATTAACTCTTTTCTCTTTCTGAAAATGAATTAAAAAGTTGGCTTTGTCTGTTATGCTGCTGCTTCATAAGGATTTAAAGAACAGAAAAGCATGACTGTAGGTGGTTCCCTTTAACCATTCACTTATTTTATTAGGAAATAAGGTTGTCCATCTCAGCTCCAAGCACGTGGCTGTGGTCCCTGTTTTGGCAGTTCAGGTGCTGAGCAGTGGACACCAGAGACAGGAATGGGGTGAAACGTGTTTTGAGAAGAGTGAGAAGCTGAAAATTCTCTGGAGTCAGATGGGAAAGGCCAGGCATCTTAACAAACAGGGCTTGTGTGTTAATGTGTACTCTTTGAAGGGATTTTTTGTAGGGACGTGTGAACCTGAAACCACCCAGTAAGTCTTTCCACAGGTACAACAGAAGTCAGGGTGATTCCACCTGTGGAGGGCAATGAGCTGTCCCATAAACCAGCACAGAGCTGGTAAGACAGTGTGGGGAAAACACCCTGGAGGTGTGACCATAAGTTAAATGCAGTTTGCTTGTTTTTCAGTAATTCCCTTCTGAAGTAAGGCACAAATATGCTTAATCACTAGATCACTATCTGTGATCAGGTTTTGGATGTATATTTGGGGAGAGAAAAAAAAGCATTTACCTGTCTGAACATTAATGCCAACATAAGCAGAAAAATTTTGGTTTTTCACTAATTCAATTTTAAGAAAGTTTTTTAGAAGGAAGAATGGGATGTTCTTTGGGTAATTTATAAAGAAAGGGGAAAAAAAGACCCTAATACAAACCCAAAGTTCATCTTTCTTGAAAGAAGGGCTTCAGGAGGACAAGTAAACTGCAATATCTGGAAGTTCAAGCATTCTGAGGAGTCAGGCCTCAAAAAGCATGAGGTAATTTTAAATCTTAAATGAGGAGCAGATTTCACAATCCTCAATAGTGGAGTAGGTTCCAGGTCCATTTTATTTGCCTTCTGGTTTCTGAGTGTTTAGTGTAGCCCATATAAAAATGATCCCCTAAATCTTTTATGTGCAAGTGGAAAAGCCAAATAACTGGTCCCTGTATAAAATATGTCTGAGCTCTCATGATGCTTTGGACAGGAGGCTTTTGAACGACCCCAAACTCAAAATCTGTTAAGACCAATGTCTAATTGCCATCTGAAATTACTCCTAGATCCTCAGTAGTAACACGTGCATGTTAGGTGATGCTTAAATAAAATTTTAAAAAAGAAGAAAAGAAAAATCATTATAAACAAATGCCACAAATTCTTTGTTAAGGAAATGTTGTAGAAAAGTGTTTGGGTGTTCACATTTAGAAAGTTTTGGGTGATCTTTTCCAAAAGTTCAAAGGACCCATCCATAGGTTCCCTTATAGCTGAAGAAATATGGTTTTACACTGCTCAGAAAGTCAAAATTGACCTCTTTAAACTCAGAAACAAGGCATGAAGGTGTCCTAAATTAGTTGTCACTGTTGAAAGCGCTGCCTTGAAAATGGACATGCTCAACTCTTTGTTGTGGACAAAATAAAAATGGCTCTGACTGGTTTTAAACTAAAAAAAAAACCCATTCCTTCCACGAGTTTCTGCATTCCATATATATAGCCAAGAGAAAGAAAATTTCTGATGAGATTTTGAGATACATGTTCATGTTTAATAGAATCTCTACTCCACAATGTTCATCCTATTAGTGCAAAACTGCTATGGAATAATCGGGATGGTTCACTTCCAAGCAGATAAAGTGACTCTGCCATTGGTAAGAAAGGAGTGGCCTAATCTGGTCAGTTTGGGCATCTGTGCTGAAATCTGTTTGGGATGACTTTTACTGCTCACTGTGACCTTGCTGTGTGTGAAAATATCAGCCATCTGAATTCATCCTGAACCAGCCTTCCACCACATGCCATGCCCTGGAAACATGACGCTCCATGACACCCTGCAAAACAGTGGGCAAAAGCTGAGCTGGTTCAGCAGCAGGGACTGACATTTAAAGCTCAACAGAAAGGAAAATAAATGAGGGGACATAAGCCAAAAAAATACCAGCCTTTAAATTTGGTCTATTTTGATTTCTTTAGCAAAGGTTTCAGTTCCCACTGTAGGACAGTGAATGAATAGCTGGGCTGAGATCTGCAGAGCTCAGTGCAAAAAGGGAAGGGAGCAGCTCTCCAGAGTTGCTCCCTCACCTGATTAAGGTGCTTTGGAGGACCAGGGGAAACAATTTTCATGCAGGTTTATTTCCATTCCAGACATGCCATTATGCCACAAGGGGGTAGGGGTGTTCTGTTTAAAACCTTGCAACGTTTTCCTACAGACCCAGCATTTCAATGGGAACAGTGTTTGGTATTATAAAAAGCAACACAGATTGAACGTGCACAGACATTTTCTATACCATCTGCATTTCAACTATTGCTTTCCTTATAATTAACATCTGTTCATAGATATCAATCTGAGCAGCAAGGATGAAGTTATTTAAGAACCGTCTATCTTTCAGCCTGGTGTGTTCCTGGGGATGGTTCTAGAGGTGGAGAATGGGTTACCCCCAGGAAAGGGGATTTGGTTACAAGGAGCACCTTTCATTAATCTAAACAGATTGCCAAGGGCTTGGCAGCACCAAAATGGACGCAACTGGATCTCATCAGAGAAAGTGCCCCTCAAGCACAGAAAAATTCAATAGCATTGGTGGGGTTGGTGGGGTGTGTGCACTCACTCACTCATTGGGGAAAAAAAAAAGCCAAGAAAATACAGATAAAAGGCCATAGGTGATCCTTGAAGATGGATATTCCAGAGTACAATGCAATTGTGTGCTCTTCTTGACTCATCTGTTAAAAGGAAAATTTAAATTATTGTTTTAACTTTTTAATTTTGTTTCACTCAATACGACCCGGAAAAGGGGAGTATTTGGTGGAAGAGGAATGGGAATTCTTCTTGGGAATATTGTGGTGGAAAAGGATGCGGCACGTGGATATAGAGAGAATCTCTCTCCTTAGTTTCTTACACTGTCCAGGAGATAAAATCACAGCACACAAATTCAGGGCAGGATGGAGAAATGCAGCTGAGAGACTGGGTAGATATTTAAAAATTCCCAGAATTGCTGCTTGTTGACATGTGTTATTCCAGGGTTAATGGGATCCACCTGCAGCCAGCTTTCTGCTCCCCCATTTCTCCTGGCAAACAAACAGTTGAAAACCTTCAGTCCTCTTCTAGTGAGAACCACACAATATTCCCCCACCCTTTTTCAGCCAACAGTGTCCAAAGAAATTTTTTTTAGCCCTGATGAGTCACACACATCATAAGAATGGGATAAATATGTATTTTTATATCTTTTTCTAGAAATACAAATTTATTACCCCACAGATTATCTTACTTTAGAGCTTTTTCCATAACTACTTCTTTCAGCCATGAAGAAAAAACAAGCTTAATTTCTGATATACTTAAGGGAATTAGTAGTATTTTCTACAGTTAAAAATGTCCTTTATTATTTGTTTGTTTGTTTGTTTGTTGTTTTGTTTGTTTTTTTTTTTTTTTTTTGAGAAAAGCAAAATGAAAATGAGCTATCAATACTAACATAAAGAGTGTTCCTTCCTTTTGGTTTTATATGACTGTGGAACAATGGAGTCGTCATCCTTCTGAGAGAATGACATGTATTTTTCTTTTCCACAAGTGGTCCTTAAAATTCATAACCTCACCTGTCTCTGCCAGGAGATAGATTTATCTCCTCCTATTGCCACAAGCATAGTCTGGGGTGGAGGAGGGATGAGAGTGACTTAAGCAGGAATAGGAATATTCAGGCCAGTCTAGTTTTGTGGTAGGCTGCAACCACGTCACCTAATCCATGTCACCTGCAGATCTCACTACCTGCTTCCCCAAAAGCTGTCCTAGACTGAGTCGTGACATGGGAAAAATGGGATCCTACTGCCAATCAAAACTTTTTATTTTTCTCCTCTTGGGCTCTGGGAGAGTTCAGGCCCTGGACCATTCACTGGGGAAATTCTTTGGTCCCAAGAAAGTTATTCTGCATCACACCAAAACGAAGCAAAACAATCTTCAGGTACTATAAATAAAAGATCCCTTTTTAGAAATTCCTTTAGGACCTGCTCTTTTAAAAAAATCTTTCTCAGTTCACAAAGCTTCAGTAAGGAAACTCACAGGAAAAGAAGCACTTTCATTTAGAGGTGGAAGATCTTTGTACATCTGTTTTGTAGAAAATAATTTGTATTTTAAAAAATATACTTGTTATTTAGTTGGTGAAAAGTGGATTTTTTTTTTCAGAAATGTTTGGCATTAACTATCTGTTTTTCCACCCTAAATTTGAGACCAAATCAGAGATATATCAGTTTTAGTGGAATTTTCTTTTCCAGCATGAGAAACTGGATCATTTTGTCAACATTTCTCAGCCCAGATGCAAAGTCTGAGCTAGGGCATAAAGACTGGAGGTAAATAAGAGGAAGAAACATGAAAAACAGATTAAACCAAAACATTAAACAGAAATCAGTGAGGAGAATTTTTAATGGATTTTTTTTTTAAGTGTGAAAGTAAAAATTTCTTTTTACAAATGTTGATGGCATTTGCTGGAGGGAAGATGTGAGGGGGAAAAAAATGAAACAGAGCATTGTCCGTTCACCCCCATCCAAATTGTCTGCTATCCAGACCCTCTGCTCAGCACGAGCAGTTTTGTCCTAGGGAAAAACAAAAAGAAGAAAAGAAAAAAAAAAAAAAAAAAAAAGGGGGGGGAAAAAAAAAAGACCAACAACTTCCAGCTATGCTCGAGGAGGAATTTCATATGGAGCTAACTAAGGGAAATCGGCATCTCAAAGCTGCTTTGGTCCTGCAGGCGAGCGGGGTAATAAGTGACAGATCCAGCGGGGAGGGACGGAGCGCGGGCAGGTGCTGCAGTCACTCTCCTCCCTGCCAGGAAACGCGGGAAGAATGCATGACCAATTCGGTTTCAGAGCAGAATACTCTCTTTAATGGACAGAAAACACTAACCTTTTATTTTTTTCTCTTCCTCTCCCTCTTTTTTTTTTTTTTCTTTCCCTATTTTTTTTTCGCTCTGATTTAACCCTTTGGAAGGACAAAGGACAAAGCTGACATCTTTGCACGATCTATTTTTACCCTTCCAAGGGTTTCTATGTCACCTAAAATCCTGGACAAATGCACTGTTGTGAGAAGACAAAATAAACATCCTGAGAGGGTCGGATTATCTGTGTGAGATGAAATCAGGCTAAAACATCCAAAATACTCCACCTGGTTTTCTTCTTACTTGCTGCAAACCCAGCAGGAATTGTTTGGCTCTGACAGGCACTGCTGGTATTTAATATTTTGGCTACAGGGGATCTCAAAGGACGAGAATCCTATGCTAAGAAGAGAAATTCTGAAGTGGTCCAAGACCAAGGGAAAACCTGAAATTATCAGATTTTGGTACAACACTTAAGCTCTGCTGACAGGAAGTACCAAGGTGCTTTGTATGGGATCCAACCTTGAAGTGGCTGAGACAAACTAAATAATTTGGTTGTCATCAATCCTAGTCACCACCAAAAATGGTGAAATCACCACCAGCGATGTTGATTTCACTGTCCCTGCCTGGGAATACATATGCCTTTTCCAAAATATATGGAGATTAAAGTTAACTTGTAGGTAACATGAAGGAGATGAAACCACAGTGTAACAGCCCAGCAGCTTTACAGACACAGACCTATCGAAAAATTAAATAATGTATTTATTATTTTAACTGCTTGTTCCTAAATACAGATTTAAGGGTTGGAAATATGCCACATGGCATAATACTATTATACAAAAGGGTGTTTTCCCCCCTGTGGTGAACTTTGACTTAATGTAAATGAAATGTGTGGTCTGCTTAAGAGTCTCCCCTCTACATCCCACACATGTACACTGAAAGTTATCCTTTCACCTACAATGCACTCAGAGTTTCTCAGTAGGTGAAATAAAGGACCAAAACAAATAAAAATCACTGCAAGAAAAAGATTAATTTTACAACTCAGTAGTTTGAAATATAGCCTATGACAAACCCAAGATATTTTAAACACCGGACAGAAGAATGGCTTCACCGGGATTTATTCTTTGGAAGCCCTTGATTCATACAAACTCCAATTTTTTGAGGTTTGGATTCTACAGTGAGAGAAAAGAAAATATTTTCCTGTTTATGTGTGCGCATGCACGTGTCTAATATAAATTATACAGTTTTGGTTTATGTGTGGGTAGGTATATGCATATGCATAGGCATATGTATAGTGCAATTCACAGTTTTTAGGATTTTAAAAAATCAGTGGTTCATAGCTGCACTTTAAAATAAACTGGTTTGATTTCCCATATTAAGTTAAAAAAATAAAATAAAATGAGGGACTAATGAAATTAATGGTTGTTCAAATCAGGGACAATTAAAAAGCACACATTTCTTTTCCTAGGGTATGAATTTTATTCACTGTTTGCAGCACAAGCCTGTAGGATAAATAATGTAATGGGTTTGGTGATTTGATACTAAATGCAGAACAAAATCCTACAGATGTAGCCTCATTTTTCTGCACACTCCAACTGCTCACTTTTTTTTCAATTGCATATTTTGTACAGTTAAGAAAAAAAAAATCAGATTCTTTGTCTAGGAGAACCAATTTCCACCCTAAGAGGTACTTGCATATAATTATAGGAATTTTGCAAAGTGAAATGAAGAAACAGAAGACCAGTGACTCTGTTTGGGTTTCTTTGTGATTTGAGATTAAATTGACAGCCAATATCTTTTGACTTTTATGGGTTAAATCCCTTTAACTTTTGCACATTTTGCACACCAGAGCCTGACATGCAAAAACTCCAATTCTCACTGGCATCAGGGACAACATTTTTAAAGGCAATGAGATGCCTAAAGATACAAATCAGAGTTCTAATGAGATTTTCAGAAGTATCTCAGTGCCTAACTTCTGGGTTTGGGTTCTTGAATATCTTGGAGAAAAAAAAAAATCTGTCCAGAGCTCCCAAAGAATTTTAAGTACTTGTAACCACTGTACAGTCCCCCTTTTAGAAAACAGAATAATGGAAAGATACCATCAGCCATCAAACAAAGATCATCATAATTTGTTGCTTTCCCCATGACTTTAGCACTTTAATAAAATCAGAGCAACTTTCTCTAAGCAATGTGGAAGATGTCTCAGTTCTCCTAAAACTATTCAGGATGATATTGAGACAGGGATTTGACACAGGATCAGGTCTGCCATGGCCAAATAAATTATCATTTTTCAGCTAAATGGCAGGAACTGAAAGCAAGAGTGCCACTCTACACTTTGCCTGGCATCTGCCATGGGTTGTGGTCACACTCCCAAATTCTGCTTGGGACAAGCTGCTGCTCTGTGTCCAAGGAGGATGGTGCAGCCATCCTGCTGTCCTGGCTTTGGTTGTCATCAGTCCCAGATTTTGGGCATCTTAGTGGGACACATTAAAGGGAAACCTAAAAACTCAGAGGATGGTAAATGAAGAGATGAGAGGCACCAAGTTTTGTTGTTTGGTACTGAAAGAAATAGAGGATGAATCCAGGCATGCTTTCCTCTGCATCCTCCATAGAAGAGTGTTATGAGAGCAAATTCACCTCTTTTCCAGATGAAGAGAAAAAGTCGAGTACTGGTAAGACCAAATATATTCTCATAAGATCATGTAACTTCCCACCAACTTTGGAGGCAAGTTAAAGTAATCCAAATGAGAGGAAGCCCAGAATTATTGAGGAAATGTTTTTCATTTTTATTATTATTGTAAAATGCCGATGACTCAAACTGGAGCAAGTCTTGGGAAGATTGTTTCCAACACACTTACCTTTCTAGCTACAATTTTTGAGACCCCAAAAATGTACTAAATGTCCAGCTCTGAGTCTTCTAAAAAGAAAGGGGGTGGAAAAGTATTTCAGTCTTATATGAAGTCATTTTTCCAGCTTGGAATTTCAGTTGGTTTGAACTTTAACCGAAGATAGAATTAAAAGAAGATAAGAAACAAAGGATGGAAGGAGGGAGGGAAGGAGGAAGGAAGGAAGGAAGGAAGGAAGGAAGGAAGGAAGGAAGGAAGGAAGGAAGGAAGGAAGGAAGGAAGGAAGGAAGGAGAGAAAAACTGCATCAGTATTGACATATTGACAATTCAGTCCTGGACAACACAATCCAAGTGATTTATTTGTCCAGGAGTGGTGCCAGGACAGAGGTGACCCTCTGTGAGCATCAGGTCCTGTGCTGCAGGTGTAGCTGATGCCTCAGCCTGGGAGTCCAAGGCAGGGAGTTAAAGGAACAAGAGGAACAACAGCTTCCTCTCCTAATGCCCTGAGAGTGACTTCCCTGGCCTAAGGCATCAGTGTTTCCCCAGGAAAACTCAGAAGTTTCCTGGGGTTTGTAAAAACCCCATTTTAAGTCAGTTCCATTAATCTCAAACTTTTGTGTGAGAGCACTGCTTGGGGAATCCAAGTGGGATCACCCGTGATCCATGTCCAGCCCTGGAGGTGAATTTTCATCACCGAGTTGTGGCAGTTCTGTCTTAGCATGTGTCCTGCTCCCTCCTCCTGCCCTGCTCAGCACTAATTCTCTCCAGAGCTCCAACCAGAGGGGTGCCCTTCTTGGTCCAAAGCCCACTTGCAATAGCAATGATCAAAATGACTTTATCTTGCCTTAAATAATCTCACATGGGTTCTCACAATCCAGCTCTGTTTTCATTGTTCAAATCCATAATTTCAGGCTGGAGCAGCTCCTCAACAAAGCTGCTCTTTCTTGACCCCTTGACATCTTGGGCAAGGAATATAATGACCTCCATTGATTCAGCTGCTGGTAGCAGGAGTGAAGGGGAAGAGGTTTCCCATTTCCTCCCCAGTGAGGCTTCTGCATTGGTGGAATTGTTAAAGGATTTTGTTTTCTGTCCAAGAGAGTCTTTTGCTGGTGCCAGGGTTGCGTGCAGGAATAAAAACAAGGAACAGAGGCGAGGGGGAGAGAAGTAAATTTAGATGAGGGAAGGATTTGCTCCATGCAGGATGTCCATCTGTTTGGAGACAGATAGAGCTGGGATGAATCTCATTTTGTAGAATGGCTACAGCAAACACAGGCTACAAGGGGAGAGTACAGCGCAGGGAGAGTAAATTTACTATTCACTCTGACAACTCAGGCTTTACTCTGGGGATTCAAGAAAGGTAAAAATCACATCCCAGACCTTTAATGGTGGAGCTGGGAGAACAGGAACCCCTCAGGTTAATCTGCTGGGGGTTTGGCTGTGGAACTCTTGACAGAAAGGTCTCTGCAGTACGTGAAGAACCTCTCTAGAAGGTACTGGAAGCTGCTCAGGTCCATCTGTGCTGTCACCCCTCTAGGTCACACCACCAGCAGCAAACACACCCAGGATCTGCACCCTCACAACACCCTCTGTGAGCACAACTCATGTTCAGGTAACAACACCTGCTTGGTGGAAACACAGAAGGGAGGAGAGATTAATAAAACAGAAATAGTGGAGGCATAGTCTCACTTTATATGTTTTAGCAGCTAAAAATAAGCCCACATTAAAGTAGGTGATATATTTTTATACCCTTTTAAAGGAAGTCTCAGGCAGACTGAATGAAATAAGGGAATCTTGCTATAAATGCAAAGTAGGTCCACAATTTTTTCCTTTTTTTTCTGGTTTGTTTTTATATCTCCATTTTTAAGGAATACTTAGCAATACCTGAGATCAAAAAAGCTGCTACAGCCTCTTCAAATGTTTAGCAAACAAAGTGTAACTGGAATGAATTTCTACTTCCTTTATGTTTCTTTTCATTACTTTGTCTCCTGCTCAGTAGTGATAGGTACTTGTGCATTCCATAGTGTAATTTTGCAAGGACATCTTCCCTGGGTTTCCTTATTATCCCATAGTACACCTAATAACACATCATATGTATTTGTGATCAGATTTTACAGTGTGTGGTGTAAAAATACAGCCAGGCAGGTGTGCATGGGAGGAAAAGAGGAGCATCTGTCCTGTCTGCTGTGAAATGCACAAAAGAAGGAACCTTTAAAATCACAAAATCATGGAATGGTTTGGGTTTGAAGGGAGTTTAAGCCCATCCCATTTCAACCCCTTTCCATGGGCAGGGACACGTTCCACTATTCCAGGTTGCTCCAAACCCCATCCAACCTTGGACACTTCCAGGGATCCAGGGGCAGCCACAGCTTCTCTGGGCACCCTGTGCCAGGGCCTCACCACCCTCATAGGGAAGAATTTCTTCCTCATATCTAATTTCACCCTGCTTTTTCAGTTTAAGGCTATTCCTCACACGATCACAAGAAGAAAATTGGACAAAGTTAGACCCAATGAGTAATATTAGAGGTTTGTATGGTTTTAGCTCATGAGGCACTTGAGACTTGTAACATTTATTCCTGGGTTGGGATGGGATTATTTTTAAAGGCTGGGTATTTCTGCAGCCTGGAGAAGCTGCACAGCCCCGCAGTAATGCAATCAATGCAAGTTAAAGCCAGTGTGAAACATTATGTGTTTGTGAGTCAATTAGATTCATCCACCAGAGGTCATTAGATGATCAAATGACACTTTCCTACTGTCTTTATAAGTAAAGATATCAGCATTCTGTGCTATAAAAAAATGCATTCTCATTAATAATAAAAACCTTAAAGGAGAAATAGGAGTGTTATGAAGTAAATTATCATACAGTGAAGTTCATGATTTTAAATAGCTTTGATAAGAAAACAAAAATAGGTTCTGGATAATATTACAAAGAGAAATTAGAATTCTCATGAATTCTTATTCCAAAATGATGGGAGATGCTTAGAAGGTAAGTTTGACTCTCCATTATTCAAATGACATATTTCTAATTGTCTGGTCTGAATGGCATAAACTCTGCCAAGAATGGCCCGTGACTATATAAAATAAGAGGTAATATTAGAGAGGTGCCTAATTGTGCTTGTAATGAGGTGGAATGAATCTCCCAGCTTTCATTGCATACATTTACACCAATGGAAAACAGAAGTCCTTCTGCCAAATAAAATAAAGTGGATTTAGAAACAAAGAAAAGCTTTCTGTTTTTTCCCGGTCTACTTTCTTCCTATCCTCACTTTGACTTTTTCCTTCCCTTAGTTTCTCCACTTGTGATAGAACCTTTCTTCTCAAATACTCTTTTATTTCATTTCACATATCACCTACATGTAATATCCTTCTGTTCTGGCTTGAGTTCTTCAACTGCTCCATTTCTCATTATGTCTTTACAATTTCATTAATTTGGTGCCTGTTCTTGCAGTCACTGCGGAAAGAAATGAGCTTCATGCAGGATTACGAACATATCTGAGGATTTCAGATCTTCTGGGATCCCTTGGGATTGCTTCTCAGAGTTGTCTTCTTCAGTGTATTAAAACTGGTAGAAAATAATAGGAGATGTTTGTGACAGAGAAATTCATAATCTGTCAAATACCTTTTATCCAAGTTTTCCCTGCACATCACCCTTCCCTTCCCACTGAGTACCAGGTACATTGTTCACAAGGGAAGCAAGATTTTAATATTTTTTAATATTTTAATCAAAGGGTGAAGTCAAAGCTGCTCAAAGGGCTCTGGCAGCTGTGATTTGGGTTTGTAGCCATATCTCAGGCAGTGGGACAAGCAATGAAGGCACAATGAAAATGAGCTGTCTTCCCTCTGCCCCAGAAAGATAAATGATTTTGGTTATTGGATCTGAGATCTCCATCTTGCCTAGGAGATCATGGTTCTTCTGAGTCATTTGGGAGTTTAGCTGGAAATGTCAAGTTTTAGCCACATTAGCCTGAATAATTTTTCACTTTTTATCTCCATGTGCCATCTAATCTGCTACAGGGGTTGAAACTGGGTGCAGGATCCCATCTGTTGCTGAACAAAGAAGTGACTGATTTTGCAGAGCAGAGAAGAGAAATCCCAGGCAGGGGTGGGAGGCCAGGGCATGCTGAGGCTTCAGACCCAAGAATGATCCTGTGATGTCAAAGGGTTATGGGCAGAAGAGCTTTAGGAGGGAATGTTTGGCACCTTCTGATGGGCTCCTGGAATTTCTATGGTGGACTTGCAGTCCTTGCACAGTGAAAGAAAACCTGCTAGAAGGAAGTGAAATCCTCTGATTTGCTTCCACAGTTCTTCCAGAAGGAGTCCTTAATTCCCAAAGGTGCAGGATACCACCAACAGAATAGATGCAAATTCACCTATAATGTCACATTTAAATTAAACACCAATGGGAAAAAATAAAATATGGGGGGGGGGGGGGGGGGGGGAGAATTAAGGGGGGGGG